>NW_008794707.1:225868-286535 GCF_000699145.1 Aptenodytes forsteri
CAGGCCAGGATGCCATTGTCCTTCTTGGCCGCCTGGGCACACTGCCGGCTCATGTTCAGCCGGCTGTCAACCAGCACCCCCAGGTCCTTTTCTGATAGGCAGCTTTCCAGCCACTCTTCCCCAAGCCTGTAGCGTTGCATGGGGTTGTTGTGGCTGAAGTGCAGGACCCGGCACTTGGCCTTGTTGAATCTCATACAGTTGGCCTCAGCCCATCGATCCAGCCTGTCCAGGTCCCTCTGCAGAGCCTTCCTACCCTTGAGCAGATCAACGCTCCCGCCCAACTTGGTGTCGTCTACAAACTTACTGAGGGTGCACTCAATCCCCTCATCCAGATCATTGATACTTCCCACAAATAAAGTTTATATTACTGTTCAGTGTTAGGTGAACAGTAATCAATATTTTCCATCAGTGATAAGAAATCTGATCACACTTTTTAGCTCTTGTGATCTTGGTGAATTTTGCATTTGGGCTTTCTGAGCATATTCAGTAGCAGAAATCAAAATCATTTTACTGACGCAAATCATAGATCTACATGGAATCAAAATATTGAGATAAGATTGTTGATGATCACAGCCTTGAGCTGAGACCCCCTGAATCCTTCCTGGTTTGTCCTTGAGGTATGTATGAATCTATGTTTTGGTCTGGTTCTTTGTAGGCATCCATTTCTTGGTTTTGCTGTCTCACAATGAATCAGCGCTCTGCCTTTTCAAGGCTCAGAGAAAGGAAGGGCCAAACATTTATCAGTGAAAGTAGACATAACCCTCCTGCCTGCAGCATGTTTTGCAGAGGAAAGTAATGTCTCCTGCAAATGAAACATGGAAATATCTTATTTTCTTCCTTTCAGGCATAACACTTGGTGGGAGAAGGTGAAAGTGCTGTCTTCTGAACAATTGATGTAACTTTCTGCACTTTCTACACTTTTTAAGTGTAGCATTAGAGAAGTTAACATTTGAAAGTGCCAAGGGAATTGCAGTACATTGTGGCTTCACTATCTGTCTTTCTGGGTGGAATAATCATGGCCAGAGATGCGATATGTGCCAGTGAAGGAATTTGTCATATACTGTGTGTGATAGTTCACAGCAAGTGAAACCAAGGGAAGTGTTGAATTGTGTAGAGCTAGACTGAGATAATAGCAAAGCCTGTATGCATGAGTTACACGAGCATGATTATCCCCTTGTCACAAAGTTTTCCATGATTATACTGCATAGCTACAATGCATGCAAATGTTGTCCTGCTATAGCAACATGACTCATTTATTCTTTTAAAGACATTTCTATTACATCAGGGGGATCATTTTTGGAAATCTGATCATTTTCACTGAGTCAGTTAACTGTCTTGTCTTTTCCAAATGTGCCTGGTTATCTTCTAAGTAAGCTTGGAGAATGTGAGGCTGAATGACTATTGGTGGGGTCTGTCTGTCTACAGGCAGAAGATATCTTGAATGAATACATGGCTTGTATGTCATGCCAGTATTATTCATACACATACTATCTAAGAAACAGAGCAATTTTAGCAAACCAGTAAATATTTTTTCTGATAGTAAATTGAAGAATGCACACTAAGGAAGAGATAACTGCTCTTTCTCAGCGGACTTTCCTGGTTGTTTAGGCTTGCAAAAATAATTCTTAAATTGGTACAGAATAACTCCATAAACAAAGCCCAAATACTTCTTCGTGTTATACAAAATACGCTTCATGAAACAACAACTTTGTATCACAACTAATAAATCATAAGTAGTAAGATTTTAGAGGACTTTTTAAATGTTGATATAATAAAAATATGAGGTTGTCTATTGTCATGTTGTCTATTTCAAAATTATTTTTGTTTAGACTATATGGTCCAACGTATTTTCACTGAATTTCTGGAAACTTCTTAACTAGAGGTTTTTACCTAAAGTGATCAGAAGAAATCAGGATTATATCTCCTTCTATTTATGTATCATTTTATTGGAAAAGTTTATAACAGAAAGGTGTGTCTGTGTGAGAGAGCATATTGATGTGTGTGCTACTTAATAGAAGAGACAGAATTTCTTGCTTATGAAACATTAAGTCTGAAGTAGTCATTTGATATAAACCAGAAGGGGAAAAAAATAAAACCACTGGGTAAGTTGAAAAAAAGCCTGCCTGCATACTGTCCATATGATTTTTGTGTAAATGGACAATGATATACCCTTGTCACTTGAAAATATGAAAATTAGAGCAAGGCAGAGCTAGGTTTATAAAAAATTAAAGCTTTTCTTAAAATGGCCATAAGGAGAACATAGGCATTAGTTTTTAAATACTGTTGTGGCTTTGTTGTTTCACTGACATAACTATTTTGCCAAAAAAAAAAAAAAAAAAAAAATCTGAATGTTTACTATAGTCATGGTGTGCAAATGGCTCTTGACTGTCTTGAAAAAAAAAAAACTGAATGTTTACTATAGTCATGGTGTGCAAATGGCTCTTGACTGTCTTGAAGCTAGTGAGAGTTACTGGATGGAAATCCAAGAGCAGGGATTTTCCAGGCTTGGTGCTTGTTAACTTAGAAACACTGAATTTCTTCATTTAAATTGCTTAAACATGTCTCCTCCATCTCTGGAAAACTGAGTTACGCAAGTTTGAAGGCTAGCAGACCACTGCTGTCTTTACATGTAGTCTGCTCTGCTGCCAGTCCTGTAAACACTCCTGTGACATGAGTGGAGAGTTACAGAGTAGGAGGTATGCTCAGCGTCACAGCAGGCAGAGGGAACCGAATTAGTAACTTCTCGGTTATTAATTCTACTCTTACGGGATCATCATAACCAACTTGTAAGAAATAACAAGCCTCAGCTCGCTGGGTTGCCTTTAGTTTTACTTTCTTGCTTGCAAAGGCGGCTTTTTTTGCAGCCAACGGGAGCATTCTGGGCTTTGTATTAATCATAAAGTACTCATAAATTTTGTAATGAAATGATTCAGGAGGCATTGACATAGAGACTTAGAGTCTTTAAAGCTCTTACTCTATTCTAGAACACTTTCATATTTTTATTAACACCATTCTCTGTTTGCTTTTAGGCAAAATGAGATGAACCAAACACCTGTGTGAACTAGAACAGAAATTGCAACAGCACACAGTTATACAATATATGCCTGGCATTACACTGCAGGTATGTCAAGGTTAAAAATACCAATATAGAGGTCCTAATTAACACATGCACACTGTTTTGGCAATGAGCAGCTTTTGAAATATGAATTCACTGGATCAAACTCTCAAATCTTGTCTCCTCTGTACTCCAACTGAAAGACACATCTGCAGTTTGTTTTCTGCATTTATTCACTTTGTTTTAACATGTATTATGCCTATTCTCTCCAGAGAAGTTTGCATGCAAATCATCGTCTAAGATTCTATTTTTCTAGGCACTGATTGATTACTTTTGGCTGGTGTTTGGACATAGAGCAATTGAAAGAGCAAAGCAAGAGTTACATCACCCTGGGTTTTGTTCCAAGGAAGGTACACATGCTTTAACCCTGCTGATGCAGGCCAAAAAACAATGTACAAGCCTACAAGAGGACACAAGAACAGCCTGGAAAAAAATAGCATAGGGACTGCAGGTACCAAAATGTCTATGCGTGTATCTGGGGGCTGGTTTTTTATTTCTGCAAAGCAAACTTTATTTTAAAATACTCTACAGCAGAAAAAGACCAGTTAGGATCTTTAGCACTTGAGGAAATAATCACTTGTTTCCTACATACTTTCTTTTTTTCCCCTCAATGCATCATAAACTTGTTTTGGAAAATTTTTTTAGCTGGAAAATTATTACAGGAACAGCCAGAACCAAGCAATAATTATAGTAATGTATTACAAAATAAGGTATTGTTGGAACCAGAAAAGCAGCAAAGCAACCTGCTTGTGGCTTATTTCATGGGTGAGAGAAAGAGCTCAGGGTGTGACTGGGAAGAGGAGGTTTATGCCATGGAAATGTAGTAATCACCACCCACGAATAAGGAGCTGTTGACTAACGGGCAGTAAAGTTTTGGGGTGCAGATGACTAACAGGGGACCTAGTTTCATTCTCTACATCCTGTCCATGACTCTGAGAAGGGTTTTCCAGCTTTTTTGCCATCTGGCTGTGCATTTGGCTTTAGTCAGGATTAAATCAACTGCATACAGAGTGCTGATGACTACCTTGCTGTAACTATGCCTATGAATGTTCTTTTGCATTTAAGAACAGGCCCCAGAATTCTGGTCAGTTTCCAAGTCACTGTGTTCTTCCTCCTTAAATTCTCATGTATATTCATCTGAAATAAACAATTATCAAAACAATATGCTTTCAATGAATTGCTGTATTGTAGTGACAAACAAATTTATCTTTAAATGTAGCCTGCAGTTAGAGTCAATTGATAATGATGGACTGCTAAATAAATAGCAATTATTGCCCATTATAAGTACCCATATAATAAACATTGACTAGATATTGCTGTGTAAAATCGGTGGATGGAGGAAATGAAATTGATGTCTCTTGTATTTTACTTGGTAGTTTTAAAGTTGAGATGTAAATTGTACAGTATATCTGATACAAAAGCTGAACAGCATCATAAGATCATTTGTTTCATGCCAGTCAAAAGATAACAGCAGAATCATGTGAATCATTAGCTATCAGATATGAAGGGTATTAAAATAAAGTTCCTGTCTCTTAAAGAGGCAAAACTGGCAGTGCTTGGAACATAGCGATCAAGAAAAAAAAAATGTTGCTAGAATGAAAAGTAAACCTAACAGAAAAGTGAACTTCACTATTAGAGGCTACTATGTTAATTAAGTTTCTGTTGAATAATGCTGGATTGGCAGCTTGGAATATGAAGGCCTTTTTAATTAAGGAAAAAAAAATCACACTCACTTGAAAAGTACTTTAGAAATGGCATTAGATGAGTTGTCTTGAGTTCTTTAAGTAAAACAGCTAAATAGCTTGATTCCTGGTATTTGAAAGAGTACACGTTTCCAGGTTTTCCTCTCTTTCCTATTAAAGTGTCACATCTTGCTCATTCAAGGACGAGATATTACGCTGGATGGTCCTTTAGCCTAATTCCTTAATTCCTTTAAAATTTCTAATTTTTATATTCCATTCAGGATTTTATTTGAAAGCCCATATATGTGTGAATCACAGGAATCTTTACTAGTTCATTTTTTGGGTGGGTTGTTACCAATATGTAACATGATTGCTCTGCCTTTAGTGGATGCTAATTAAGGGGAAAAACATTTAAAACACCTGCAGAAGCTAAGATTTTCCCAGATGGGTGTAATTTCCCATTCTGAGCTTAAGAGAATGCTGGTTACAATGTGATGTGGTGTAGTAACTATTGGCTGTATCTGCACTCAGATGAAATTGTGTCATTAACAGTCTACAGAGCCTTCCTTAGTTTCTCTCTCTCTCTCTCTTACCCCATGTGATCTGCTGTTTCAGTCTCCTTGTGACTCCCTGAGATTAAGCTTCCCGCTAATTGTGTTAGGGCATTCCCCAGTTGATATGGGAGGCTGGAACTGGAAAATGTCCTCTGTGGGACAGGAGTGGAAAATCTTCCACAGTGAGCTCCAGGAGTTTTAAAGCACAAGTTTTTTTCTTTGGCAAGGATTTCCTCATCATACTGAGTGGTACAGGAGGAATATTTTTACTGGATTTACATTTTAAAGAGCCCAGAAATTGTCTAAAAAAGCTGTAGCTGAGATATTAAAGTTGCATTTTAATTTGAAAGGGTCTCTGCTACTCTGCCCAGCAGTGGTGCCTCAGAGTGAAATTGGTCTTTGTAGGAGAAAATCACAGCAGAATTTTCTAAGCTTGCTTGGAGATGGTTGAGTGCAGGCAGAGCAGTTTTAGCCCTTTAACAAGAGGCCGTACTACACTCAAGAGGGGGGAGATAAGAGATTTTTTGGTGAGAGATGATCCAAAGGATGAAAGTGGTGTCCGTTCAATTCTATCTTGCCAGCACTGAGGTTCTAGAGGATGCAGCCAGTTTGGCTGGTATATGTTGTTTGCTCAAATGTGAGCTTGGTAAATAATTAGGAAATTCCAGGGGAAATGGGGGGGTTTGGGGTGGCTTTTTTTTCTCTCTCCTTACCCTAGGTCATCTGTGAATATGCTCATCTCAATAGCTTAACACTGAGTGCTCTCTCTCCCTGTTGCTTATTTGCTGTGGCTTCCCCACAGAGCCACTGTCTTTAACCTGGCCATAAATATCCCTAGGTACCCCACTAAGTATCATAAGAAACAATTAGATCAAACCATTTGAAATTAACTAGGAGAGGAAATAAACTGATAATTACATAGACATACAGTTTGAAGTGAACAGTATGACAGTCCCAAAGTCAAACATTCAAAAAACAGGAAATAGCAGAAGCAGGTTTGTCTGTACTTCTGTAATTTTGGCTTCTTTATACATCTGATTACAATGCTTTCTTCAATGCATGATCAAATGCTTCCTCCTCTCGTCACCCTCCCAGGACCCCAGACTCACTTAGTGCATGACATAGACAGTGCTCACTTAATGAGCACCTTTTCAGTGTTTTGTTTATGCCTCATTATTCTATGTTTGGCGTTTAGGGACTGTGTCTGATGACCAAGAAGCCATGTGCTTTGAGATGACTCGTGCTTTTCTATAGTGCCTGAATGCTTCAAAAGCAGTAGTTTGACTTTACAAAGGCCCCCAAGACAAGCAAATCTTATCACCTCCAGGAGGTTTTACAATTAAAAGAAACAATTAGCTTGATTTGAGACAGTACAGTTATAGAACTGTTAACACCATGTGCAGTTCTGACAAAACTGAGACATGCAGGAAATCATGTTTTAGAATATGTAGGAGTAAACTGAACTTCATACCTTCAAAGTGTAGCACTCTCTAACTTCACTTACAGTTGTGAACCAATGAGATTTCTTTTACTGGAGCTGAAGAAGCTTCAGTTCAGACACGCAGAAGTTAATATGCAGCCTTCACTTGTTTAAAAAAAATAAAATATTAGTTGAAGTAACTTCTCCAGTTTCAGCTAGAAAATACGTGGCAGAGAGAGGAATTCAGTTTAGTCTTTAAACTGAATTTTATTTTAATTTTAATTTAAACTTCAGGTTGAGTTCAACCCTGACCACACCTTTTTCTCCTGCAGTCCCTTATTCTAACTGCTATACACCTCCCAGTCTCTATGAGGATTATGGGTGCTACCAACAACAATCACTTTTACTTCAGAACTTTCCTGCCTTCCCGGAGTGTTTTGTAGCATGCATGCTAAATAAGGTATTGTGAAGGAGGAAAATACCTGATTGTGAAATTGTGAAGGTGGCTTCCTTATGCATATAACAGGACTCAATTATGATTATACACTGATGAACGCTGATATTTCCTCATACTGGAACCTTAATCTTGCAACCAAAAAAAAAAAAAAAGATGTTCTATGCAACCTGCTTGGTTTTCAAAAAGCGAAATGAAAAAAAGCCTCCAGAAGCACTGCCTTGTAGAGAACTATCTTGAGTTGTTATCACAGTCTTTGCATCAGTTAACTGTGATGTTTATCTGTGGTAGACTGATGCTTACAACCAGACCATCACTAGTGGAAAAATGAGGGAGTGGTAGATGACAGTGAGGCTCTAGCATAAAGTGACCATATTTCTGGAATGCATTTACTGTACATCCAGTGGGACAATGCTTCTGGCAGGAGAAAGGGATATGTCTTGAGAGAAACAGTATGAGTGTGGACATGGCTGCCATTTTTATTTCTTTCAACACAAAGCCGAGCTTTTCTATTGTTTCTATTCTATGCTGCAATTTCCCTCTTCCTTTCTGGCCTCTTTCCTTAGTGAGTCAGCCCAGGTCTGCTTCTCTTCCTGCCAGGTCTTTCAACAGGCTTCTTTCTGCAGTCCACTTGTATATGGGTCAACTCTTGTCCTCTCCTTGACTCTGACAGCTTCTTTATTTCTCTGGGTTTTGTGTGGCTATATGAAATTTGGCAGTTTCAGGGATAGTTGTGCTTAGCCCCGTGCTTGGGCATGCCCTGTGGAGGTGGAATATTTGATAATCATAGCTGCAAAGAGCCACTGGGTGTATATGAGATGCAGTTACTCTTAGAATTTTAGCAGCACTCATAGGATTGGAATATGTCATGCTCCTGATGCAACAACCACTCCCATGTAAAACTGTAAAGTATGTGGGTGTTAGAAGAATTGAAAGAAAAAAAGTGCCAGAAGTATGGATATTTGAATAAAACAATATATTCTTAATTTTATGTTTTGAAAAGACCAAACTATTCTGGTTGAAATTTTCCAAAAACTGAATTTACCTTAACACAGCAGACACCCAGAAAAATTTTGTTTCGAAATTTAGCAGACCTTTAAAATACGATTTTTTAAACAGATATTGTTACATGGCTTTAATAGGTGGAGCAACCAATAGTAGCTACTAAGCCATCAGCAAAAGGAAATATGTTTCTATCTACATAAGACTGACCTGGAACCCAAGCAACAATCTAAAATTATAGGACTCTGTGTTTTATTTCCAATCTCAGAGCCTTAAAACTTATTTATTTAAGGATTTTCTTTCCTTACTAGTAGACATTTCCCTACATAGCTAGTCTCTCCCTCCTTTCTTCCCCTTTCCCTGCATATAATAAAATGTTTTTCTTGATCTACAATATTGAAATGAAATTGACTCCTGTCTGGCATCTTTTCAAAAAGAGAGAGATGTAGGGAGGATATTTGAGCTATTAGCTAAACCTTGTATATAAAATTTTCCATTCTCTTTTAATAATGCTTTGGCATTTCCTTAGTCCTTTTTATTCTTCATAAAAACATGACCTAAAAATACTTCATGAAAAACTGAGCTAGATCCTCAAATGGAGGAAGAAAAAGGAAAGATTCTTGCAGGGCTCTGGAACATACAGGCAGAGGAGAAATGAGCCACTTCACGCTCCTTCAGTAGATTTTGTTTCAAAATGGCTGGCAAAGAGAAAAAAAAAATCTCTGAACTTCTCCAGATTTCTTAGGATTTCTGTGAGCAGCCAATGTTTCCTTTGAATTGCCTGAAGTAATTTCAAGGGGGAGCTGTACACTCTTACAACAAAAAAAAGTCAAATATACAGTAGTGCTCATAGTGCTAGTGCTCTGGTATCTGTTGCATGGTTATTTGTACATACATGTACTCCAGTATCGGAACTCTCTGGAAAGATTTGATACTCTTCTCCCTCCTTTCTTCCCCTTTCCCTGCATATAATAAAATGTTTTTCTTGATCTACAATATTGAAATGAAATTGACTCCTGTCTGGCATCTTTTCAAAAAGAGAGAGATGTAGGGAGGATATTTGAGCTATTAGCTAAACCTTGTATATAAAATTTTCCATTCTCTTTTAATAATGCTTTGGCATTTCCTTAGTCCTTTTTATTCTTCATAAAAACATGACCTAAAAATACTTCATGAAAAACTGAGCTAGATCCTCAAATGGAGGAAGAAAAAGGAAAGATTCTTGCAGGGCTCTGGAACATACAGGCAGAGGAAATGAGCCAGACTTCACGCTCCTTCAGTAGATTTTGTTTCAAAATGGCTGGCAAAGAGAAGAAAAAAATCTTGGAACTTCTCCAGATTTCTTAGGATTTCTGTGAGCAGCCAATGTTTCCTTTGAATTGCCTGAAGTAATTTCAAGGGGGAGCTGTACACTCTTACAACAAAAAAAAGTCAAATATACAGTAGTGCTCATAGTGCTAGTGCTCTGGTATCTGTTGCATGGTTATTTGTACATACATGTACTCCAGTATCGGAACTCTCTGGAAAGATTTGATACTCTACTCTTTCTCCCCTTCATTTTTGTTTCCCTTCTCTCCTTCTTATACATTTATCCTTTTTTATTTTCACTCTCTCTCTCCCATAACTCTTCACTTCCTCTCTACAACTTATTTTTATTGCTCACATTGAACCCTAGATTAGGTTGCTGAGTTTCTATGCCATTACTTGCAAGCCAAAAGACTGCCTCTTTGTTAAAAAGAAAAAAAAAGAAGAAAAAAAAGAGGGAAAACCCCCCCAACTCTCCACCCTGTAAAGATTCCATGTAGAGCTCTTGTAGGATTTATATTGTCCTCCATCACATTCACAGAGAGGCACATGCCAAATTTGTTTTCATGCCCATGAAGGAAAAGTTGGACTTTTTTGGAAGAAAAAAATTAACAATGCTACATTTGTATTTTCACAGCTGACGACCATACACTTCATGGTGAGTATGTTAGGATCTCCCTTTCCAGGTCTGTGTGCACAGTAATAAAACTGCAAGAAAATTCATAACATCAAATGCTGTGTGAGAAAAGGACAAAGACACCCTTTCTAACACTCTCCCTTTTCCAATGTCTCTGCAAAGGAAAATTAATTGCAATCTGTAGTCTGCTTTCTGAGACTAAGAAACTTGGAATGTTTCCTCTGTAAATCAACACTGCAATTGGAGGTTAATGCAAGCCCATAGGCCCTCTTTTTCTAAGCCAAATGGTCTTTGTCAAACGCTGCTGAAGGCAATTTTCTCACAACAGTGGTGACTTACTTTTCTTTCAGATACCTAGTATTTGTGCTTGAACCTTCATGATGATAAGTATTCAGAACTTCATGATAAGAATGAGTCTAGGGTCAAAATTCTTTGCTTCTGAATGCAAATTTATGCAATTGTATCAAATTTGAGATTTGAAGGGCAAATTTAGAAACTTTGGATAATTGTACAGTAACAAACTGTTCAAGATTCATGGTACTTTCTTGGTTTCTGCAGATACCGTATCACCTCTGCTACCTTTTTCCATGTCAAGGAGTTGAAAAGAAAACAAACAATCAAACCCAAGAACAAAAAACAGTATTTTATGTTCCACATTCATACAAGATATTGTGCTGTGATCACTGTATGTTCTTTTGTGGTTAATGCTTGTGATCCACCTCATGTAGCAAGGCATCAGTTTATGATGTGCTGCACAGAGATGTTGTAAAAAAAAGATGTTTCCTCATCCCCCAAAGGTATACTACACAGTAAGAGACAAAGCATGAGTAAAGCCAGGAAAAACAATCAAGTAGTGGTTAAGTTAGTTGTCAGCATGAAGAGTATTATAATTCTATGACTTCATTCAGTAATGAGGTTGTAAATCATAGATATGACAGTGGGAAAAACTTCAGTGTTATTTTTAGATAATGCTTGTTCAGTAATGCAGGATGAATATTGTTTGTAAGTAAGTCGAGGGCTCACATAAAAAGCTGTTGATGAACTGCAAAAATTCTAGAGCAAGGCATGGCAGCAAAATGATTATGGTCTGGAAAGATTGACTTGGGAGGAAAATGTGAAATGATAACTCAGTGGGAATCGTGATAACAGTCTGCAAAAGCTGAAGCATGTGAATGCCAAAGAAGGAGAGGAATTTACTGTGATGCAAAGGAAGTACTACAAGAATTAATGAGGTGAAAAATTTGGAGGAAGTATAACTATGAGGCTGCAAAACGCTTTAAAGTAGACTTAAAAAATAAGACTGGACAAATGTCTAAAAAATATAGTGCAGGAACCAGCCTGCACATTGGAACTGGGTAATCTACTGTTATATACGAGCCTTATAGACTTCCCTCTGCCACAATGTTTTTCTGCCAGTAACCTCAACACTTGTGTAGAGCTGGTATGTTGCATTTCTGACTGCTATATTACTGATTATGAACTGTGCTGTGATAGGCCATGTAAAAAACGTAAAGACCTAATGGGTGATCTACTTCAAATCATCTTCTATCCAATTACCCAGAGGAATCTCTGCAATGACAATGAGACATGAATTTTAAACTAGGGAACAAGGGAAGAAGGTGGGGAGAGACTTGTATGATTTTGAGGCTTAGTATTTGCTCATCAAAAGCATAAATCTGATAAATAAGTATATAACAAAACGCAAAGGAATATGATCAGTGGACAGAAAGACAGCAAAGGAAATCATGTACATGAAAATAGGGAACAGTATAGGTACTACTGAAGGAACTACACCTCATCTCAGAGACTGGGTGTGGTCAGTGAGAAACCAAATATTTATATACTAATACCGCATCCTGGTTACACAACGGAGGATGTTGAGATGGTAGGGGAAATGAAACTAGACGGGGTGGGGATAAAAGGAACATGGTGGAATAAGAATCATGACTGGACTGTAGGATTGAGGAGTATGCTATATACAAAAGCACTATTTATATATTTATCTGGTGTTAAGGGAGATGGATAATGCAACACACTCAGGATATGATCAAACATAAACAAACAAACAAAAGCCAAACAAAAAAGAGGTAGCATGGCTTAAGGAGAATAGGTTTGGATCAAAAGGAAATCTAATTAAGAATAGTAAAATAAGTTATTGTAGGACAATACTGAAACCTGTATAGATGTTTTCAGATTTCTAATGGTGTTAGGAAATACTTTTGGGAATTGCATGACTGTGAGATTTTTAGCTTTCTTGATAAGAGTTATAAAAGAAATGCCACTTACAATGACGGGCCTTAGACATTCCCAGATTTGACAGTTAACATATTTCTTCATGGATTGTTCCCTGAATTAGAAAGGGGTGATGTTATTTAGCTTGGTTTGGGTGCGTAATAAAACATGCTACAAAGATGATATAGAAGAGTTGGCCACAGAAAATACTTTTTACTTGAATGATGATCCACTTGTTCCACTATAAATTAAGGGAAGGATAACCAAAAGCAGATCTGTGAATAAGGCCTTCAGTTTCAAGAGAGAAAACCGAATAATTTTCTTGTATAAAGGATGAGGATTAGTTAGTCAAGTTACTTGAGCAGGAAAGCTGAGAAACTTGCATGTAGACAGTACTGACTCTTGCTTAATTAGAATGTTGTGGAACTATCAGGAATTCCTATCTCATGCAAGGGAAAACTTATTCAAGGCACTCTGTGCCTAAATAGATAATAGGTACCTCCATAGTAATATTACCATAAGTAGAGAGCTGGGAATGAATGGAAAATGGTCTGCTTCCCAAAAATACCCCATGTATTGGACATGAAGTATAAGGCTACAGTAAGAATCAACAGAAACCTAGTTCAGACAGACCTTGTTAAGAACATAAAGAATAGATTTCAAGAGGTCCTTTAGCCATATAAACTGAAAAGTTTATAAGGAAAAATGTTCAATGCAGTGAGGATGTGATCGGGAGTAAAGATATTTATCTATTATGACTCAAAACCTAAATCAGTGTCAACCTCTTTCCCAGGTTCCCAAGTTAGCTAGCATGCAAAAATTTGCGGGGACAAGTTGCATCTATTTATTATACAATGCTCAAATTAACGTTGAAGAAAAGCAAATGTTTTATCAACGCTTACAGAGGAAGGGTTATATCTACATATCTGTAGGTGCATTACTTCAACCTGAAAGAGAAGGAAGCCTTCAGAGCAAATTTGAAGGACAGGATCACTCAAAGATTGAAACAAGGATGCATTCAAACAATGATTTTGCAAATAGAAGGTTGTGCCACTCAAATCTTTTATCTTTTTCTCTAAAAAATCAGGGAATTACTTGGCAGTGGGGAAAATCTTATCTATTTGAATTAAATGCATCATATATAGGGCCACATTAGAAATTATCGATTAAGAAGGGAATGAGTGCAAGAATTGTGAAGTGGAGAAGGAGTTGGTAAAGGAGAAGAGAGGTAAAGAAGCACCTTGGGAGTGGAGGGTTGGACTGATGATGACAAAGACGATGATCCATTGTCATCACATGGTAGAACTGGATCATCACACAGGAAGGTTTGAATGCATTGAGGACTGCGGTAATAGAAATGAGATGAAATTCAGCAGTACAGTAGAGAAAACCACTTAATGGAGAGACTAATCACAAAACTATTCTGAATTGGGACTACCACAGGGGTAGGCAGCTTAGAAAGGAGGTGAATTTGGGTGAGAGAATGGACACATGGCACGTGAACAAGGAGGATAACCACTACCAAGAGACAACATCTTAAACCAAAGAATACAAGATCAAACAGATAGAGGTGCTGTGACTGTATGGAGTCTGAAAATGAGAGCAAGAAGGCTCTGGGGGAGCCCTCCCTTAGAAATAGTCCATAGTATTCATGGGACTTTTAAGATAGAGATCAGAATAACACGAAAAGTCACTTTTGTGACTAGGTGACTGTCTGAACAGGGAATTGCTTTGGGTGAGCTTGGAAAATCTTTCCAAACTTACAGTCTAAATGTGTATTCAATCTTTGTGAACAGTTAGTCCCTGGTTCCTCTCTCCAGTTCCCTTAATCTACAGTGCAGGAACTATTTAGGTCTTCCATATAAACACACTTCTCAGTAAACATTTCCCAAGACTCATCTTTCTGAACACAGCAGTGAACTTAGTCATAAATTGAGTGAGTTAAGTAGCATTTCCAGTAGTAGCCAAGGAGAAAAAAACTACTCTTTTTTCACCTCTATCAATCACTTTCATGGAAGAGCCTGCAGGTAAAAAACCCTTTCATTTTACTTTATTTAGGAGGTAAGATTAAAAGGTTAAAATGGCCTGTCATCATTTTAGATAGTATAAACCACCAAAATACTGGCTCCTCAGAGAACTGCTGGCCTGCTGTTTCTGAGGAACTGCACAGGTGAAAGTTTGAGAAAGAGGAGGTGACATGAAAATGTCACCTTATTCAGGTGACATTGTATAATAAATAAGCTATAAATGAGCTTATTTAAATTACAAGCAAAAAATGACCATCCTCAGACATTAACTAGGTATTTAATTTTATAGTACTCTACTGCTGCTCATCTCCTTCTCCCCCCATCTCCCAACTGGAAATATTGGTTTACTCCCACAAGAAGTCACTATGTGGCACAAGAAGTCGCCATGTGGCACCCAAGCATAAATTGCATAGGTGATGAAATGGCTGACTTTTCTACACCAACATAGCTGTTCTGAGTGGCTGAAGTATGCAGAAATTATTCTCTAAACACTTCCCTCCACAGACCAAACTCTATCACGTCTGATGTACTTATCTTGCCTAGTCCAGGTATGTATATTATCACTTGGAGACAGTTTGCCAGTCCTAGCATCTGAGCTAATGGCCTATGTGGAGTGGCTAAGTCTGCCTGGAATTTTGATGTGTAAATAGCATAAACAAAGATGCATCATATAGAAAATATTAAAATATACACTGTTGCTCTAAGAAAGTAACTTCTGTTCATTATTGCCTTGCATTTCACTTAAGAAAAAAACTTGCAGGAGATTCCAGATTATCAGTGCATTACATTGTCAGAAAGGGGACATGCATTATTAGCTACAGTTGAGTTTTGCTGTGGGGGATGCTGAATAGGGGAGAGAATTGTGTGTGACGTAAAACGAGAAAGTGGTAGAATTGCATGGTACTATCTAATCCCCTCAATGTAGGAAAATATGATCAAAGGGAAACAATCTAGGATGGTTGTGAGGAGGCCTGAAATAAGCAGGATAGATAAACAGGAGGGAGTACAGAACACTGTACTCAGGCTCACCTGCTCTGATATTTCACTTAATGTATCCTAGTACAGGGAGAGATTGTTTCAATTCACTGCTGATGTCTTCAGCTCAGTGTTCAAACTCCAGGTTAGTAAAAAAAAAAAAAAGGAGGAAGTAGCTTCACTGTCACAAGGCATTGGACTTCTGCAAAAGTAACAACACAATATATCTTGCAAGAAGTTTTGCAGGTTCGTTTTTTGATCATTTCATAAAGATTATGAATTGCCACAAAACTTGCTTTTTCTCTGTGAAAGTGAAAACCCTGAGATTCCTCAGGTTTCAGTGTAATAAATTTCATACGGGAGGAGTAATTAAATTTATATGTTTGAAAAGAGAGAAGCTGTGTCAAAAATTCAATCATTTTTCATGTAGCTACTGAAAATTTTCTAGAAAATGCTGGAGACTATTCACAAAATGTGACCGTTTTAGAGGTTTTGAATGATAAATCTAAGCCATCAACTTTCTGCCCATGGAAAACTTTCCCATAGGAAGAATGCATAATATCAGCTAAAATGATATAATTCTTGTCTGGAAGGAACATATCCAGGTCAATATGTAAAGCCCAGAAACTACTTTTTTACATGTTGCTTTGCTTTGGTAGATACAAAGTCCTATGCAAGGGTATTCCTAGGGGACCAGTGATGAATCAACTTGAGTGGAAGAAGTAAAAGTAGCAGTTCAGGCAGTGACAAAAAACAGTCTCTCCATTTTTTTGTCTCTGATTACCATTCTAGTAAGTAGTCTAGTGGTAGGACCAGATGGTGATTCTACAGAGGTGTGGCAAAAAATGGAGGAATGGAAAATGAAGTGCTTGCACATGTATGCATCTGATTCTCTCAGATTTTTCTAAGTGGAGAAGATTTGATGCAGTAAGAAAAATTTCCAGTCTGTTCATTTTATATTACTTTTCGTTAAAAATTTCAGTTCCTTTTCTGGAAAACCTCCTCAACGCAGTTGCTTTTCATACTTATGCAAGTTGGTTTCATTGAGAGCAAGCAGTTGGACTGTATTGAGTGAGAGGGACACAAAAATAAATTAAATGTTCTTTTTGTGAACATGCAAGTTGCTACAATGGGAATTTCAGTGGTTTTATATTTATAAGTAGTGCCTAAATTCTTTGCATGAATCTGCATAGCAGGAGGATTTGATCATACTTACAGCTGCTGCATTCAGACAAGAAAATGTTTGTTGGTTTTGTTTTAAAAGTGATTGCTTTAGTTCTCTGTAGTACAAGTAAAAAGTTGTGTTTTAAAATTGACCTTCAGACACTTTATTAGGTCCAGGAGAAGAGTTGATAGAATTCTTTTATTATACATTTTGGATAGAATTTACCCATATCCTTTCTGGCCTATTTATGTCACGTGAACCTGTTTCTAAATCCAGGTTTAAACTTGCCTTGGTTAAATGCTATCTGATCACTGATTATGTCTGTGTACCTTTGGACTGCTCCATGGACAGTATCTGTTCTCCAGGTCATTTGACCTAGGACAATCAGGCACAATCCACTTTTGGGGTCGTCTCTGACTTGGTATCCTACAAGCCTTTGCACTTTCAGTCCTTTTAGAAACCTGGTTGAGGTTGGAAGAGACCTCTTGAGATCATCTAGTCCAACCCTCTTGCTCAAGCAGGGTCAGCTAAAGCAGGTTGTCCAGTTGGGTTTTGAAGACCTCTTCCTATGACCTACTGTTGAACCTGAGGTATTTTAACATTTTTAAAGATACTTCAAGTAACCATTAATATTTCTTTACAAGAAACCAAAGATTACTATAAGGCCACTTTGTTTGCTCTCCTAACGTGTCTCTGATGGTGTGTATTTGCATATAGAGAGATATGGCATAAAGAGGTACAACATTTGAGGGGGTAGCAAGGTGTGTCTTGATCTTAACTCATACTGCCTATTGGAACAGAGTTCTCTATTGGGCAGAAACCTAATTGTCCTACTTTGAAAGACATCTCAGAAGTGATGGCGCATAAGTGCAGTGTGGAAGACAAAGGCAACAGAATCCTTGAAAGAAACTGGCAGTGCAGATATCCCAAAATACAGCAGAAAAGACTGAGTAAAACGTGTAAAAGCTAGTGCTACCTCCTGCTGCTTACCAGTCTGAGATCAGCCTGAAATAAGTCAAAAGATTCAGCAATGGATTTGAGCCACAAGTGAGAGTGGTTTCTAGTTTCCAGACTATGTTCCTGCATAGTTGTTAAAGGAGAGCTTTCAGACAACTTCTAGTCTTGGTCTGTACCCAATTTTTAATATCATTTATTTGAAGGAGTTTTGCATGCAAACTTTGTTTTTTGGTAGTTGCAATAGTTTTTAACAGAACATTTTGGGATACTATTGAATACTATTTGGAATACTATTAATTGGAATCCAAAGCATATCTGAATTTTGGACATTTCCCCACTAGTCTAACAGATTTGGTAAACAATTATTACATGCTAACAATTCAGCACTTAACCCTCTGTTGTTTCTGGGTGGGTTTTTGGCCAGAGGGGAAAATATTTTTGTTTTAATGAGACTGTGGCAAGGACTTCTCATCTGTTGCCAGAACATAACAGTGTGATCCTCTTTGGGGTAGTCATTCTTTAGGTTATATAGCTTATTATATTTTTGGATAAACAATTTGTAGTTGCAGAAGTGTGCAAGCATAGCTATTAAAATCTGGCTAATATAGGGCAATTTAAGTGTGAGGCTAAAACAGGTTGTGGTTACAGAAGATAACATAGATTGTACTGTACAAATGAAAGTGCAGCATAAAGCTTTATTTTTCCTTTGTCAGCTTCTTAGTAACCTAATCCCATTTAATCAGACCTGATAGAGACAGTAGCACTTTTCACTAGTTATTTCTAACTAGGACAACTTCTGCAGTATTTCTCTGTTCCTGAACTAAACAGGAAAATACAGTTTGAAGATTTAGTGTTTTCTAGGTAGCATATGGGAAGCAAGTGATGTGGTGAAGGGGAGATTTAGCATAAGTATTATGGTCCCAAACCACTGAAGGTCAAAAACAAGTATTACTTTCTTCCTTGGCACGACACCTGATACAATGAACAACTGTTTCATGCATTTGCAGAGTGAAAACAGAAAGACTACTGAGAGAATGCTGGAGCATTCTCTGTCTTCATTTGGATCATTGTCTGCCATTATTTAAATCTCAGCTGCGCCTTTGTACCCCTACTAGTGCTCCATGGAAAAGGACTTGTCAGTTCCCAGGATGGGAAAGACTGCAGTGATACAGCTCTGACCACTACATATCTACTGCATTTCTACATGGAAATCTGGGAGAAAGTCATTGCTGTTCAGGTGTGTCAGTATTGTTCTGCCTGCTGTAAGCATTTGTAAGTTGCTGCTAAGCATTTGAATCAAATAGAAACATGAATTCTGGAGCTGCTTTGGTGTAGAGGCATGAGAGGGGTGATAGGAACTAAACCTCAAGTTTTCAAGAATCAGGGATTATCGACCTTTTCATCTGTTAGCTCTAAAAAGCCTTTGGTTGCTATGGCAAGGTAGATTCTTCAGAGGAAACCTCATGGGTTTTTTTCCTCCCTAGCTTGGCTTTCTTTATAGTGGAAGCAAATGGCCTTTACGTAATTTAACTTCCTTTTGCTGGGTTCTTTCTGTCCAGCCTTACAAACCACAGAAGTCTTCAGCTGAACAAATGGGAAGTCCAAAATCTGAGAGCTCTTTGTTCAAGATAAGAGAGTTCTTTGTGAGATCATATTAAACATAAATACACAGTGTAAAACAAACCATCTGAATTATCTCCTCAAATGCATAACATATTAAGTTTGACATTTCTTGCAAGAAATTTTTAGTGGATTGAACAATTGAAGAGAACAAATAAGAAAAGGGGAAGGAAAGGGAGGGGAACTGAAACATAAAAAAAAGTCAAAGAGGAAAAGTTTTAGTTAAATAATCTCTGTTGCAGTTGAATAGATGAATTATATGAATGAAGTGGCTTGCTTTAATAGCTGGCGGGAAAAAGTTGATCTGCATTACTTTCCCATAAACAGTATTTAAGGACAATTTAACTGAGAACTTGGTGAAGGCCTGGAAGCATAAAAAAAGTCAAAAGTAGTTTGAAAATGTTTTTAATCTAGAATATCACAATGTTTTAATAAAATGCCAGTGTTGATTTTCAAACTGATTTCTCAATCCCTTTGATAAAATTTGAATACAATCTTTGCTAACCTTTTTCCATTGGCTCTTAGAGTGAAAGAATCTGCTACGTCTTCCATGGATATGCGCTGAGTTTTCTGAGAGACAGCTGGGTCTGTCCAGCTCTTCTTATATTAGCAGCTGGTAATGAGTTTTGACAATAGCAGGAACAGCATAAAGCATATAGAGTTGAGAATCTGTAGGAATCACTTCAGCAAAAGCTGGGAACACAAAGGAGAAAATGAACAGAAGAGATTTCGCACTTAGATGCAGCACATGCATGTTTATTGTATACATGGGTATTCTAACTGAAATCATACATGTTCAGTCAGTGTTACACCAGAAAATGAAACAAAATCTGACTAATTGAGAGATCAGAAAAAAGTAACTGTAAAAGGGAATCATTAGTACATGGAAAAGTTTCTAGAGGAGTCTCTGTTTTCTTGGCTCACTTGTTATTTAATATCTTCCTATTTAATGAGTAGGAGAATATAAAGTCATTTCCAACAAAGTTTATGTAAAACATGGTGCATTAAAAAAGTGGTCAGACAGATCAGTTATACACAGCAGTCTAGTTCACATGGTTGGCCTGTACCTTGTATTTTAGTACAGCTGCATGTAATATTTCACAACTATGAGCAGAGAACAGTTTACTAGGCAGGAAACTGAATCCCATAAAGAGCAAACAGCAATGTGCATTTCTTTTTTTATGATTGATAACTAACTGGAAATGAGATTCTGGTACATACATATTATTTATGTCTTAGACCACTCCTAAATCTGAAATATTCTTCTCTCTTCTGGTTTTTGCTCCTATTGATTTGATAATAGGATCTTCTAAACCAAAAATATACTCAGTGACATTTTTGTTCTGTTTCTTCCTTCCAAATGTAAATATTTTCATTTTTTCCCATTCTGTTTCAACGAGTACATTGTTCCAGACTGATTCAGCTGTTTCATTTTCCTCAATGTCTTGCTCAATTAAGTATTACCTTTGCTTCCAAGGCAAAATCAGCACTTTGTTAGAAATGAGTCCATAACTTTTCATTATTAGGGCTGAACCATTAAAATTGTTTTTCCCTGATGGCTTGCATAGAAGCAAGACCAAAATCTTGGTAGCTTTTAAAGACCATCTACTAGTAATTGTTGTAGATGCTTGATGCACTGTTTGACAGTCCAAGTGGGATTAAGCTGACCTTTATACCATGTAATATTTTTTCTGGTAATTACAACGGAAGATAAAAACTGAAAATGCTCAGTGGACTAGGTCAATGAGAGGATCCCTCTATCCTAACTACAAAATAAGAAAAATGTTATTATTTTCAAAGACATATTCAGGGCTAAATTCAAGAGTCCTGGCAAACTGCTTGGAATCTCCATTTGGAAGTTATTTTGTCTACTAGAAGGCATTGTCAAGCTTACACTCACCAGCTGCTGCACTTTATATTATAACTACAGTAATGAAATATGATCTAGCTGAGTACGTCAGACACTGAGTTAGACATTCTGAACCTCCAGTGCAAGGAGTCTACATCTCTTCCTTGCTGCAAAGTTACCAGCTGTTTTCTTCCAAAACTTGTGCAATAAATATCCAGTGCGATGGAAAAGCCCATGATTATGCTATTATAAAAATAATGGCTAAAAAAGGCTGTGTAGATGTTCCAAAGTTAGATGTAAAATATTTATATGCTGGGGGCCACCCACCTGGAAAGCAGCTTGGCAGAAAAGGACCTGGGGGGCCTGGTGGGACACCAAGTGAACATGAGCCAGTAACGTGCCCTTGCTGCAAAGAAGGCTAATGGTATCCTGGGCTGCATCAGGCAAAATATTGCCAGCAGGTCGAGGGAGGTGATCCTTCCCCTCTGCTCAGCACTGTTGAGGCCACACCTGGAGTACTGTGTCCAGTTCTGGGCTCCCCAGTATGAGAGACATGGACACACTGGAGAGAGTACAATGAAGGGCCACTAACGTGATGAAGGGACTGGAACATCTCTCCTATGAGGAAAGGCTGAGAGAGCTAGGACTGTTTAGCCTGGAGAAGAGAAGGCTCGGGGGGGGATCTTATAAATTTATTTAAATACCTGAAGGGAGGGAGCAATGAAGACAGAGCCAGGCTCTTTGCAGCAGTGCCCAGTAGCAGGACCAGAGACAATGGGCACAAACTGAAACACAGGAGGTTCCTTCTGAATGTCAGGAAGCACTTTTTTTACTGGGAAGGTGACCAAGCACTGACACAGGTTGCCCAGGGAGGCTGTGTAGTCTCCATCCTCAGGGATATTTAAAAGCTGTCTGGACATGATCCTGTGCAACTGGCTTTAGATGGCCCTGCTTGAGCAGGGGGTTTGGATCAGATACCTCCAGAGGTCCCTTCCAACCTCAGCCATTCTGCGATTCTGTGATTTAGTTTGGGGACTGATGGGAGTTTAGTCATAACAGTATAGATTGAAAGAAACAGCTAAAAAAACTTACCTGAACTTTTACCCAACCTCCTGACATTACTGCCATGGCCAAGCTATTTCAATAGGCATAGGACTATTGAACCCTGGGGCTCGTGTACATGCATCCTAATAAGGCTGATATAGGTGAACCTCTCACAATGCATCTTTATTTCTTTATTTGCTTTCTCTGTTTTCTTCTTCAGGTCAAGTGGTCTTCAACAAACTCTTCTTTTCACTGCTTTTGATTTCCCTCTTTACTCAAGCTGGTTAAATGGAGGCCTCAATATGAGTTTATTTCCTCATGTAACTTGCTGAAAGTAACAAATAGTGTTGATATGTGCTTTTTTCATCCTGTGCTCCCAGAACCAAGGGATTGATATTGTGTTCATCAATTAAACTGACTGATCTTGCAGTAAGGCTCAGTAATATACAATAATCTCCCAGCACTGCTTATTTTCAATGTCTTTCCTCCTCAGGCTCATCTGAGAGGCCATGATGCCTGGATTTCTTCCATCCTCATTGCTGTTGCTGGTGATATAATCAGTGTGAATTTCAATTAAGTTCATAATGAATGTCACATTTGGTGTGTGCATAAAATATGTATCACATTATTAACAGAGCCTGTGACCAAAATTACAAGATTGCTGTCCATTTTGTATGTAAAATGAAGAATCTGGGACAGTATGATAGATAACAACTTCTTAAGTATTGGACATCGGAAGGTGTTCTGGGAGAAAAAAAAACTTTGCTTTTCACAGCTGCTTCTGCTTATTTGCTTTTTGCATTTTACTTAGTGAATAATGAAAATACCCTGGATTCATATTTGCATTTACTGTATTTAAGACAATTTCATTTTTAGTCAGTTCTACAATGTTTTCTTTGTAAACATCAGAAGAGGCTGTTTAATTGCTTTTACAAAGAAGTTTTCTTCTTGTCATGTGAAAAGAGAGCAGCTGCTGTTAACGGCCTTGGTTTTATGAAAAACTATTCCCTTGCCCCAATATTTAATTCAGTGGCAATTAAAGCTGAACAAATTTTGTAAGCTAATATAATATATTTTCCCAGACCAACAGATATAATTAATGATGGACAGAAAATCAACATCTATATATCAAGACCGAGGAGCAATACATTATGCATCCAGTTTGCAGCGTGATGTGAAAATAAATAAAGTAGCATAAATTAATCTGAAGAAGAAATATAGAAACCCTGAAATCAAGCCTGTAAGTAGAGATTATTTTCATCCATATTATTTTTAAGTTCAAATAGATAGAACCTAATACTCCTTTGAGATCTGCTGCTAGAATGACTAAAGAAAACCTTATGCATTATCTCTTTCTTGTTTTATTATTGCTAATATGTTCTTTGAAATTGCTTCAGTTCACCTTATTGAAAGCAAAGATCATGCAATTACTGTAATTAATTAAACTTGTAACTTTAATAATTTTCTGGGAAAATGAATGTGTCAGTATCATGCACAAGTATTATTTAGCCAAACACAAGAGCGCTAAACAAACATAATAATAGAAAAGCAAAAATATAGCCATATAGACTATGAGAGCTACTTTGAGGCAGTAATTCTGCTGCTCCTGCCCTTCTGGGTAACTTCAGTACCTTGTGACTAAAACCATATGAAGCTTTGATTCTGGGATTCAAGAGCCCAGATGGATGTATATATTAAAAAGGAGTTGTTCTGGATGGCAACCACTTTACTTCTGAGATGACACAAGTGTGATGGAATTGGTGCATCAGATTTCCCTGTGAAACCTGCTTATTCTGGACTTAAGCAAGTTTTTGTGAACTTGTTTGTTGTTCTTCATGAAATGAATATAAGAAAAGTTATCAAGGGCATCAGTGGACAACATACTGAATTTCTGAATCATTACTGACTCGTTATTCAGAAAAAAATACCAGCTAACTCCAAGAACATCTTACTGTGGAAGTACCAGGTTTGTTCCTGAGACTTTTTTCTAAATAATGGCTGCATTCTTGGTCACTGAAATAATTTGGGGCTTAACTTAATGTAGGCTGGCAGGAAAAGTGCATGAAGGTTGTCAGTGTTCCTGCATTAGTATTTATGTAGATAGTATTGTCTGTTTATAAACCCCTGATCTTCCCTTTCCCTGTACAAATATTTTTATTTATTGCCATGGAGGTAATTATGCACAAACTATGCAAAATTCCTACAAGCACTCCAGTGCATCTTCAAATCCTCTCAGCAAAGCAGTGTATCTATTTAAGCTCATATTTCAATTGTACACATCTGCATATGTCCAAAGCAATGTGGTTTAAACATAGAAATTAGTCTGTTGGTCCTGGCAAAGAATAATATTTTCAATATTCTGTGTTACCCACTGCTTTGCTGTGTTCTATTATTATTGTCATTCCCTCTGGGAGTGATTGTATAGGAAAACAAGCCTCATAATCGTTAGAAATTTTTTCTCACATGCTGTAAAATTCTGATTACTGTGTGCACTCCCTCTCAAGCCAATGGGACCACATACATCAGTATAGAGCACAAAATAATTTATTTGTTCCTCTTTAAAAGTGCTGTTGTAAGAGAGAACTGTGAAGGATTTTTGCAACACTGACTTAGTTATTTCTAATTACAGTAGAATATAAATTACTTTCTCTGGCCAACATAGTAAGAGAGAACTGATGAATAAATATTTTAACTTCATCTCTTCAAATGAGAAAATCCATTTTGGAGGAATTGTTTTGTTTGCATTGCACAGATGAATATCCAGTCTGACCCTTTGAAGGAGAAACTATTAGGCTCAACACAAACATTTCTGCACTGATTAGCACTGCTTCACTTTCTTGCTTAATCTAATAATTTCTTCCATTAAGATCTGAATATGCATAAATGAGAACATAAATGTAAACACATATTCTTATAAACATGCAATCAATTCAATTTCTAAATCAGAATTGCAAAGTTCTTTAAAATACAGAGTTCTAACCTGAGAGCTGGGAGGGATGATAACCACTTTGGTTAAAGTGCTGAGGGAAATGGATAGTTTATGCTCAGGTTTTGTGTTTTAGGCCAGAAGGATTGGGGAAGAAACCAAATAAAGGAAAGAACATCATATGCAATGGAAGAGGAAATTCTTTAATTCTAGTTGTGATCTCATTGGTGGTGGAAAAACTGACAGTCACAACTGCTTCGGGAGTGCACGTCTTCTTACAGTCTGCTACGCGTGTGGGGAAGAAAATGTCACCAGCATCAGTAACTCCCCCTCTGCCCATGTATTCTACACAAATACAGTAAATGTGTATGCTCTGAAGTGCAGTGAGAAAATATAGTGGGGAAAAAATTGTCTTTCTAAAAAATTATTTTGAACATGGTGATAAAGTAGGGATCCAATCTCATATCATACTATGCAATGATATTTACAGGAATCAGGAGTCATAAAGATATAATCTTATGTATATCTTTAAAGAAAAGTGAGGGCATGTAAGAACATTCTTTGTTTCAAATTTTATTTAATCAAGAAGATAAAAGGGCAACAGACTGGGCAGAAAGTTTCTCTGAACTAACGTTAATTCAACTTCTTTTTTGTTCTCTTTTGACATAATTCTCATTAGTCTTATGAGTAAAACAGAATAAAAAGAAATTGTTCCTTTGTTGAATGAGTGGAAGTGCAGGTGAACACTTCTTGTACTAGGTTATATTATGAAAGATAGTAAAGAGTTATGTTTCAGAGATTCTTTAGCAGGTAAACAATTTTCTTTCTCTTTGGGAATTTCTTTTTGTCTTGAGCACTTTTGTTTGAACAAAATGTGCAGTCATCAATAGTTTCTGAGCAGCAGTTAGGAATAATTGAAGGTGCCTGGAGTATGAAATAGGCACTTGATGAGCCAGTATCATGAGCCATTGATGACTGTACAGTGACACAGGAACTTGCATTCAAGAGAGAATGTGATAGAACATGTCTCTGTATCCAGCACCTTCAACCATGTGCTATCAGTCATTACAGACATCCTGAGAATTACCACATGCTGAAGCTAGGCTGCTTACTGTGTGAAAACACCAGAGAATATGGCTAGAACACTGTCAAACACACCTTCTATTTAAAATTTTAAAGAATCTTTCAAAGAGAACTTATATGGACTCAATTTTTTACCTAACATCCTGCCAGAGAAAAATTGGTTTAACAAGAGTTTTGTAAAACCTAATTAAAGACTGAAAAAATGTGAAACACCTACTTCTTAAATTTAGGTACGAATCTTGGGTACTTTTCGTGATGGAAGAGGTGAGATTACTCGTAGCAGGGAGGAAACGGGGCCTTTTGGGGTCTGTAGAAAGGGGAAGTTCAAATATTAAAATAATGAGATGTCAGAAGTTTCTTCAGTGAGTTGTTAAGAGGAGATACTACACAAGGATGCAGGTTTTAGATCATGCACAAAAGGAAAAAAAAACCCAAACATGTGCTTCTGCTGTAGTTAATATCGTTACTGTGGCATTATAGGTTCTAGTGAGACAGAGACAAGACCTTGAGATACCTGAAACCCTTTCACAAATTCAACTTTCTTACTTGCTGATAGGCTGGCAGGTAAATCTATCTTTTGAAATATTCACCTGAAATCACATTTTAAGTTGACTTTCCTTACTTTTTCTTTTTTTCTTTTTTCCTTATAGATTTCTTTTCCTGTTTCCTTATATTGCCAGTTTACTTTGCTCCCTCCCAGCTCAGCTCCCCATCTCTTCGTTGCTATAGTCTATCTGATATTTCCTAAGCAAAACAGGGTGTTCTCCATACCTCCCACAGTGCTAAACACTCAGTTTCTGACTGCAGGAAAGTGCAATAATGTGGTGTTATAGAGGAAAACTTAGTTTTCCTCTATAAACTCAGGTATTCTGAGTCATTGGCAGAAATAAAGACTTTATTGTTATAATTACTTGACTACACTTTTGAGCTATACAGATCTGAAATGAGCTGAAAGCATGAACTTTTCATTCCATTTACGAGATGTCAGGAATCAAAGAATATTTTAATGATTTGGTTAAATAACTCTATGTTTCAAAACATACTGCAGGTCCCCTAAGGATAACTTAGGATTGTATAAAGCAATTGCAATACACATTAAACATGATAAAAGCTTTCATTTTTCATGCCTTAAACATGTAAGATTGATGTTTCTTAGCTTGGTGTTCCCCTGTAATAAACATTCATGTTTTTCCTAGATTTGTTTGGAAAAAAATGGAAGATGATCCCACAAAACATCAAAGAAATCTCCTATCTTACATATCAGTCTTCCATATCTTATTCGTTAAAAGTGTGATTTGGCTGGGCAGAATTTAGATTACAAAGTTCAGGAAAAAACACAGAAAACTTGTTTTGCCACTGCCTCACATCCTAAGTAGCCAATGTGGGGGATTTAAAGTAGTGTACAGTTATAAGCAAATACAATGGCAGCAGTTCAAATTAATTTTGCCCGGTTATAAGTAACAGAAACAGAAGAAAGTTGGTGTATAATAATGTCTCTGTGGTAATCAGTGATCAGCTAGCATCTCATTCAGCAAAATATCTAAACTCACAAATTTAAGGCCAAGAATAGTCCCACTGAAACTAGTCAGAATCACTGACATAATTTCTGAGGAATGTACTTTTTTAGATTAGATCCATTACAGCACTTGAATACCTAATAATTAGGCGTGTCAGCCCTATGGCTCCCCAAATAGAAGACAGAACCTCACCCAGAGTTCCCTATAGTGTGGACAAGCCAAGTCAAGTATCTCTAAATGGGATCTATAAAGGGCATTTCCTATAGCTATGGCAGGAAATGTTGAGAGGAATAGGGCTGTTTCTAAAATCTCACATTCTTCTGAGGTTTAGGTAGATTTCTCAGTTTTCTAAGGAAATATTTCCATTCACACAGCATCAAAGCTCTGAACAACTGCTTGAATGTAGGTACCTAGCATCAAAAGTATATAGGTAGCTACCTATGTAAAGCAGTATCTGAAAGAATAAATTCCTAGTCTCCCACAGCAGAGAGAGGGCAAACTGGCTTGTTCTCTTTTAAAATATGGTCAAGCAGTAGCAGTAGTGGCTTTGCACTGGAATTTTCCTTGTCTTTAAAGAGCTGATCAGTTTTAGTACCTACCTTATTTAAACCTAATCAGGATTAAGAATCTCAAGGAAATCACAAAAGTCAGAACCAAGTTATTGCAGAGAGATACTAAGAAGTGGTTCTTTGATTTGGGTTAATGCCATAGCTGAATTCTAGTGAAATCCTTCAGGAATCTCCTTTTCACATATTCTTGTAGTTTTGTTCTTTAAATATGTGATGAGTGATGCATAAATTTTCTTGTTTTACACACACACACACACACGTATAGAATATTATAAATATATATATATATACACACACAAGTGTCTGGATGACTACATGCTACTGTGGAGGTTTCAGCCTTCATTTGCATGTCAAAATGAAAATAGATACAAAGAAGCCTGATATCACAACTATATTTTTTTCCTTCTTTTTAAAAGCATACTTAAGAGAACCTGATGTGATGGACATTTACAACCAAATCAGAAATTATATTTCTGCTACTGTTCCTCTCCTTTAAAAAAAAGGCTCCACAAAAGCTAACACGATTAACAGTTGCTTTAGAATCCAAATAGCAGAACAACTGTGCAGAAATACAGAGGAATATTTAAACTAAGCAATCCTTGAATGCCAGTTTGGTACTTTCTATAATCTGTTTGCACAGCTGAAACCCCCATAACACGAAAGAGAAGATTGAGGATTTCTGCAAGTTTAAAATAAATTGTAACTAAAAAAAACCCCAAACCACCACCAATGAAAAAAAACACCCAACAAACAGAACAACTGTGCAGAAATACAGAGGAATATTTAAACTAAGCAATCCTTGAATGCCAGTTTGGTACTTTCTATAATCTGTTTGCACAGCTGAGACCTTTATTTCCCTTAAGAGGATGTTGAGGATTTCTGCAAGTTTAAAATAAATTGTAACTAAAAAAAACCCCAAACCACCACCAATGAAAAAAAACACCCAACAAAAAAACCCAGTGTAACAAACTGTGTAACTGTGTTTCCTTTTAATTAAGTTCTGCAGCTTCTCGTCTGATGTGCAACTTCTTGACTATAATAGAGAGAGTTCATTGCCAAATACTTGGCAATTATGTCTTTCCTTCGCTTATCATGTAGCCACATGCAGAGGAAAGAAACGATTGGACTAAGGTGGATGTTGAGAAAAATGTGTTTGTTCATTTGGAAACTGGAGTTCACTTATAAACCTCACAGATGGCTTCTGATTCCATTTAATAAGCTTTTGAAAATAATTAAACAAACGTGTTTGATGCTGAATTAAAAAATAAATTTAAGAAGTGAATTTCTGTTTATCCAGAATGAGTGTGAGTAGGTAGTGATTACGTGCAAATGATTAATGATTGAGACAATGCGGTCTAAATTGCTGGGTGGAAATGAGTTCTCTGTCTGTGTCATGGCTCATGTTTCCTCTCTCAAGCTTGTATCTGACTTGACATTATGGCTTAAAGCAGGTTGCTGAATTCTCTCCAGGCTCACCTTTTCTCTGCTGTTTTCACCTCTTTCTACCTCATAGCAATCTTCAGAGATGCAAATTCTGGTGTGTCTTTGATTTAACAGAGAAGGCAAGCTGAGGTTTATAGAAATTCTTGAGACTTTGGAGTTTCCTTTCCCCTTTAAAATCTGTTGGATTTTAGGGTATACATAGGGAGAAAAGTGAACATAGTATTTGGCCTAGTGAGGTGTATTGGTTTACGGGAAATAGTCTTACATTTGTAAGCATTCAACCTTAGGGATAGGTTTTGATTCCTAACCAAAGCTAAACTTTACAGCTGAAATGGGGAAATCAAGCTCCTTGATTTTAATACTTCAAGCATGGAACAGACCAAATTTCTAAGACTTTATTTTGTATCTTATTTTTCTTTTGTTGTACTGTTAAGTTTGAGGTCATTGAGAGATACATCCGAGTGCTGTTTGGATTGTATGTTGATCATAATTCTTCTGAAGACGGGCTGAACATCTGAATTCAGACTGCTTTCCACACAAACTTGCAGACTGGCTGATAGATAGTACTCAGATCTCAAAATGCTGAAAGGCTTGAAACTGTCAAAAATTGTGTTTGTCTTAGGAAAAGGTATTTTTACACTGATATGGAAAAGGAATCTTTACTCAGATCAAGAAATTACTTTTCTACCTCTAAGAGGACAAGTCCATCTTAAAGTTTTTATATTCAGGACAAGGGGCCAAAACCTAAATATACAGAAGATCAAACTGTGGCTCATGATCCTTTCATAGCTTCATTCTGGGACTACTTAGCAATGGGGAAGGCTCAGCTGGGACCAAAGCTTCTGGTGAATTTGAGTCTCTGTCTGTAGGAAAGAATGGCTGAGGCCAGTGTTGCTGGGTCCCCTTGTGTGTCCATCTCAATTCAACTCTGCCACAGAAAGGAAAAGGAGCCATCATCATGTGAACCTCTCCTGGAACTCCCCTCTTTTTCCCCAGTTTTCTGTAACTTGTCTTGTGGCTCTCAGTTTTATGAAGATATTTTTTTTGTTGCTTGTATGGTCAGTGTTGCATGGTTAAAACCATGCACATGAATGAGCATTGTAAAGAGTCATCTGAAGGACAATATATAAGTACATTTTGCCTGAGATCTCTGTCTCTCTAGAGTTGATATTTTCAGTGACAAAGAATGTATCTCCCGACAGATCTTATACTTGTTCCTTACTCTACTAGCATATTTATAGGAAGAGGGCATTATATATTTCATGTTTCTGAGCTGCAGCTCAAAAATGATTCATTGACCACATTAAAATAATGCCAATTAGAAAAGAATGTGTTTAGCCCAGTCCTGGTACCCGTGTTTCAAATCCTGTATCCCTTTTTTCTATGATTTGTTTCCCTCTGTACTACTCCACTCATAAGAATTTATGAAACAATTCAGGGCTACACACTTATTATTTCCAATATTCCTTACGACTGCCTACCATTCTAAAAAGTGACCATTATTTGCAAAGTAATAGCTCAGTGTAGAAAGCACTGAAGAATTTGTAATAGCATGGCAATGAGAGTGTACTTGACCTGGAAGTTCACTATATTCCTCTTTAGGAGAACTCTTTTTTGTATAGATTTGTTTCTTTACAATGCCTGTGACTTGAATTCTCTGTTCAGTCAGGCATCAAACCATACGTTTTCTCTTGTTTATGTTAAAAGCAATTAATGAATCTGTGAGGCAGTAGAAATTATTCTAAGATCTTGATCCTGTGAGGCTCTAATTGCATTGCACAGCCCAGAACATGGTGCTGTCTTTCCATGACAAAGGTGCTGAGTGGAGGAAAGTGTAGGTAAGTTGGTGTTTGTTTTGGAGCACACCATTACAAATGAACCTCATAAATTCATACTCAGATTATTCCTCATTTTTAACCTAGTAATTGGCTATCTACTGATAATCTCTCATCCATCACGGATGATAAAATGGATTCTTGAGGAATGTAAAGTCCAGGATGTCTGTGAGATGGTCAATAACACGAATAGAGATGAGATAGGTTAAAATACAAAAGTTCTTTCCCATAAAGTAATTAACTTGTGTTCCAAGAAACAGAGGAAGCTACTAGCTGAGTTTCAGCCTGAAAGCCGTGTGACTGAAAGCACCCCTTGTCTGCTGTAAAGTCTCTCAGGAGTGGCAAATCCCACCATGATGTGATTAATTCCTAGTGCTGGTTTCAGTGACTGTTCAGATGTTTCAAGTATAGCACTTGAGATATGGGATCCTCTTAAGTGAATCAGACTCATAGTTAAAAAGGTCTAGTCATCTCATCCATCATTCAGCAAGGATGAGCGTGTTCTCAGAAGCTATTCCACTATGTAGCTGGTATCATAGTGGGACCTTCCTAAAGTTCAGCTTAATTTTTGTCCTGTCTGAATTTTATCACTTACTCCAGTTGAGTCTCAGGAGGAATTTTTCGTAGTCTTGCTTGGCCAGACTTCCTGCTTGGCAAAGAGCTTCTTATTTGGCAAGGCCAAATCTGTTACTGAATAGGCTATTGCTTCAGCCTAAATCCATACCAGCAAAATCTGAAATCCTGCAGAGCCTTGCAAAAGAAAAAAAGAAGGGAGGTGGGCAAAGGACAGACTGCCCCAGACTTCAGTGGAAGATATCCCCTTTCTTATCTGAAAGGCCACAACCAGTGTTACTTGTGACTTATGACTAAATCCCACAACGTGCTGTGTTCTTTAGGTAAGCTCACCTCAAGGGACTAGGGACATGATGTCAGCGTACAGTAGAAGAGGGCAAAGAGATGTACCAGCTGGTACTTCCACATGATGCAATGCCAAGCTATGTAGAGGCATGAGTTCCTGAAAGCCGTAGATCACTACCAGAATGCAGCTGGTCCTAGCTAGTTAGATTTATCTGCAAGGCTAATTAGCTCATATGCAATGCCGTACAACTGTGGCTACAATGTTTTCAGCTCTGAAGCAGGCTCAGCTGACAGCAGGCTAGAGCTTTCTTTGCTATGCAGATGTGTAAATACATGCTAAACTGCCTACTCCCTGAGGAAATAAGAGGACCTAGATTCTCCCACAAGAGTATCAAACAAAGCCATCCAGCCATAGGTTCAGTTTCTCTCTCTGGCCTAATATTTCCCTAACTGTCTAAGCAAAATGGAGCAACTTTAACACGAATGCTTGAGAGAGACACAGCTCAAGGGGACCAAACTGTCCACTAGCTAGTGCACACTCTTGGGAGAGCAGCTATGGTTGAAATGATCAAAGCAGGTAAAGGACTTAAATCCATGTCTTCCACATCCCAGGCAAAAAAACAGTACAGTAAAATACTCTGGTCTTACTCACTCATAGGTGTGTGTTTAGTCTTGGCTGCATTCTAATTCAGATCATCACAATCTGAATAATTAAGACTGTAACCTGTATTTGCAGTTAGAGAAAAATGATATTTCTATTCTCTGAAATTCTCATACTTAACAATATTGTGCAAAGGATCTGCTGTGCCCTCTACATGATGCACCCATATTTTGGAAGGAAATGAGTAATCTCTTAAGAGATGGAATCTGAATCTCCTCAGACGTTCAGTAAGAGTTTCTGGCTGCTTGTGACTAGCAGTGTACGGTGATCTTTACCTTTTTATTTCTCAGTTTTCTAGGAGTGCTTCAATTAGTTCTCTAATGGGCTAAGCTAGAAAAAGTGCAAAGTATTCTGGAATTGCTAAGTTTAGCAAAGACTGGGCCATGTGAACTAGGTTTCAGATATCTGTCTGTAGAGAAATATGTGATTAAGAGAGGAAAAACTAGCTAGGCTGGGATTGAAGAACTGAATTTGAATATGGGAGGGAGAAGTTAAAAAGGAATCCTTAAATAGTTGAGATAAGCTTTAGTATCCTTATATCTTTATTTGAACTAGACTGTTGAACATTCATAGCCTATCTCACATCTATGCCCCTTGAGATATGCCTTGTATAATTCATCACTTAGGGAGTAATACATTTCTAAGAGTTGATGTTGATGTAGATCTATCCTTCTTGGGCTAGCTAATACCAAACAGTGACTTTCTTCCTGTATAAGGGAAAGAAGCTTTGCAGGAGTGCACTCAACACATTCCATTTTGTTCAAAGACAAAAAACTGTTTAGTATGATACTCTTCTTGTGGTATTGGCTAGCAGTTCCTGCTTGCTAGATAGTGGTGTGCAGAGTTTATTATAGTATTAGATCTATCAGACTAACAGGACAGTTTTTCTTCCATTACCTCTGCCTCTCCTTCCCATTCCCCTAGGGAAACTTTTCCTTAAATTCTTTTTTTATAGAAAGCAAACTGGGTGGAGTATGAATCCCAGCTAAATCTTTATGTGTATAAACATCTTAATCTTAATGTATCTTGCAAAAGATAGGAAGAGGGGCTTTTTAATGATGGGACTTCCAGGTACAATGGACAGCAGATAAACTGCAGACTCTCTTGCTAGTTCTCATATCCATTTGTATATCACTGAATTTGCTCTTGTATGATATCTTTGAAATCTCAGATGACTCAGACATAGATCATTTCTTGTAAATTCAGTGCAAGTTGGCTGAAACTTTAACATCTCAAGGAGTCTTAATAGCTTTCCAGATCTGACTTGTTCAAAATGCTGTTCAGACATGACCTGCTTAATCCTTCCAACACTTCAATAAAATGTTTAGCATATATAAGTAATGTTTTAGAGGTGAACAAATAACTCATAATACTTTATTTATTGCCGGTTGTACATTTCTGCAAATTAAAAGTTTGTGAACACATTGCAAATATTTTAGACATCCATTATTCAGAAGAATCTGGTAAATTCCTGAAAAAATGTTTTCTTCACCGATGAATCACAAATGATTGAAAAAGTAGTATGCAGGAATCAAAAAATGATATGGGGTTGGTTAGCAATGATGATCATGTGATACTGTGTCATTTGATGATTAGTGTATTTATATAAATCACCATCATAGTGCAAATTTTGTAATTTACAATTGCATAAAACAATTAATTTCTTTTTTTCTGTATAGAATTTCTGTCCGGCTAATATCTCTTGCTGGTAGATCCTGTCACCTCAAACATCCCTCAAAAGGCAACCCAAAAGGAGTGCAACTGAATGCAAGCATATTTTCAAAATCATATTCAAGGTAATAGTTTTTTCTTAACTTCAGTAAGTTATTGTCACTCAATATTACTAAAGAAAAGACAAAGCAAATAAACTGCAAGTAATATCAGCTTTTGGTCAGTAAGAAACATACATTCTCCAACACAGCTGTGTTATTCTAGGTATGTAATGAAAGAAATAAACTTCAATACATAATTGAACTCTTACCAACTATGTAATAATATCCCAAATGAGTGTTTATTTTTCATTTCTAAAATATTGGCTTTCATTGTTACTTAAGCCAAGTTGTTAAGTAGGCAATGGATGTGTGGTCTAGTGTGACAATTCCCAGTTCTAAGATAAACTCACTGTGTTGTAATAGCATTCAGCTCCTCCCTTATCTATTTCTCTACCAGAAATTCAGGAACATGGAAATGTGCAAAAACAGACTTTCTGTCTCACTAATTTTATGAAATCTTATTATTTTCTGTGTCTCTGTCCCAGCCTCACACAAAACTCCTGCCTGCAGAGTCACCCAGAATTACCTTCTTTTGCTTATTTATATAGAGAAAGCAATTTCCCTCAGAAGTCGTTGTTTATTTTCCTTGACAATGCCCACATAAATTATGTGGAGCTCAGCAATGAAAAATGCTTTCCTAACTGCCACCTCTACACACTCCAAGTGAGCTCCAAGGGGCAAACTGGGGGAGTTTCCTGCCTCGTACATTCTCCATCTGTGGAGGGGCACTTAGTGCTGTTTGGACCTGAGGCACCTTCTTGGGCTCCCTGTTTTCCACTTGGGCTCAGGGAGACAGCTGTCCTGGCTTTACCTGGGTATGCCCAGGCAGAAAGGATCAAATCTTAGTAAACAAGCTGCTGCTGTTGCACCAGGAGGAGCCAAGTTCATTGATTCCTGGCTATGTTTAACCTGCAGAACTAACAGCGTTTAAAATTTGGGGGGGGGGGGTTGGGAAGGGGGAAAAAGCCTTTTGCCCGTTTGAGGAAGAAGATGCTACTGCTGTAGCAATGCGAAGCCATGTAAGAGGGGTAGACTGCTTGATGTGTATTTTACCCAGCAAGTAGCAAGTTTATAGTTGCTGCTGATGTCTGCACATCCAACAAGGCAAAAAGCCTTTTGCCCGTTTGAGGAAGAAGATGCTACTGCTGTAGCAATGCGTTACCTAAAGCCATGTAAGAGGGGTAGACTGCTTGATGTGTATTTTACCCAGCAAGTTTAGCAGTCCAAAACCTAGCACTGCTATGCCTGTCAGCCTCCTCACCCTGTTCATCGTATGATGTGCACACACCTGCACCTTCCCTCCTAGAGCCAGACTGGAACCAGCTATTATCTTTGTCTCTGAAAACAAACATGCCTATTATGGTCTAAAATTAGGATACTTTTCCTTCCTTTCCACCTTTCACAGGGGTCATAAACTGACTAACAGGGAGACTGATGAAATTCAGGAAGTTTCTGTTTATACACAGACCAGGTCTGGTTTTAGTGTTCTTCGTAACTGGAAAAGACAGGCTTAACTATTCATTCCCACACTGCTATGTTTAGGGCACAGCCTAAATGTGGCTATGTTATATGTGGCTATGGCAAGACTGGCACAAACAGACCTGGTATGAACAGAAATTGTTCCATGAATGAATCCAACTAAAATTCACTTTATTTAGATAGGAATATATTTTATCAGTGGCTATAAATCTGGTGTAATTCCTCTATCCTCTCAGATTATATACATACAGGGAAAAAAACGTAACAGTATGCAGAGTTATCATAATATAGATACTGGGACTAAACCAAACACTGTTCACAGCTGGCTTGACTCAAAATTCCGCAAAATCAGTAGAAAACTTCCCTTGACTTTGAAGGGCTCTGGTCAGGTCCATATTAGGCATAAGAGCCCCTAAGGAATTATCTGTAAGTACAGTTAACAATTTGCTTATGCAAGTGTCAAGTGTTTCCTGAGTCACGTGAATGTTCACATTTTGTAAAGTTCACCTGCTCTTCTGGAGCTTTAAATGTTTGATGTAATTATTCCAACATGCTGCATAGAAGGGAGAGTGGATGCTTCTCATCCATAGGATGAGAAACAAAAAGGAGAGAGGAGTGGAGACAAGAGAGAGAAGTCGAGGTAGAAGTCAAGAAGCAAAATCAAAAGGAAGAGAATGGAAAGACAGTGGGGGGAGAGCGAGGAAGATGAGAAAGAGCACATCCCAGAGATGGCCTGGTATAAGCTTGATTTACCTATTGTTACACTGCAAATGAAAGAAATGAAAGTGGGAATACAGAATGCTTAGCGCAAAGACGGCAGCTTATGCTCTGATATATTGATTTCCAGGTTCTTGTTGCGTGGTATGTGCTGGGAGGGCCGACAAGGGGGAGGGAGGGGCAGAGACAGACTGAAACCACCTACAGAGAAAATGTGTCTCCCTTTCTCCCCTCAGTTCCTGCTGTACTCCCCCCAGCCCTCTACACAGCTGCTTGTGGCTCAGTTAGTCACTAATGCAGTCAGCATGTCTGTGCTGCATGCTTGGACATCTGGTGGCAGCTGCTGTGTGCAGGTTTCCTGTCCCTCCCATCTCCAACAACGATGTAGTAACTAGCCGGGTATAGTGGTGTGAAAGTTGTGAATGGGGACTGGTACTGTCATTTCCTGACTGTGCTCTACTGGGAGCCATGTGGGTCAGCCAGGGACTGAGTGCTTTAAGACCGTGCTAGGAACCAGAAAGCTGGTGTGACCACATGGTCTGCCACAGGAGAAACCTTGCTGCAAAGAGTTTCTTATGGCCTACTTGAGCGATTCTGGCTGTTAAGATTTTTGCCTGTGTTGGGTTAGTGAGTTGTTTAGGGATCTGGGGCAAACCAGTAAAACAGGCTGATGAATCCACGCAGTAGGTGCCAGTCTGGGTTGCTGCCTTTTTCAGAAGTAAACAACTAGGAGCCATTGTTCGTCTTCCTAACTCTCTGCAGGACACAGGCTATAAATTACATCTAGGAACAAAAGGTTGATGGGAGTAGAACCGGGTGCCCAACTTCCCAAGGGAGTGCTTTGCCCTCCAGCCAAAAGAGTAGCTTTTCTGGCTTAAACCAGCACAGGCTCTTCTTACGCCTTCCCATCAGCACTCAGAACCCAAGAAATGTGTGCACTACAGGATTTGCTACACTGAAGCATTTACAACTCTTTCCATTACAAAACCTGGTTTCAGGGTTGATCATGGAAATTAAATCTGGTCTGAAATGCAGGAAACAAGGTTGCAGTCTAGGGACACAGGAGGAAATCTTATTAAAAATACCATATCTTATTGAGATTACAGTTAAATGGGTATAAAATCGTCCCTCCTCCCCCAAAACTGACTTAAAGCCAGTCTCACAGACCAGCTGTAGTCTATGCAGAATGTACACTGCCATGACCAGAATTACCTAATGAGATTTGTGCTTTTTATATTCACCAAGACTATGTTCTTCAACTCCCCATAACAAGCTTGAAATTTCTACCAAAATATGTTCAGAAAAGGATTTTTTTTAACTAAAAAAAAGTCTTTCTGCTGATAATAGAAAAAAAAAAGTTTCAAATTAGGAGCCTCCTTTTTTGAAGTTTCTGTTTTTTACAATAGAAATGCCAGCTATTTTGACAGAAACAAAATTCCATTCTTCCCCCCTTTCAATTGTTCCCATTTGATTGTGAAACAGATCTCCACTGGTGTCATTTTTTTCATCGTAAGTTCAGGTACATTCACTTTCTCGTCTGTCCACATAATAAAATCCAAATAAATATAGATTATAGGGAGAGGCTGCCCCACTGAATTCAGTGGAATTTTGGCCCTTGACTTCAGCTAGGCCAGAATTTCATCCTCTATGGGGATTCCTGCAAAAACATCTTTTTATATCGCTGTATGCCATGCGTGTTCCTTTTCTAGGGCTCCAACACATGTACTCCCTAACAGGATTTTTATCAAAATTAATTGGTGCTGGCTACAGTTCACATATGTGATAAAATCACAAATGGCTTATTTTGGTGTTTCTGTACTATATTGCACCATCATAGATTCAGTATCCGCTGTGTCCATGGCTTCACAGAAAAACACTTTTTTAAATGCTGGGGTTTTATCCTCTTTAGTTGTATTGTTTCATTCTCTTGAAAACTTAACTCATTTGGTACCATTTATTATTTTACAAATTTTTAGTGCCAGTAATTTAAGTGCTTGTTGCCAAGGAGTAAGCAAATTCCAAAAGCTCAAACATTTAACTATGTGATTTGTGTTGTTAAAAATAATGTCATGGGAACTAATCCACAATGGGAATAAACTGATAGGCTCAATTTAAAGTGATGCTCTGCTGCATTTCCTGAGCTGAAGATTTGCTTTAGGATTTTTCTGTTCCTATATACTAAGATTATCCCAAGCTAAAGGAAAAGTTATGTATTTCTCACAAAGAAACCCCCAAAACCAAAAAAACTTTTCCCAGAGCTGTACATCTCCTTTGACTAAATTTTCTGGGTAGCATCAGGCCCTGCACCCAGGCTAAATTTGAACTGCTGTCTACCTCAGGCCAATATATTTTAGGGGAGAAATTCCATGTTTGGGTGGGAAAGAAGGAAATATTTTTGTGTCAGCTTTATTATTTATTTGTTAATGGCAGCTCTTTGAAGTGCTCAGTGCATTGGAATGCAAGTGTGTGTCCTATGCTGGCGTGTAAGCAGGCAGACGGCATGTGCAATGGACAAACTTACATGTTATATACATACAGTTCATTAATTATTTCTGTGGTTTATCACATGAAATGACGTACTGTGATGAATTATTTTTCCTGTATACATCTGTCTTTTCATTTTGCATTAGGTATTAGCACATCCATGCACCTGGTCTAAACATGCCTAATCTTAGCCCAATTTTATAGGGCAACAAGCAAGAGAGAGGCTTTCCAAAGTGGAATAGCACCCACCCCTGCCAAACACATGCAGAAGTACTAAGAAGTCTAAGATGCACATCAAATAATATTTAGTATTGAGAAAACAACCTGTTCATAATCTGATGTCAGAAGGGCTAGAATTAGAAACTTCAGACCATGAAGAGACTACGAATTTCCATTCCTGGTAAAATAAGACTTCTGCCTCTGTACCACTTGCCCACATCCCTGAAATGGACATTATTCTCCATTTACCTGCGCCAAAGAAAACTTATTTTCATTTTTTCATTCCATGTAATTGTGAATACAGGACATCAACAGAGAGGTATTTTATGTTCATCAAGAAAATAAGACTCAAAGATACCTAATTTTTAATTAAATATTCCATTCTTTTGTTTCATACATGTAGGATGAATTTTAAAAGTCATTTAGCAATTGAAGAAAAAGATACGCTTAGTAAACTTACAACATGTGTTAACTGTGCACTAGTGTTTTAAATCTCACTAAACTTCATTCATATATTTCGATGCCAAAATATCTATAGCTATAAACATACAGGAATTCACAGAACTATGTCTTTTCCACGACTATAAACAGTAAGGTGTATAGGAGATTGTTTTTTCCTTGCTTTTAAAGCCATTTGTTTCAAAAGAAAAAGTAGCGTATTCACTCAATAAAACGTTTTCTCTGTAAATTCAAAGTTGCTAGCTTCTTAATAAAAAGATCCCCTGTGTTTTAAAGAAAGATTTTCACTTTAACCTTATCCCATCAGATATTCTAGACCTGTAGGAAAAGCCTGTTGGAACCTGTTGCTAAAATTTGGCTGATTGAGGAAAGGATAGCCAGCCATCTCTAAGTCAAAAGTCAAAGAAAAGGCAAAGTCCTGAAAACCTCTTTGTGTAACGTTCTTGTGCCTGTGGCTGGAAAGACCTGTCTGTATTTTTCCATTGTTTGTGTTAACAGAGATTAAAAATTAATGAGAAAATTCATTAAAAAGTGGGAGGATCGACAAAATGGTAATCTCATATAGAACTATTCATTTCAAATTTGCCAAGTGAAACTGAAATCAGGATGTTACTGGCTGTCAGTCATTGCCATATGTTGGTTGTTAAAGGTGGGATGTACTGGCTTTGGTGATCCCTGACCAACCCCTCATTCCACTGCACACAAACCACTGTTGCAATTCTGCAGCTCTGAAGAGAGGCTGGTGTATGGAGACACCACAAGAAATTGCTACGGCACACTAGAGACATGCCTTTCACTTATCTACAGAAGCTTTGAGGTTTTCACCAGGGATTTCATGTGGCATGTAGAGTCACACAAAACCCCACACTGCAATGAACATATGTACCTCAGGAACTGAGACCTTGTCTGAATGTCAAAGACTGTCATACGTTCTCATCCTGTTTCTCTGCTTTGCGAGTTTGAAATAGGAGGAATAATTCCTTCCGTACCTCATACCATCAATACAATAAAATATCAACCTTAGTCCTCAGTATCACTGCTGGCACTGGCATTAGTTACCACTTTTGTTGGAGCAGCCTATGCAGAGAAGCCAAAGGTCAAATGAGCTGTGGGAGACTGAACCACCTCGACTTACCTTCTGCATGAGGTTATCCTCCAGGGACAAATAGAAACATTTTAGAAAGGTTCATTGCAGAGCAGGCATTTTGCTTGCTCTAAATTGAACTGCAAAAAGAGAAAACGGTGAGATGGGACAAAATAAGCAAAATATTTTGGGAAAACATCCAGGCAGTTGTAGATGCTTTGCTGGGGTTCAGAAACTCTAGTGCTTTATGTTCACCTGGTTTGCAATAATGAGGAGATTTTAAAATGCAGGAGGGGAAGCTTATAACAAACAGTGCCTTTCTGAGCTAACTCACAAGAGATTACACAAATTTTCCTGCAAGCGCAATAAGTATAACTTTAGACTGTACTTGTGTAAGAAGAGGAGGTTTAGTGCCTCTTTAAAACTCGAGTGTGGCTGCTTAGTCAGTACTAGCTCCCCTCCCACTCCCCTTCTTTCACTGCTGGGTAACTTTTGTTGCAATATGGGTGTGACTTTTGATGGAGCTCCCCCTCCCAGTTATGTCATTACTTCAGTTCCTTTGAATCAGAATAAAAAGTGCAGCAAAGTTCAGACTCATTGACTGCAGGCTTAACAACCGTCGGGGCTTTTCTTCTTTCTGCAGCTTGCAAGGATCTCTGTTTTTTGTAAAACAGTTCCGAGGAAACAATGGCCAACTTCTCCTTATGGGCAACTTTTGGATTATGTTTGCTGAAGCTTTGTCTAACAGAAACACGTAAGTTTTTAATGAATGAAAACACTACGGTTGCTAACAAGTTTATGCTTCAGACAGCAAGAGCTCTTCTGCTAGAGAGCTAACAGCTCTCGTGTCTATCTTTATATAAAGTTTTATTATTTCTAAGAGTTATCAAGAGATGCTTTAGAACTGTAACCTCAGCTGTGCTGGTCTGTACAATCACGGAAAGCTGTGTATTGCTTGTAAAGGGCAATTCCAGATCCATAAAAAGTGCATTGTAGGTCATTAAAGTTAAATTTAAACTAAGAACAGAAGTACATTAGGGAATATAGAATAGCTCTGGTAAAGCTCTGTTCAACAATGTGACTGCTGTTACGTACTTAGTTTGCTCTCCCAGCTCCGTTTCAGACAGTAGAGAAAAGAGGGGTGATTGGGGGGTGGAGATGGAGCTCCCCCAGCATACAACAACTGCATTCTTGAGTTTACCTGGGCTGAACTAACAGCTAATTCATACTGCATTTGGACACAGCCTTGCTAAACAGAAGCAAAACTGCAGTGATCTGTGACTGAGATTTGGAGAGCTTTTATGCCAAGCATGCTTGTTTCTGACTTCCTAAGGTTTCTTTGGGGTTGACAGATGAGATTTTGGAACAAAGGGGGTTAGAAGTGACCACAAAATTCAGTTGTTTATCAATTAACTTTCTGTAGTTTGGTTATCTGCTTCAAATATTTGTATTTTTAAATGAAATGTTAATACAGAGGAAAAAAATGTAAATTTTATGTCCAAAATGGCAAAATGCTTTTGAAATGTCTCATGATGCAGGCTCAACCATGTTTGACGGAAATGTCCATGCTTTTAACAGACTCTCACTGTGACAGCAACTGCCTCGAGGCATTTTGTGGTTAGGGATAACAATTATGCTTCTACATTATTTTTCTACTCATCAGTTCCAGGAGTCTAACAATATACATTTTTCATGGCCATTGTCACCCAAGGGCTGTGTGTGTATATAATAATTATATATCTCATTTGTTTGAGCAGCAGTGGATACTTCTGTAATGGTTGCAGTGCTGCTGGGCTGTGAATGGGTGTGTCAGAGTGAACAGTTCCCAGGGCATCTGTGATAGCTGAAGAACCCTCATTGCTTTTCTTTCTAAAATTGTCTGTCTGTTGTACCAAAATGCTCTTGCTAAAATCAGGTATATGGATAAAGCCCTTAGAGAAAGGGCAGGAGTACTGTAGGCAAATAAAGTATGTCTGAGATGTGTTTAAAACCTTGACTTGGTCCAAGTCTGCATGCTGTATAAGTATTATAATTATTTGGTTACCGCCTGCTCAACTGATTTCTCGTTTTATGAGCTGCCAGGAGTGTCCTAAAGAAGCAGGGTCTGCACTGACTCTGCATGGGAGTAATGCATTTTTACAGTGAGACATAGCAGAAAACCCCATCACCTAGTCTTCAGCGTACTTACAAAAAGTATGTCAAACTTCACATATGCCCCACAGGGAAGTTTCTTTAATGGCTTAGCAAGGTATTAGACTATAGCTACAATATATTTTAGCTGCTATGCAGTACATTCCAGCATGACTTTGTAGTCAGTAATGACTTCAAAACAGCAGTTGATGGTGGTTTTATTTTCCTTTTTAAACCAGTGATTTTGCTGCGTATCATAGAGTAGTGGCCATTGCTGTTAGGAAACACCTTGCTTGAGGACAAAATTCAGATCTGCTCTTGAATTGGAATTTTGATTCTTTTAGTACAGAATTTGGCAAAATTAGAAAGGACCTGGGATTACTGTTAACATGATTACTAAAGGAAAGATGAGATATAGAGAGAAGCTGAAAAATTTATTCATCCTGAGTTCTGTGCTGTTGTGACCATACTGTCACTGACATGTGAGCGAGGTGTACTCATGGTATTGATGTGACTTTTGCTGTCTAAGGAGTCTGAATCCAGAAGGATATAGAAGCTGACATCTTGGTTAATGATGATTCTGGGGGAGATTTTCCCCTGTGAGCATTATATACTTGTAAAAATATTTCTTTCAAAGTTTTCCTTGATTAACACAAAGCAAATCCTAGAATTTTGACCCCCAAACTGGAAGAAGCTGGAATAGAAGTAGTAGTAAAGATGAAATGAAAAGAGGGAGAATGAGTCCACCAGTGGGAGGGAGGAGCTTAGCTATTAGCACTAGAGGGGTTGCCAGAGCCTCAGTACGAGGTAAGGCTCTGAGACAGGGCTACTATAGCTATCAAGTCAGTCACAAAGGAAGGGACCTGCCTGCCTCTTAGCTTATATATCCATAATGTAAATTTGTAAATAAAGCAGTTTGAAGAAGCTCTTTGTGCTAGTTTATTTTCACTTAGTCCTTACAGTGTGTATCTTCACTATTTTCCCAAAACTGCAAAGTAACTAGACTTTATTAAAGTTCACTTGAACTTCCATTATTGTTTAATGGATAGGTTATATACCTGCCATTGAAATACTCTCAAACACAGAGCCAACAAACCATGGCAGAGGATTGTCATGCAGTCTTTGGAGAAATGTTTGTTGATTCTTTAGTTACTGGTGTTCACCACAATGCAGAACCATTACCTTGAAAACAGGAAGTCAGAGAAAGGCTTAATGAGGAAAGATAGCATCAAACGATTGAGGAAGAACTTTTTAAACTAAATGCTTTTAAAACCACTGGTAGCTCTAGCCAAGGTTAAATGAAATGTTCCCCCATACCTGGTGTGTCTTTCTTTCCAGAACAGTTTCCATTACTTTTATAGGCCAGGACTTGAAGACAGTATTAATATTGCAGTTATTCATATAGCACCTAAACATGCATGAGATTCTACTGTAGCAAGAATGTGCCAGCAGGATGAGATGTCCAGAGATGCTGATAGACAGGTATAAACAGCAGAGAGAATCATGAGCTCGCTGCTAAAATACTTGTAGAAAAGATGGGTTCTCAAGAATTTCATGAAGGGGTAAAAAAAATGCTTTCATTGAAGGACAACTGCCAGTTCAAATGAAAGAACTTATGGAAGAGAGCACGAAAATATAGTGAGGAAAAATGTTGATCTCAAAGGGATGTTTGGTTGTATGGCAAGGAGCATGGTGGATTGCAGGAAGGAACTAAAATTAGTTATATAGACAGCATGAAGTCTCGAAGAATTTAAGCTAGAGAAGAAATGTGAAGTGTATCCAAGCAAGAACATAGTGTAAACCTCTGCAGACATCTCCATTAATTTGGATAGCAACTGTCAGGAACAGGGGAAAATAAGTGAGGAATAAAAAAAGATAGCAGCAGCAATCAAGTTAATATATAATAGGAGTGAAGCCTATAGATATGTGAAAAGTTAGAAAAAGTAAAAACTGCATTGCTGACATGGTGGAGGAAAAAGCTCTGGTGAGCTCTGTGGGATATGGGTTAATTAAAAAGCAAAGGGCAAACAATGCAAGATGGCAATGTTCTTGCCAGAGAATAGATGGTATTTAGAGGGAGTGGCTAGACAGCAGCAGTAATTAGGTTTGAAAATAGGTTGCTAAGAGACATTGTTTTTAAGGACAGATTAGATAAGGACAGACTAGATAAACACCTTGAAAGTGTTTATTTATTGTTTATTACCAGTTTGGGTATTGGTGATTGTGCTATTGGGTAAGAAGAGGGAGTAGAAGACCTCTGGTAACTCTATTTCTTCTTTGATAAAAGGATAATTTTAGTTCTGAATGTAGTTGACTGGTAGTGGAATACATTATAGAGAAGCAGGGAAAAATTATGTAGGGCTTCTTGTATAAGGAGGGAATAAGTCAGCCCAAGAACTTAAGAGTTTTTCAGAATTCCAGAGGTGCTGTAAGAAGGCTTCTCCATTTGCTTTCTGGTTTTCTTGCCTCACGTTTCTGTTCCTGCATTAATGGATAAGTGTTTGAAAATACACTCAAGATAGAAGATGATAATTCTCAACCTCATATGACATGTATTCTGTTATTTACAAAACATTGATTATTTTTTTAAAAAAGAGAACCCTATGTGAGAGAGCGAGGGAAGGTGTTCTGCCAAACTCTCCTCTAAAATTGCTTTTTCCAGGACCAAGGCTAAATGTACGTAGTTACCTGTGAACTGTAACTTCACAGAGAGGATAATCATGAAACAAACATGACCCACCACAGTAATCTTCCCTACTTCGAAAACTACAACATTGTACTGGAACAATTCACAGTGTTCAAAACGCATGTTATTTTTGCATCAGCTGGTAACTGAGAGCATGCTTTATCAAATTTCATTTTTCAGCACTAAATTGAATTCTTAGACTAGAGAAATTCAAACTTCCAATTGAAGTCCATCAAAGCGAGAGGAGCACGACAGAGGTTGGGTTTGTCACAACACATCTCTGAGACATAGATCATGGTTGCTACCAAGTAAAACCCACATCCACAGTCTATTTTGTTCTTTGCCTTTACCCGTAAGGGTTTCTTTGTGGTATATCTGGTGGTTTGGACTGTTCTCCATGGGTGATCAACAGCTATAGGCGTGAAGCCAGTTTGGTGTAGCTGCTAGTCATTTTCCAGACTAGACCAGAGGTTGATCAGCTGTTAACACGCAGCTGTCTCTCACTCCCAGGGAGGTAGTAATAATTTCAAAGCCATCAGACACTGTAATTATCAGTGACCATTATGGCTGCTGCTAATACTGGTGGCAGAGAGGATTGTGTCAGTCCTGAATATTTATCAGTTTCCTCCCCGCCAAATCACAGGCCTCCCTACAGTGGCATCGGCAGTAATATCAGTAGCAGCTGGCTGTGATTTTCCTCCCTTGCTGCGGCTGCCGGAGCTGACCCTACCCAGCGGACAACAGAGCAGCTCGTCATATGAATTAGTTTGCAGGCAGTAATGTGAAATGGCAGCTGAGAGAAAGAGGGGTTTTCCATGGAGAATCTTTTCAGTCAGACTGAAAGTTCAGCTAATGGCGATTTAAAGTTCAAACCTCAGTGACTGTTTCCTGCCTAACGAAACCTGCAGTCATTTTTGGAGTCTGTGCCTACAGTTAAGAACATAATTGAACTCTCTTTTGTACGCACTGGCTTTGGGACTTTCCAGTTCCTCTACATGACAACACTGGCTGCATTATATAATGCAGCAATCTTATTTCAGTACAATAACCTTGAACCCTCACATTGTGAAACAGAAAAAAAAAGAAGACAGAAAGGAGTTGAAGAATAATCTACAATTTTAGCAATTACTAACATGGAAGCTCAAGCAACCACACCAATTCAAAGTAAAAATCACAGAGAAGACCTAAATTTTACTTACATTTGCATTTTGAAAACTACATTGCTTCACTTTTTTCTTTCCTTCTATTGATGACTGAGCTAGGCTCAGTAGCTGGAAGCTCTAAGAGACTGCGTTGTGTCTTTGCAAAAAAAAAAAAGAAAGAAAAAAATATCAGACAACCAGCAGCCGTGGTAAAAATTCTGTCTCTGTTTCTGCTAATGATATGGTTCCAAAAGCAATGCGAGATGGTTATAAAAGAGATTGCTAGGGTACAGTACAGGCTGACAGCTGCCTAGGAAAAGGGCATTAGCCAGCGATCATCAACTACACAGTTAATGTCTGTTTTACTAAATATGTGCTTTCATAAATAAGAAGCTGCCCCTGACAGAATGTATAATAGTAAAAAAATTTCCTGTGACATAGCTTTTGTTGATTATATATGTCTCACAGTGGCAGCATGTTAGCAAAACAGGTTCTCAGAAGTATATTTCCCTAGGGGGCTTTTTTATTGTTATTTTTGTTAATGGATAGGTGTCTGTAAAGAAGCAGGGTGTGGTATGTGTGGGTAGATGTAACGAATAGTTTCTTGCAGCATTCCCATACAGAAGTGAAAGGTTAACTGGAGCTCAGCATATGGTCTATGACACCCAGGACCCTGTGGGCAGATGTGAGCGAGCTGTGGCCAGGCAGCAACCAAGCTGCTATCCAAATCGGGGTCTGAAAGTCAAACGCCAACCTTAAGTTGGCAGGCTCTCTGAGGGAACATACCTTGCTGCCAGGGAAGCTTATCAGCAAGGGATTGGTATCACGCTTGCCAGAGCAGCATGACTGCAGCCATTTTCAGAGAGCAGGCAGAGCCCACATGCTCACTCAAAACAGACTAAGCAAGCTGGCAGCTGCTCTTTCTACAGCATGTAAATGCAAGAGTTCAATAGTGCTGTAGGAATGATTGTGATGGTAGTGATTAGTCGTTTACCTACTCTTTGCCATCAGCCAATGCACATCTTACAGATAAGATGGAGTATCCCTATTGTGGAATGAGAAGACAAAGGCAGTAATACAGTACAACACTGCTAGGGGCAGCCAGGTCTTCCCAAGTCCATCACGGTGCTCTGGGTGAAGCTTCTGCACGAGGAATATAGAATAGTTAACTGGGCAGGTTCAAGGGAAAGTAGTATTTGCCAATTATAAAGAAACATGGATTCATTAATATTGAAGACACTGAGGGTGGGGCCTGAACTCATCTTAATGTTTTGCTTTCACTCACTTCCCTATTCTTCCTCCTCCTGCTTGATGAGGTGTCCTCCATTAATTTACATGTTCTTTCCCTTTTCCATCATTCACGCAGGCATGTAAGTGTAGAAAAAAAGCCTCTTTTGCTAATGAGTCTTCATATTTATAAATGTAGGGTTTTGTTCTCTATTCCTATATATTGTTTATGCATAAATTCAACATATAGGAACATTTAGAACATGGAAGTGAAATAACGTATTCTGTTCAAATCAATTTCTCCAGTAGCAAGGCTATAAAAATCAGATAAAACTTTTCTTTGTTGCTGTGACAGTTTTATCCTGTTTACTTCTGTGTGTGCTATCTATACACACACTGAAGACTGGTAGCTATTTTCAGTTCAATAGCACTTGGTTCCTGTTAGACAACAGCGAATGCGAAGCATAGTTTTCTTAAAAAGTTCTTATTCAAGACCTATCTTTTTAGGGATGTTTGAAGCTGTTTGGCAAATGAGAACTGACTTAAATCTTTTGTCCTACTGTCAAACTTAACACTTCTTTAGGTTCAAGAACTTTAAAATTGATTTAATAATTAACTTAATGTCTTAAATTTAGTCAAGTTTCTCTCCTGTTTGAAGCAATACTTCCTAGTGATAACTATCAGCTATCTTCTTGAGATCTTGGAGGTATTTGTACATAAAGGCTTGATACTCTGGGAAAGCCAAGTGCCGAAAGCCTAAAATGACCCAGCAAGTCAGAGCAGGAGCCAAGAACAGACCCACTGTCTCTAACCCAAAGGTGGGCCATCTGGTCACAATGCTGGAAGGCCATGTGGCCAGAACATTACAAGTCCAGAGAAGTTTGAGTGTCACTGTGCAGCAACTATGTGTATCCAGGTGGTACCCAGGTAGATCTTTTAAATGTCTACATCTTCTTTCGAACAACTTTTTCTGTTTCTCGCACCTATTTACTGTTTTCCCCACTAATCCATCTCTGTCTCTCTGAGACATCTGGCTGAAGCAGTCCAATAAATCTGATAGACTCTTGTCAGCCTGTGTCTGTGATAGAAGGTTATATCCATCTGATCCAGTAAAATTTCTGCTTAGCAGCTTAGTCATTCTCAAGGCAAACTGAAATGTAGAGGCCAAGTTCTTTTTCCAAAGAGACAGGCCTCAGAGAAGACTCAAGTGACAAGAAAATTCTCTTATATTTTTTATGATTTTCTTTTGATTTCGGCCTACTGTGCTGGCAAGTCTGACTCACTGTCATTGTGTTCAACATCAGGCTAATAGGGCAGGAGCATCCAGTGTCTTCAGAAGATCGGTATTAACAAAATACCACTCATATTGCACTAGCAAGAGTCACTTTGCCTTCTTGGGAGGAGCAAAAACTCTTCTAGCACAGAAAATAAAAATACTTTTCTTGAAATCTCATATTGAGCTCTAAACTCTTAAGCTCCTCTTTTCCAGAAGGTAACAAAATCATTTTATAGCCTACAGAGAATAGATACTTGGTGGCTCCAGTTCATCACTGAATGGGCACAGCTAAGGTTTTAGACAGGCAGCTATCCAATTCACAATTCTTGTATTAAAAGCTGTAACAGGCAGACATTGTGAGCATGTGAGACACCTTCCCATGGTGACTGCCTAGAGAGAAGTTTCTTTCATGCTTTTGTGGCTTGCCTTAGAAAACCCTGTATCCATTTGCTCGCTGTTGTGGTGTAAAATGTTGCAGAGCTCTTCTCAGAGTGTGTATGATGATTTTTGTGTCTCCTGACATTTCCATTAGATCAGTCCTATTCATTCTTTTTCTTATGGCTGTATTTCCTGGCTGCTTGTTCGGAGGGAAAAGATTGCAGTAGTTTTGCTTTATTTTCTCAACATCTTGACCTGCCAAGTCTCACACGTTATCTAGCAGTGATATAGTTTGTGTTCATGCTGAACAGAGCACAGCATTAACTGGCTTTTAAAACACTGAAGCAGTGGCAATCTTAGAGCATCATGGAAGGGTAAGACCAGCACAGTTATTCAGTTTTTTCACAGCATATCTAGGCATAAGTGCTAGACAGCATTTTCTGTCTCTGTGGGTTCATGTGGATTAGAGAAAAGCCTGATCATCCAGTTTTCCAGGAGGAGGCATATCCTGTGACTTGGAGATTATTAAGACCAATGACTGAATCCAAATTTGTTTTCTGTTAACGCTTTGCTGAGAGTATATTTTTATCCAGGTAGTTTATATAACAAGTAGTTTGTGTTTCTTTCTGGAGCTGGAGATCTTTTTTCTTCTTCTGTTTCCTAACAACTCCTATTATTTATATACATGCCAGTGGGGGCCAGCCCTATGGTAAATTAGTGTAGAGTACACAATATGTTACATACAGAACAATGCAAGACTGGTGAAATGTTGCAACAGTGCCCTTAATGATCAGTGGAATTTCTATCCAAAATTTTGTATTTGCAAATGAATGAATTCTTTAATTAATTTCCTTTGCTGAGCAGAGGAGGAGAAGTTAAAAAAACTCTCTACCTGATGAGATTACCCTTCAAAATAAAATATGGGCAATGTAATATTCTTCAATTGCTTCTATATTGTCACAATCCCATATAAAAAATATAGCATAGCCACAGCATTGAAAGTCTTGGGCCCAGCAAGGGTGATATGCATTAATAACCTACAAGAGTGTTTGTTGATAACATCCGCATCTTCAAAGCTCAAGGTGGGAATTAGTAACAAAATGCAGTGGTCTCTCCTCGATATATCCTACAGCACCTTAAACATTTGAACATTTTGACATCAACATATGTCTGAGATGTATTCCTTCCACTTGTCATCTGCTCGATTCTTCCAAGTACTGTAGAAGAAGAACTTGAATTCTTGAGATTTAACTTCTTACGCTTTCTCTCGGAAACAGGTGGTGTCTCTGATGAAATTTTGTTCTGTGTAGTGTTTCTTTTTCTTGCGTTACATGGAGTTCACATAAATATTACAACATTTGGTCTAGAGGGGGTTACTGTCTTATCTGGTGTGTTTCATCAACACATTCAACACAGTTGGAATCAGGCTGAATGTGTTTAAATTACCGTAGAACTTAAAATTTCAAGTCTAGATATAGTGTTATTTAACAGAGTAAAGATGATCCCAGTTAGTGAGAAAGAAGTGAACTGACAAATATGCTGATAGCAGACAAAAATAACTATGTTTTTTTGTAGCCCTTTGGAAGTCAGTGATTTTATCCCCACCTCACAGGTAGGGAAACAGAGAAAGCAAAATAAGTAACCCAGCAACATAGCTGTAAACAGAACATTTTCTCCTAAGTCCCAGCCTCGTGTTCTATCAACAAGATTAGTGCCTCTTTTGTTTGAATTTCAGAAAGCAGCTATGATTTCACATACAGGGCTATTTCAGCTGAAATAAGCATTATTATTATTATTCATAAGGAAAAAGTCCTTGCGCAAACATTCTTCTACTGGTGCAGAAGTGAACAAGAGTACAGAGGACTGGAGCATTCTCTAGAAAGCTGTTATCTTAAAAACAGGAAACTCTCTTCAGTTACTGTTTGGTAATCCATCATTTTGCCTGGCTATGCAATCCTTACTTCAGCTGGACAATCCATGTGAGAAAATACTCTTTACGAGCAAGAGCTAAGTATTTTCCTAATTTTTGAAACACTCTTACAACCCCTTGTTTGCAGACCTGCACTGAATTTATTAACAGTATCAGTCAAATACTTTATCTGACTTTATTACTCATACTCATAGCACTCAGGTCATGCCACTTCAACACCAGTCACAATCATATTACTGTTGACTCACAGCAATTGCAAGGCAACATATTAACACTTTTTTCCCATCCCTGACATGATACAGGTATATCCACAATGATAGTCATAGCAACATGTTCAAGTCCTAATGTAAGTCTGTGTTTTGCTTTTTAACTTACTGGTTTGGTATCTTGAATTGATTGCTATATTGGGACATATCCCAATATCTCCCATCCTTCCAGAGCAAATAGTTTTAAGAGTCAGCGGAATTAGCAGTGTTTCAGGGATCGATATAGTAAGGTGTGTCTTAAGACACGCTTTCAGACTGTTCAAGAAAGACAAATGGGATCTATACACAATGACTGGCAGCAGATCATCTGGAAAAGTGGTTCCACGCTGTGTCAGCTACTTCTGTTGTTCCTAAGAGAGATCTCTGCTTTGTTTAAAGAACTTCTTGCTTTTATTTTTTGCAAGTACGTGGTGAGATCTTCTTACTTCTGATTTCAGAGTCCTTTACTGGCTTGCTTTCCTTTTCAGCTCTGATACAAGCTTACTGGTCACAATCCATCTTTTGTACTGTATATAGCTCGCTGTTAATACTCATTGTCGCATGGTAATAATGGGTCACAAAAGATCATTTCTTTGCTTTGTCTAGTGTACTTGACAGACGACTCAATGAATTTTGCTACAAGAATGTAAGTAATTTCCTTGGGGGAAAAAATAATCTTGTGGTGCTTTATTAATAATAAGTTACTACCTAGGTAGGATTTTCTATTTATTAAGATGGCTTATTCCTGATTTGCTATTTGAATTGACTCTTGCTCAGAATGAATCTGACTTCGTGGTGCTTTCCAATGTTATGAAACTCACAGTACCTGAATTGAGGTCTGTCACTGTATCATTTGCCATTCAAACATTGATTTAATTCTAGATCTTTTAGTAAAATACACCTATATATCTCATTAAAATAGAAGATTACTAGTATCAACGAGCATCACAGAAAAATCACTGGCTTCACAGTGATTCCAGCACTTTAGGGAGACAATGATGCTTCACTATTTGAGGATGATTACATGCAAACAGTAGTGCATTGCCCTTACATATCTCCACTGCCTAAATATATGTAGGATTTAATGTAGTATTTGAATTCACAGAATATCGAGGCCATGCTGCCAATGCCTCTTTCCCATTCTTCCCCCATCCAGGTGAATCTTCACTGCCTCTCATGAATTGTTAAGTTTAAATAAACTTAAATAAAAAAAAGAGGAAAAAATATATTAAACCCAAGGCATATAATTATTCTCACCACATTTGTGATAGCAACAGCATTGTGTACATACTAATGTTAATTGCAAACTCTAGTTATTAAACATACGTTTTTACTAAACCAATTATAAAAGATTCAAAACTAAGACCGTAAGAATTATTAAAGAAATTTAACTGAACATCTAGCTTGGGATACAAATAACCTGCATGCATCTTAGGAAAGTTTCTTGCTAATCAGTATTTTCAGTATATATCTCAAGATTCTTGAAACTGTAGTGTATGGATGGATAGAGTGATACAGAGTCCAGAAAATGGAAACATTTTGCCACCAAAAATTCCAGTAGAAGTTGCTGGCTGGCCTAGGCATTCTGATTACAGGCTACGGGATCCCTGCCCTTCTGGTATTAGGGAAAAAACAGAGTGAGTAGTGGATGTGACAGTGTTCTCTTCCATCATCAGAAGCTTGCACTGATTTAAGGTAGTGTAAGACCTTTCCCATTGATTTCTATAGATTCTAGATGAGATTTGATTAAGTAGATTGTGTTAATCATTACATGTTTTTTACAAAGTGATCATTTCCAAAGGTAGCTTTTTGTTTGAACCATACTTACTTCAGATCCCAAGCCAAGTCTTTCTGCCAATGAAATTCTTAAGTTTGGGTTTTTTTCACTCTTAGCCTGTCCTAATATTTCCAGAGTAAAATTTCAAGGTCTTCAGCAAGTGAAAATGAAATGTGCATTTTGTGAGTTTTATTTTTTTCAGTAGTGTGTAGTATGTTCCCCAGTGCTCCTAAGAGCACCATGGTTACCATCCCTCTATTGAAAATGTACTTATGGCTGGGTACTTCTTGGGTTTTTATGGAGAGGAACACATTGAGATCAACCCACTCTGCATCTCTGAAACTGCAGTAGCTTGTACACACAGCTGGATATGCAAATTTCATCTTTCATCATTTCCTGTGAATTAAGCTCTTCAGACTTCTTCCATGATCTGTTCTTCAGAGAACGCTTTCTTCCAAGATTGTTTCTTTACTTTCTCTTTCATATCCAGCATTTCTGATCTCTTCAAATCACACCATTTGTAAGGTCTTGTGGATAACAATGACCAGACAGCACTGCTAGCAGAAGTTACTCAAAATCCCACTGTGGAAAGAAAGCAGAGTTTCAGTGTAACATCACAAAGTGAGTCAGCTGCTTTTTGCTAACCGTTGATTCTAATAAGTAACCTTCTTCAGTGTTTTGTTTTGATTTGCTTATCATTCATCCAGTAATGTATTAGGACTTAGAACTCTTCCATATTCTGGAGACCTTCAGAATGCAAATGATACTATACTTTATTCCGTTTTTTTGTGAAAATCACAAATATTCAAAAGTAGTGTTTCAGCCATGTTTAAAACTGCAAAGTTACATACAAAGGTTACAGCTATATTCTTAATCTAAGAAATCTGAATTTAGTATGAGTCATTAAATCATGCATTACATGGGAGGTTTCAGTTCTCCAGTTTGATTTCTAGCAGGCCAAATTCAATGGATTATTGGACAATATTTTAATCAATATGAAATTAACAACTATGATCCCTGATTTAAGTGTTTAATATTGTGCTACTTTGTACTGTTCTGTAAGGTACCTCCTTGTAAATTTGTACAAGCAACTTCTACAAAAAGATTGGGTTTCATTTTAATTTTCCCAAACATTTGAAAAAAAATGGAGAGGTGTTGTGAAAGGAACTGGGAATGAGTTCATCTGCATTGTGGGGAAGCTGAGTTTGCCTCCTGTTTGGGCAGTCCTCTCCTGCCATTATTTGTTACTAGGAAGTCTGCATGGGTCGTTTGTCCTTTGACATGTCTTACATTGTGAGACAGATTCTTTTTAGTATGTCTGCCAGACTAATGTTGTCTTTGTTTTAACTGGCTGACTTTCAGAGCTTTTAAAAAGATTCTTGGGGTTCCTTTCTCTGCTGGTTTCTTGCAAAGTGGCCTTGTTAAAGTCAATATATGTTCTACTCTTATTCAATGTCTTTTTTTCTCTTTTTCAGTTTTGATCATTGCTTGCTTTTCCGTAATGAACTTACTGTACAAATGAGTTTAGAATGTTGAGAATACTTATTAGAGGTTTTCCTGTATAACTCAGAGGAACAGGGGAAATATAAAAAGCATAGTTTTTTAGTTTAAAAATTGTTTACCAAAAAATAATTTAAAAATTTCAATATAGTGAAAAATAGTTTCAAATCACACCTGGTATTATTATTGAGTAGCATACTGCAAATAATTAAAATTCAAAATCTGTCATTTAATTGGACTTGTTAATCATAGGTCTGATTTTGTATTAATTTCTTATCTAAATAACCACAGAACTTAAATCAGATTTGCTGTGACTTGTCAAAGCTTAGATGGAGCCTGAATGTAAAAGCTGTAAGAACACAATAAAATAACAATGTAGTAGTTCTTTGCTCTTACAGCATTCTTTATCAATAAATCTAAAATTGCTTTATTAAGGAGGTTAGTTGCAAACTGAGGTAAAGAGATGAATTGTCTTATCCAGGTTATATCAGCAGGTAAATGACAGAGCAGGGAATAGGCATAAGGCGCTTTGAGCTCCAGGCTGGGGATCTGTCTGCTGAGCAACACTGTGTCTTACCTGCTTTTATCCCAAATGACTAAACGATTTGCTTTCAGTCAAACAATGAAAATCAGACTCCAACTATTATTCACCAGCTTTGTTTCATGTATGTTTCTTCACCTGGATTGCATGGAACTGATCCCAACTGATTTGCTTCACAGTCCCTGTTACTCAGCCTTTGGGGTTAGACTATTCATTGTACAGCCTGAAGCTTTCCTAGTATCGACAATGATGATTATGTTTTCATCATCTCGAGGGGGGCATATCTGATAACTGTCTAATTCCAGGACTATGATTTCACTGCCTGCAATTTTTCCACTGAGGTGCTGCACAGCTGTATCGTGTTCTAGTGGAGTCTGAAAACTTTCAACTCACTATTGGGTGAAACTATTACAGAAAGAATAGTATTAATGTCAGCAGCAAGGAAGTTTACCGTAAGTGATGACACTGTATAGGCTCACTCAGGATGTTTACTAGAGCAACAGTTGCCAAGCACATAAAGTATGTTTGGAAGATGCATTAGCAGACTTTTTTTCTTCCCGCAGCAACTGCTGAGGAATGAAACATATTTCTTGTACTTACTTGCATTTTGAGTGACTCTATGAATGTTTGATTCATTAATAGTGCCACCCCCACCCCCACTTTTTAAAATTAGTAACCAGGAAAGCTATCAGATTAAGAGACTGAAGATTTTTGCCCATCGGTGAACAGATACAGAGACAATGACTTTGGTGGCCAGTAGGCAGATTCGTTAAGAAGAACAATTTAGAAGGAAGTCAACAGCTTGAGCTTTGTCCCACATCCTGTTTCTAGTGTGCACTTACTGAAGTAACACAGAAATGTAAGGAATACTTACTAACGTTTGGTGGAGAAAGAAGATTCTCCTACCGCAGTGTATCCCTCTCTGGCTACTGTCTATATCCCCAGCCACATCTCTCCTTTTCATTTCAGAGATCCACTTGAGCCCACATGTATCACAGGGTTAGCATGGCTGTGTCATGACTTTTTATGTAGTTAACAGCATACAGGAGAGTGAGGAAGCTACTATCTTATTTGCCTTTTCATCCGGAATTACTAGGTACTCACATACAACTGGGTAGTAGGACCAGCTTTGGCACAACTTCAAAGAAAGGTCTGATTTTATACCTTTGAATCTATGGAGAGACATCTTCACTTTCTTGTCACCACACCCAACTACTAAGAATATGTTGTCTCTATTTATAGCAGGCACTCCTTGCAACATGCAGGTAAATTCCTTTTAAAGTGTTTTCCTGGACTTTATTGTCCTTAAAAAGGCAGGTGTGCAGAGAATTTTTTTCCCGCTGAATATCAGCAATCTATTAGGGTTATAACTATGTTTTTTTTCCCTCCCATGAAAATTTTCAAGACTTAGAACATTTTCCTATGCCAAACTGAAATGAAAATATGAAATTTTAAAAAATTCTACATGGAAATTTTGGACTGGGTTCCTTAAACCATCTATTTGTATTGCAACCATGTAAACATTTAAACTTAACTTTCTTAAATTGTTTTATTTTATTTTGTGCAAACTAATTAATTAAGTTTCAAAATGAAAGGCAGTTTCAAACTGAAAAACAAAACCCTTGTTTTGCTTTATTTAGCTATCCACAAGGGATACTTTGAAAACCGAACATATGGTTTATTCCCACTAAATCTGGAAATGTATTTCCTATAAATCATTTTAGGTTTCACAACTTGGCAATACCCCAAGGAAAGTATTTCATCTGACAACTCCAAAGAATTTGTAAAGACTTACTTTCACTGTCACTATTTGGAGAAGTCTTGATTATGTTGTAGGTGGCTTATTTCCAGGTTTGTTTCTCTACTTTCTATAGAGAATGGTGGCTAGCAGAGCAAGAATCTCATAACTGGGAGAACAGAAAAACATCACCCAGCCACACTAAATGACTCCACATGTTGCTTGATCCTTGGTGCTTTTTTGTTGTGATGGTAGAGGACTGCAGCCTCATAAACACATGCTTGCTTAACTCACTTGGATCCTGCAGAATTTGACTTCTAAATTTTGATCAGTGTGTGGTCATCCCAGTTTGGAGTCCAATTTTCCCAGCACAGTTTTCCCTTCCCCATCAATCCCTGAGGGATTCATTCAGGTATAGGTGTGTTTTAATGATGTCGACACGTGCCTATTAGTGACTGGGACTGGGATTAATGAATCATTTTACATAACCTAGCAAACAGCTATCCAGTGGTTTTCATCACTACTGACCTGGACTTTAGTCCAACTTCTGACATAAAGGTGGAAGCCTCTGTATCCTGTTACAGTTCTCTGGGCTGCGAATTGCTTTAGTGAATGGTTTTACCGATAGCCTCTAAAGAAATGGTGGAATACTCAGCAAATAATAATGCCATCCAGGCCCGTCTGTATCTTAGTGTTTTGGGTAATCACTGAATTATATTTTTGTACATTCAACTTCTCCCAGATGTCAAAATGGCGGTATTTGGGCTATCTTAGTATATCTGTTGACAAAATGTCTTGGATCCTGAAATGTTTCATGAATCCATTCCATATGAAATTTTGTATTCAGAGGGCATTTCCTCTAGTCAGGAGTAAAATATGCATACTTATTTAGCCATGAAGTAGTTTTCCTGAGAAACATTTAAAAAAACAAACATCAACTGGAGATAGGTCTGAACTGAGAGCCGAGATCTGAACTGTCCAGACCTCCTCAGATTTTAGGACTCATAGGGCCCAATTTCTAGATTTGCCTGCAGAGGAACCATAGTTACTAGGAGTCTCTTTTAAACAGATGTTAATCTGTCTCCAACATGCCACTTTTCTCTACTTCATTACTAGCATGCATTAAAGCAGGTGCTAATATTCAAAATGTAGACATTAGTGCTAAGCTAATGGTTGTTCCTGTTCAGATTAAATAATCTGTGATTATAAGGAAACCTTTACCCATGGATATCTGCCTAGAGCTTGAAATCTGTTTAATAAAATTAGAACAAAATTTTTACAATAAATGTAAAAACTATATTCTATTAAAGCAAACAGAGAATGAAAACTATCTGCACCATCAAACCCCAGTTCTGTCCCTGTTTTCAGCCCCAGTTTATCACATCCTGGTGACCTATCAATCATCTTGAACCACAAACCGAAAAGGAAAATCCCCATGAGAACAGCACACGAACATTTCCTGGTTGCCATACAGTGTAGACTGTGGTTTTACCAAGAAGTCTGTTAACAACCTTGTGTCTAAGTATTCTTCTACAGGTTTTTGTTTAAGAGGCAGCAGGGTTTTTGCAAATCTTCCACTTCATTTGCTTTGAGGTATCTCTGCAGTTGTTAAAATAACATTTTTTTTTTTAATATAACAGCATCCACCTTGAGAGTGAAACCTCTAGGTATTGTCTTGAAAACAATGAAAAGCAGGGAGTTTCAGTGCATGAAACATCCACACAGTGGATCAAAAATCTTTATGGAAAATCTACTCCAATGGGAAGAGTTTGCATGAGTCAGTGTTACTCATTATGCTTAAGGGTTGCAGAACCAGGGTGGAAATGGAGATTGCACCTGGCGTCTTATTGTGACAGCTTCTAACAAGCCTCTAGTATTAATAATCAGGGTGTAACTCACACTTTCATGAAAGGACAATACTCTTTAGTCTGTCTCAGCCAATTCTATCACACCAGTGGGCTCTAGGTAGCAAATTGTCTGTGGAACTGGAGTTAGTGATTTTGGCTGAAAAGTATTAATTGAGCCTGGTTTAGATACGTGAATGGCAATAGCAGAGAAGGGCTTGCATGCAGCTGCTGGAGACAGAACACCAGAAATCCCGGGAAAGACAGGGAGAAATGGCCTGTGTGAAAGTTAATGTTCTCCATGCTCGTAAAACTCAGTGCAGGCTTAGGGGCATTCCATGGCTTTGGGTTGAGTCACCCAAGTCTCATGGTCTGGATGAAAGTAATGATGATGACAATTCAGGCATGTCTAGTACTTTTTGCCTTTTTAAAGAGCTATTATTAAACAATTTTGTCTTTCAGCTGTAGCAAATCATGTGGGTGTTGGGGAAAGATCATGGCCTGTCAGCCCTCAAAGCCTGCCAGCTGTAAGAGGAGGCAGAAGGGAAGGTTTGGGTGCTGTTTGTGATTCCACTGTGTCCCCACTCTGAATCAGCTCCTTTGAAACTTCAACAGGGTTGAAGGGATCAGTGATAGTTTGGCACACAGTATGAGTTTTGCATTGCCTTGTCTCTTGAAACAGAGAAGAAAACCCCATCTTTTGCATAACTGTGTTAAAACCAGCTAAGTAACATCAACATAAAATTAATGGATTTGACCTTCCTGCACTATGGGAAAAGGTGGAATATGTGTTTAGATTTGGATTTGGCAATCATGTTTCTTCCTTAACTCAAAATTAGGCTATAAGCCTCAGCATGGAAAAAATAATTTAAGGTGTTAATTTAGTTTAGACTCCGTCTTTTATTTTTTATAAGTAAGTTTTGTACTGATATGACTAGAAATATTTTCATTAATTCAATTAAGGGTCCCCATTGTCTGGACGTTAAAATATGAGACCATAAAGTAAAAACTCTGTGTTCCCTGATAGCTCTGAGCAGTATGCTCTGCATCTGTATTTTGCCATTTTTAAAATGTGGTAATTACTGTTGCTGTGGTTTAACCTGGCAGGC
>NW_008794707.1:287293-379689 GCF_000699145.1 Aptenodytes forsteri
CCCCCGGCCAACTCCCCCCAGTTTATGTACTGAGCATGACATCATATGGTATGGAATATCCCTTTGGCCAGTTTGGGTCAGCTGTCCTGGCTGTGCCCCCTCCCAGCTTCTCGCTGGCAGGGCATGAGAAGCTGAAAAGTCCTTGACTAGTGTAAGCACTGCTCAGCAACAACTAAAACATCAGTGTTCTCATCAACATTTTTCTCATACTAAATCCAAAACACAGCACTATACCAGCTACTAGGAAGAAAATTAACTCTATCCCAGCCGAAACCAGGACAACTGTCTTCACAGAGGACATGCTGGGTTTATGCAATTTGCTTAGACTGTGAAATGTCATGTGAATTTTAGGTACTGCTGTAGTCCTATTTCCACACTCACTGCTTCACGAACAGCGTGTCTATACTACAGCAATGTTACAAACATTTTTAATAGTAGGTGTAGAAGATATCAAAATAAAAACAAAGCATGCTGTCACAACATTACTTTAGGGCAAAGTGCCAACTAATTGGATGGCCTCAAAACCGGTTTTGAGAATCGGATTGCCACGTTTTTGCCTGGGGTTTCCTGGACACCCACGTGATCTCCCATGCTGCTTGAGTGAGGCTTCCTGGGAGCTTTGGCCCTTCTGTGTGTTCGTGCAGTGCAGTTGGTCAGCACATGTGCAATAAGCATGATACTTCCCAGAAGTGTATGTGTATGTACGCTGTGTACAGTATGTATGCTGTAGAGCCAGGCTGAGCATTTCTGTGGAAAATGTACGTGTGCATAACTGTAGCCCACAAGTAGTTCCATTAAGCCGAGTTGTGTAAATAAGCCTATTTATTTTCAACGGTTGGAGTTTAAGGAATTGGCTGCCTAATAAGTGGGATTCTGACTATGACTGGATTGCTGGGTGGTAATGGAGCAATGTATTGTAGTGTTTTAAAACCGTGAATGGGCTGAGGTTTGATGACAGCTGAATCAAATTCACTCTGAACAAAAGTGAACTTCACTTAATATTTCAGTGAATCTGGGATAAGCTGTGAGATCAAATGCAACCCAAAGCAAGTGATGTGGTATCTGCTTTCATAGTGAAAGTTCTTCAGAAATTAGCCTAAAGTTATTGGAAGAGATGTTGATGTTCCAAACAAATCTAGTTCCAAAATCACTGAGCTTGTTACTTTTAAGTAATCGAATAGATCTTTGTGATCTCATCCCCAAATTTAATATTAAGTCTTGGGCTTCACAGAGTATGTTTAATTATTAACAAATTTAGGCCTGCCTTGTTCTACAGAGAAGAGAGAATCAAGAATGGAAAGCTAAAGAGAAGCCTTTTTCCTGTCTAGGTCATTTATATTTAATACAGCTACTGACTGGACGACTTCCAAAATAATGTCAGGCTTTGAATATGGAACATTCGGAGCCAAAGTAGAAGTCACTCACGTGGCAGCTGTGAGAGCAGCTCCGTCCCATAACAGTAGTTGTGGGCCACATCCTTCTGTGCAGAGTAGCTATTCATTGTGTTGTTGTAAGAAAACATCTACCAGGATCTGCAACCTGAACGTCTGTTGACTACATTTGTGACTTGTAGGTACATGCGAAGGTGTTTTTTGAGCATGCAGTGCTGTTCAGTGAGGGGTGTGACCGCAGAAGGTCTCTAGTCCATTAGCTGTCCCTACAACCAGTGCTGTGCACATCTGCATCTGGCACTCGTAGAAGCACTGTGACTATTTCAGAATCATGTGTGGGAACTTGCTGAGACTATCATTCTCTGTTAATCCAGTAGCTTCTCCTCAGACTCTGAAGCTCAGCCCTGTTGCAAGACATTAAGTCCTCCAGGAAAGAATAATGCATTTGTTAGTGGTCTCTTCCACACAGGTTCCTCATTCTTGCCTTCAGAACATCTCATGACATGGCTGTCATCAGAGAAATTTTAATAGAACTGTTTTTCCCTGGAAGAAAATAGCTGTGTCAAAATAAAGGCATTTTGAGAAAACACGTTAGTCGTGCATAAATTTTGCAAAACTAAAAATTATGTCCTCATGGTATTTTTTTATAACATATGATAATAAAAATGTTAAGAACTGTAATCATCAAGACTGTTAAACAGCTATGCAATGTATATCAATTTTGTCTACATTAAATGTTTTTCTCAGCCTAAATAGTTGGGGGGGCAGGTGGGAGAAGAGATATTTTTTACATTCTTTTTGTGGAAAGGCAATCCAAGTAATCATAATGATTAATTCTGTTGCCTATGGTAAAAGTATTTAAGATTGGATGCACAGCTTTTGAGCTCCTTTGGACAAGCAGTCATCAATACTATTGGACTCCTACCTATGCTGCAAATAATGGTTGTCTTCTCAAACACCATACAGTCTGGATCTAATCTGGTATTTTATCTCCTTGATTGTTTCCTATTACCTGTGGAAAGGAACATTCCTTGCAGTTTACACTGAGTAGATACAGTGTAGATAGAATAACCTCAGTTTACCAATGAACAAAAGCAATTGAAGGAAGAGTGCACGCCTTGATTACTATCATTTGCTTTCACAGCTATGCTATAGAAGAAAATAGACCATCAAGCAAAAATGACATTAGGAAAGCTGCTTGTTATTCACATAGAATGTGTCAATGCAAATGTGCCTGAATTGCATTTCGGGTCTTTTAGGTAAACAGTTATTATATAGCATCTTTTATTTCAAATAGATGGTACAGACACCCCCTTTTGATATTTGGAGAAGACTGGTCTATTTTACCCCTTCATGCACGTGAAACTCCCATTAAAATTAAGATAAAAATGAGTCATGCTCCTCTCTTCACTGGGAATAATAGGCTACTTCAATTAAGTGTGCTTTGCAGTTGTCATTCTAGTCTGGAGTTGCAACCACTTTTTTCTCTTGAGGGAAAGGTGGGGCAGGGCCAACGTTAATTCCCATTGCTTTGAACCATCCTGATCTTTCCCTGTTTTCTCCATGCATATGATTATTCTTATTCGTAGTAGTAGTATTAGTATTATTCCTTGGATTATACTGTTTTCCCACTGTACCTGTGGCATTGTGTAGGCAGTATCTTTCCAACATAAAGATGTACGGAGTGTGATCTCCTCAGAGCCTCTAGCTCTTACGCCTTTTGTTCAGTGTCTGTAGTGAATTGTATGAGGCGCTCCCCTCCCGTAGGCTTTGCGTGTACTGCTTGTTCAGGTTTCCCAGGCTGAAGGCCAGAAAACAAATTGCACAACATAACTATGGCACCTAAAAACTTTTTTTTTATTTTATTCATAATTTTTATCCTCATACTGCTTGCCATTGAAAGTTACTTCCGTGTGCAAACCTTTACAATAATATTAAATTAAAATCCATCTAAGACATCCTTTAACATTAAATAAGCTTACGACAGTACATATTGAAACTCTGACATGGGTTGGCAGTAAGATGTTTGTGTGTGAGCGTGAGCTCAGCAAGAGGAAGCCCTTCAAAATGGAGGGAAATACTGTCAAGATGAATGAATAGGGAGCAAGAAGTTCATTCATGTGAACTCTTATATAATGTGTATTTGATGCTTCTCTATCTGCCCCAGCAGGCTGAGTAAGAAGAGCTTAAAGATTATCTTTCAGGGAGTATTTAACAGCATAATACTGTTCTTGTTCAGAATATCTGTGCGGCTCAGTTTTTGTCTCAGGTAGATCATGCAACATCAAACCAATGCAAGCTTTCTGCTTTTGTCTAGCTAATAATAGGAACACATAGCTTGAACTTGTTCTGAAACTGGTGATTGATATATATGTTCATTTAAAAGGATTCACTGTGAAGGGATCACAATGAGATAATTAAGGAACCTTATGATCATAAAGGCTCCGATTATACGCCATTTCATCTTTAAAAAATTCTGTTATGAATGAAAAATTTCGTTTTCAAATACATTTGAATATTCAGTTAGTTTTGCAGTAATGTGGCTTCCAAGACTTTCACAATATATTTACATCTTCTGCACATTATTGTTCATGGTATATTAAAAGTGCTAGATACTTCACAAAAACATGGTATATTGCAATTTTTGGGAAGGCTGAAGATTTGGCTTGTGTCTCAGCCCAAAGAAGGGAAGTATGAAAAACGTGATTGAAAGTGCTAGCTCTCTTTCTGAATGAATCGGTAGCTGCTACTTGTTGCTGGTTTGCATTGAAAGCACTATACTTGCAAATAAATCATTTCCAAGTCTTTAGTGAAGCATTAAGTACAACAATATGTAATTCCTTTTTTTCTTTTGTTTCAATAACAGAATTCAATGTAAGTTGCAGATATGGAGGAGTTTTTCATGTTGAGAAAAATGGTCGCTACAGTCTCACACGATCTGAAGCAGTCGAACTCTGCAGAGCTCTCAATAGTACCTTGTCAACGCTAGAGCAGTTGAAGAAAGCTCATGAACTTGGATTTGAAACTTGCAGGTAAAGAAATTCTTAAAAAAATAATATATCATGACAAGTCCATCCATCCATGCTATATTGTAATAATTACAGTTGACTTCATGTAGCTGTTAATTAGATGGCCGTATCAGTCCTCAAGTAAGTTCTATTCTGTGATGAATAAACCATCTTTGTGCATGTGGATGTTTGCTCTGGGCCTGGTAATAAATAACTCCTTGCCTGCATATACTTTTTACCAATTATCTTTAAAAAATCAACCTCTTACAAATAAAATCTAAAGATAACAGAAGATCGACAGTATAATAAACTAATTAGGGAGATGTTCAGATCATACTGTATCACTGACTAATTGGTAAGATAAGTATGTGAAAAGTATTTATGATTTTTAATGACCTGATGTAAGGTCAAAGACTGAAGATGGTATATACAGTATAGGGAACTCTGTCTTGTCAAGAAACAGTAAAAAGCACCAAGTGGTACTGAGGGATGAACTCCTGACATCCCACTGAAAAAATGGCCACAGTATTAGTGCATTCTTATAATCTGTGAATGGAGAATTTTCAGAAGACAGCCATAAAAATGATTAAAAAACCCAAAACCATGTTGTCAAGTGACTTAATTGTCCTCTGTAATTACTGATGTATAGGGCAACAAATGCGGATAATACAGACTCTTCAGTTTAGCAAAAAGCAGCTAGACCAAGAGACTGGAAGTTACTCACAGAATATTTTGGATTCAAAAAATTAAGTGAGTACTAATAAAACAAAATATGTAAGGATAATAATTATTGGCTGAAACAACTTACAAGGTTTGTAGTAGATTTTTTGTTACACCAAAATTTCATCAAGATGAAATATTTTCCCCAAGGATGCCCTCTGTTCAAACAGTAATCAAGTCGGGACAGTCCTATGGTCTGTAAATATGTCAGACTAGATGATCATGTGATCTTGCTTTACAAAATACATAACACACTTATTATGCAAGTCATCCTAAACATTCGTATGCAGAAAAGAGATTGAACTCAGGAGCTGTAAATTTGAAGTTTGGTGGGTTTGGTTTTTGTTTTTGTTTTTTTTAAATCAGATAACATAGATTCATGTTGGTAAACCATTATAGAGTTGAAATAAATTTCAGTAGATTTTCAACTTTATTAGTCTAAAATTAACAGCAAATATGCAGAAATGAAATTTATCTTCTGACTGACTGGAGTAGAAAAGTTCAGTGGACATTTCTCCAAAATTTTAAGACTTTCATTCTGGTACCATGAGAAATAGTACTAGCATCAATACTGCTTGCAACTATTTCCTGTGAATTATTTAATTTCAGTTTAGTCAGTGGTGCTTTACTTTTTTAACGCCTAATGCATGAATGTTTTTCCCCACTGGCTTGCAAGCCCATAAGAATTGAATAAAGCTCCTTTCAAATTAATAGTATCCATACAAAGTAATTTGTAATCATGGAAAGCTACATGTGCAGTGCCTTGAAAACATTCTTATACATATAAATGTCATGCACTGCCGTTGATGACAGCATATGGCACGTTCATTTTCACAAGCATTATGCCCTGCATGGTGGTGAAAGAGGTGGACAATAGTGCCAGAGAACAATGGACAGAAAATTCTTAGAAGATTCTTCCATGAGAAGTGGGAATGTCATTTAAAATAGTACCACATGAAGACTAGAGGCAATTCTTTACTCTGAGGGAAAAGTCCTGCATAACATAGTAGGCATGTTCTTTCTCTAACATTAGCATATGAACATACTTAGCATTCTGAATTGTCCAGCACTACACAATATGTAGAGACTAAGGATCAAATCCTAACTAAACACCTAGGGATAGAGATTTCTAGTGCTAGTAATTATGAGTATTCTGCAATGTGGAAAGTCTTTTCTGAAGTTAAAATATAAAGATAACTGAATGAAGGAGTAGGGGGAAATGTTTTTTGCAGCGGGAAGCTGTAGTTTTTCATTAATGTTACAATTGTCCCTAATTCACAGTTTAGCAGAGGACAGATTTGGACATGTAAGGCACATAGCTAGGATTACTTCCTCCCTTCCTTCTGGCCAACCCTCCCACCCTCTTACTTTCATTTGTTGATCCTGTGCTAGAAGTCCTTGTCCGTAAGGCTAGGCTCTTATCAAGCTTGAGTAGGAGAGAAAAAATACTACATATAATCATCAAAATACATGTGGAATGGTGAGTGAATAAGATGAATCAACAGACCATAACACAAGTAGGTGATTAATAAAGTGTCAACATTGTAGGCTCAGTTGGAAGTGTGACTAAAGCAGTTTATAATTCTACCTACAAGAGAGTTTCAGAATTGCAAGTATCTGCACATTAGACATGTAACTGCAATGGGGCTCACAGATAAAAAACTGCAAAGCTATGAAATTTACTCCTCCCTGATAAATTGTACCTCTCAAGAAGTAAAACAAAACCCAAACCAAACCCCAGTTCTCGTTACCATTCTATCACACGTCCCAGCTAAATACATGGGAATTAATCAGGTGTTACAGGATTGCAAGATAGTAATAACGCATTGTGCATTATGTAGCTCTGTTAACCACAGTCTTCACTGAAATATGTGCACTCTGTACACAATAGCCGCATTGTTCGACTGAAAGATACAGTAAGAATTTGTGGATGAATGAGTGTTGTATCTGAATATTTTACTAAGCTGTCAGCTTTTGCAGAAAGTGATGTCTTACAATCATTCTCTAAATTTGCTCAGGTACTATAAATTGAGCCCTCAACATTTCTGTGTGAAATGTCACTGAGCACTATGTTATGCTCAAAGCAATGAAAATATGACTCCCTGAAGAAAAAAGAAGCCAGTCTTTAGTGTCAGATAATACAACCTCACACTGAATAAAAAGTGCACTTGCCTCCCAGTCCCTCACTTTCACTGCCTTGCTCTGGAACCGATCGTCCCAGCTAATAAGATGCTCACTTAATTAAAATGTGTTTACCTCTAAACATGCAAAAATGGTGTTGAGTGGCTGGAGACTGATGTAGCTACATGTGAGAAAGGAACACTCTTCATATACAAAAAGTATGCATAAACACATGCACCTTTTAAAAATAATGTAAGATGAAAATAATGGCTTCTTCGTAGCTTCTTCATGTTTGAGATATCTGGAACATTTATGCCATCTGCTACAATATGTAATATGGTGTATTTTCCTCTGTTCTTCACAGGTATGGTTTTGTAGTGGGGAATATTGTTATCCCACGAATCAATCCCTATCATCTTTGTGCAGCAAATCATACTGGCATTTACAAACTTTCAGCAAACACAACTGGTCGGTATGATGCATACTGTTATAATGCGACAGGTATGTATATGCTTTTATGATGTATTTTAGATATAGATTAACTAACAATAGCATATGTAATCTCCTATTTAAGGTACTGGAATGAGGGCTTCTATATTAAATTCATCTGTTTTTCAGCTGAGAAGAAATACATTTTGTCAGCCTCTAGAAGTGTATCTATAATGCCAGCAATGAATTTGACCCATTTTGTCATTAGTGTGTTTTGAACTAAACCATTTTCTGCCCTTGGGACTAACTTAGTAGCTTCAGAATGGTTCATTATAATGGTTTAGTGCAGTGAACCACTGCAGCAGTGAAATCTAAAAGACAAAACTGTTGTAGGCAACAGTATTTGAAGATAAAATCTGGACTAACTTCAAGTGTCTTGAATTTCAGTAAATTATTACATTCACAGTGGAAACAGACAGATCTTACAGAAAGGTATAGGCAAAATTAATTGCTTATTTGAATGGCAGTGACATTTTTTTATTTTATTCTTGGTGGACATATCATTAAAAATCATCTTTGCATTGGCATAGTATCAGGTGAGCTGCCATCCTCTGTCACCCATGGATGACTCTTCTCCTGCTACAGTGATGTCCATCCCCACCAGAGCTTTATAACTCCTCCTGAGTCTTATACCCTCCCGGCACTATGAGCAGGTGGCTCACACACTGGCCCCAAGCATGGCACTGCAGCCCGCTGGAGCAAGCAGTGCTCACCAGACCAGGGCACACTCTGCCTGTGCAGAGCCCTCCATGGAGGGGACAGGGTCCCTGCAGCTAAAAAGGATTAGATCTGCCACTGCCACCACAACAGTGGGGCTGTCTGCATTGAAACTGGGTCATAGGGCTATTTTAACTGACATTGATTGCAACCATTTTCTGGAATGGTTATGGAAATGGAGAATCTCGTCGTTAGCTGAGAGAACAATCTTGAAGTGCCCCACCTGTGAAGGAGCAAAAAGGGAATATAGGTAGAATAACGTTTGGTTTGGAAATTTGTTTAAAATTGTCCACATCTGAAGCTGACGTTTTGTGATTATGTACAATTAACATGGGTATACATGTAACTTTTTTCTCAATTTTCTCAAATTAATATTTTCTATTTTCCTTATTTTACAGAAACAAGGGACAAAACGTGTGAGCCAATTGAAAGACTAGATACTTCTTTCCTCAGTAATCAGGGTGAAATAGGTACTGTATTAGATTGTAGGTACTGTATTACTTGATTAGAAAGACCTGCCACTTGTTTCATTTTTAGGATCTGGTTATCTTTTTTTATATAAACAATTGCTAATATTAAAAATCAAGCCAAACATAAGAAAAAGAAGTCAAGAGATGTTCAACAGCAATTAAAGCAATTAGTCATTTGTCTTCCCCTAAATCCTATGGAGCTTGGTTTGTCTCAAGGTGTGACCAAACATTTTTATATAGGTATTTGACATTTTTTAGCACCTCAGAGCTGCTAATGTTTCTTTGCCATATAGGACTTTGCTTAAGACAGCAACATTTCTACATCTCATTTGAGCTGCTGGTTAGAAAAGCAGCTGGAAGTGGAAGAAAACTCTCATAATAAATTATTTGTCCCAATTCTAAAATTCTGATTGACTTTACAGAGGCCAAGGTTTTATGTTCAAAATCAAACTGTCTGATCAAAATATCAAAATATTTGATGTAGAGTAGGCCCTATATGTTTGACAAATATATATATTAGCATATATACATTAGACATAGTTTAGTGATGTATGATCTAAACAGATTAGATAGGATGGCAAAAATGGATGAACTGGTATTAATCCACAATTGTTTCTCTTTATTTTTTTGTTACAGGACTTAAACTGTTTAGCATTACTGAAATATAGCTATGTAGCTCCTTTATATTATCAGCTGCTTATTTTCCTCTTTCCAACAGTCATTGACAATGCAGATGGCTCACGTTATAATGCAGATGGCACGCGTCATAGTGGAGAGTCCTCAACCTCAGGTGCGGATGATGAAAATGTAGGTAGTGGATCAACACATGACACAACTCCCATGGATACCTCCATCAGGAGATCCAGCCCCTCATATTATGGAAGTGCTACTCCAGTCTCACAGCTGCCAGATCATTCTTCTGGAGGGGGTGAAAAAGAAATTCCTAGAAAAGATTCTGGTAAGGACAGTAGGTTGCCACTGTATCCCCTTTAAAATAACTAAGTTAAGGATTACATTGCTAGTTAAAGGATATCATGAGGGAATGAGGAGCACTGTCTCTAATTTGTATCCTGGAGAAGTAAAAGGACAATGTGTGTCTTTGAAAGAAAACAGAAGCATTCTGAATTTCTAAGGATTTTTTTGATTGCACGGGAGTACAAAACAGCCACACATCAGCAGTTTCCCACATAAACCTTCCCAGGATGTTGAGAATAGATGGTTCTAAGAATTGATCTTATTCTTATTAAAATATTTATTTCATTAAAGGCTCAAAAACATGTCTAGAAGTGAACACAGAGAGGTTAGGGAGGCTGAGGGTATGGGTATATGGAGGTAAGGATAACATTCTTATCTTATCTGTTGTCTAAAAGGATGAATTGACATTAAGTAATAAGAACAAGGGAGGAATTTACAGTACAAGTGATTTCTCTTTGTACAAATACAGGGGTTTTTTTAGGATATCTTCTTACTATAGCATATTACAGAATGCACAGAGAGATAAAAATGTCAAATTAAAATGTTATTAATACCTTCTTCCTTTAGTTGGTAAAGCCAAATTCTATTTTCATGAAGCCCTACCAAATACAAATGCCATACTCTTTTCTAGGGCATTCTGCAGCGTGGCAAATTAGTGAATTAGAGTGCCTTGCCTGTATCTTGCTTCCTTGTGAAAGTGGCATGTATTTTATTTCATCTTTTATGATGTCACTTGTGTGGCTGAAATTATCAGAGGTCTGAAAGACTAGTTCCCATTGAACCTAAGGGATACAAATATAATTCATCCTCTAAGTACAGTAAAGTTTACTGTGTGACCTCTGACTATAGGCTTTTTATCAAATCACCAGTAACTTACCAGTGAAGGATACCCGTAGTTTGCATCATTATCCTCAATAAATACTGAAATTAAAAAAAAAAAAATAGCAGAAGCATTAGGATTATAAAATGACTTTTCACTGGTGGTATACTCCTGACATGTTATGCTTGTTTTTCCATACAGTTAGCATCATGAAAGGTAAATCCTAACATTCTCTTCCTAAGGAACTAGGATCAGAGCCATTCCCCAAGGTGTATGCCATGTATTTCAATTGCTTGCCATGACAATTCTTATCAACTCTGCTTACATGTAGAGTTTAGATTTTTGGAGTAAAACTCAGAATATATCTCAGTAAAGAGGGGAATACAAATAAGTGTATTCATTGCTCTAGAATCCCTGTCCAGATGGTATACAGGTACAATTAGAGCTTGAATCACATGAACAGATCATTGCCAGAATGTTCATTATCGCTGTAATACATACTCCTCTTGAAATAATCTGTTTTGGTGATATCCTTACTATGTTAGTAAAGTAAGGCTATTTGGGATTGAATTACATGAAGAACCTAGTCTGTATCTTTCTTCTCTCTTGGACCAATAAATGAAGGAATGAAACTTGCATTATAGAATAATTGAAGTAGTTGCAAGTACTGAGTTGCAACTCAGCTAATGAAGTAGTAATGATTCATCCATCACCATACAGATGATGAAGTTTCTCCTGTATCACCTGACATCTCTTTGGTGACGGCAGCTGATGATTCCCCTGAAAAAGACGGTGGACAGTATCCTGCGAGTACTAGTAAGATTTATGTATTATAATAAGTACATCAAATATAGATTGCATTAAAACTGCTTTCTTCTTTCAGCAGGGCATTCTGGTAAGTGGTGAAGCATACGTATCTCCAATTTTGGAAAGACATTGAAAGACAGTACTTTCCAGACTGGTTAAGTCAGAAATAAACTTCACTCTCTGGGACAAGGGGAGCAAAAGCATTTACTGTATGTTTACTGCAATGCTTATACATGGGTTCAGAAAGATTGTTGTTTTGTGTTTCCCACTGCTTTTTTATCACAACTATTTACTCTATGAGGCACCACAAATTAGTGCAACCAATTATAACTTGAAGTCAATTTATTTCCGAGGCAGAAAAGGACATTTTTGTCAATTTGTGATGAAAGTGTCTGTGATTCTAATATATTTATGGTTATGAATGTGGGTAATCTACATCAAAAACATGGCCTTGCTCACCAAAGCAGTGCTTTAAGTGGCAGTTTCACTTGCCATGCCACTTGCAAAAACTAATTTTGTCCTTGTTGTTGGCAATATGCCTGAGAAAAAATTGGGGCCTGTGGTGGCTCCATAGCTCTGAGGTCTCAAAAGAACAGTAGCCATTTTCTCTGCTTTGTCTTTAAATAGCTGTACTGCGTGGGAAAAACTGCTTGTGATGTTTTTATCAAATATGTAGTGCACAGCAGCTACAGCAAATAAAAAAATTTTAATGTCATCTTACATGTTTTAAAGTGGAACATATATATACATATATTGACTCTAGTTCTTAAGTTTAAAGTGATAAAGACCTTTGCCCCAGAAAATAAAGTGAACCTAAAGGGAGAACATTTTAATGATACAAAGGAGATCTACAGAGGCATGTTGTAGTAAAGATTGAACTGATAGAAATGAAAGTTTCTTCCTGCTGACTCTTTTTTACTCACCATGGAAGCCCGTGATAGTGAGGAATTTGCTTAATTGTTTGTTGGTTGCTGATAGATGGTCAAATGGTCTATGGGACGTGGAGGGACGGTGCCCTCGTTACTATACTTAGGAATCACAGGATAGAGTAAGAATGATTGTATGTCTTACACAGTTAGCAAAAGCTTTACTAAAAGACAGATACCATTCAACCAAGCATCTTGTCTCAGAGGATGTGAAGGTTAGTAACACCTTATAAATATGTAGATGGAAAAAAGAAATATCAGGTTGATTTTCCCAAAAACCTTGAAAGCAAGTAGAGAATTTTCTGGTGCTTGTTTCAAGTGAAAGATTTTGCTACAAAGTACTGCCTGTAAGGGTGGGGGTGGGGGAGGAAATCCCACTTGGTAACAGTGGGGAGTTTGTCTGGTTGACTCTGATGGTGATTTTTGCTCCATATTTATTTGCTTTTGTATGCATGTGTGACTTAGTGCTTCCTTGTACAGATGTTACTGTACCCATTGCAAAATCTGTGCATTGTTTCTAGACAGGAAAGCTTCCAGTTTTCCTTTTACTACTTGATTATCAAATGTACTGATCCTAAATATGTATGTCCCTTCCTGTTGCTAACAGTTCTCCCTCATGGGCATGACTATTTTACAGAGGGAAAACTAGAGGTATTTAAGATTTTAAAAGATCAAAATAACTATAGAGGTATGTAATAGAAGATGTCAATACTGATATATGTGTTATCACAGAAGTGATAGCATTGGCATGATTACTTATTGGTTTAGGGTTGCTAGATTGATTCTCTGGAAAAAAAGATTATGAAGGTACTGCACCTGGGCTTTTCTGATAGCTTTAGCTCAGCGACATCACTTTAAAGCCAAACAGACCCATTTCATTTAATTTTACTGCATTACAAATGAGTAATATAGCACTCCTTTCAGAAGTTAAGTATAAGCTATGCATCTCCATGAAAAGTCATCAAATATTCAGTAGCCTAGGAGAAAGTTACATGGAGAACAAACAAAAAAGAAGATAAAACCATGCCCCAATGTCTGCTATTTACATTGTGCAACAGTGCAGGCTCATTGGAATATCCCGGCCACAATTTAATTTCCCAGAGAAAAATCCCCCAGACAGGAAAGTAGAAAATTAAGAAATAAGTAAAGAAAACTATTCAGCATATATCTTCAGATAGATGGCTAAAAATATTATCTATCTAATTCTATAGTGTGTGAAAGTGAGAAACAAAACCAGTGGCTCTCCATCTATACTACACAACATTTGTAAACTTCAAGTTTGGAGAAAAGGTGTCTAGCTTGATCAAAACACTTCTTTGCTATGGGTTTGAAGTGATCAATTGCCACAGCTTCTTGTTCTTCAGATGATCCCCTTTCATTATTGCTCTGGCTTTGGACATTATTGGTGATGTTCTCCATCAAGTTCACAGTTCAGATTAATACACTGCCGGCACTTTGCCATCAACTTTCCTCTCCTGGCTGAAACAAGTTTTTCTCTTTGTTATTAACAAGTTATGATTCATCTGTAGATGTGCCATGGATCAGATGTCATAAAATTCTGTTGCTGATTGATGAGATACTTCCCTAAGTTATCAGAGCAAGTTACTCAAACAGTAACTGCGACTGATTTTGTTCATCCATATATAATAGATATTTTTATGCTCTGGTGGATTTTCCTTTTATTTGGTTTGGAGCATTCCCTGAAAAAATCTCATCAATGAGAAAAGTCTTATGTCCATACTTTCGCTGATCTGACAGGAAAGCATCTGCATTGGTATTTTGTATGTGGAAGGAAGCCACGAATACATATTCATCACTTAAGAAAATGAATTCCTAAGGCTTGTTGTGGAAAGCAGGTAGAGGTGAGAATTTTGATGTGATTACAGCAAGTCAGATGGCAATTATTTAGTTATTCAGTTATTTTCTTGTTAACCAACTTTTTGGCATTATCTTTTTGTTCACAGTTCCATCCCAAAGCTCCAAATCTGAGACCACCTGGGTTTTGATGGTCTGTTGCTCAGAGATCAGATTTTGAATGTCCAGGTTTCCCATTTTCTGACACCAGTGTCGGAGTAGTACTATTAGTACTAAGTTTAGGGAGCAATTAGTGACTGTGAGAAGAGACTATTTATTCAGGCAAGGACAGCTTTTCAGAAAGGCAAAATCTGTTAGGTTTTGCTGCCAAAATATCTTGAAAAAGTGAAGTTCTGAGTTTAAGTCCATACACTTTGTACACTTTGCAGTTTACAGATAGGCAAAACATAACTACTGCAGACTGAACAACGTCAGTTTATCCTGTTTGATCATTACAACTTTGATTCCTAGGTCTTGCATTTTCCAATTTTCCAATATGCATACTTTCATATATTGCACAAAAATTGATCAAAGCTAGTGTCTTTGATGTTAGTCTTCAAGGTATTTTTCTAAATTAATTATTTAAAGATTTTATTCTGAATGAAAAAGAGTATGTGATATCTTTTCTTCATCTTCAAGATATAGAAGTAAGATGGTCTAAATGCTGATAAAAATATTGCTTGTGAGGAATTGCCAGAATAAAAATATTTCCAGAGAAACATTTTGAAGTAGATTTTGCTTTCTTTTGGTGAATATGTGTATGACTTGAGGTGCAGCTCTTCTTGCAAACCCTGCTTCTCAGTTTATTGATTCATAACTTTCATAGCAGAGAGAAAGGTTTAACTATCAAATGGCTTGCCTGAGGGATTTCAGTTTCTATGGTGTGCATGCTTCTATTAGCTTTGAATGCTTTTTGTCAAAATATTGGGGTGTATTTCACATACAGTACATATTTTGATCTGTCACACCTAAAAATGCTATGCAAAATTCATTGACTTTACTGGACCTTCAGAGCTGGCAACACAATCTTATACTTTAGTAGAATGTTTCGAACTTCACTTACACTAAAAGCATTGCATATTTTTGCTGTTTAAGGAATGTAATGATACCACGGGTTCATACATTCTCCTTGCACTCACATCCATCTCAGTGGCATGAGCGTGCTCAGGGTGCCGGTGCTGGTGGACTTGACTTTGCTGGAGGAAAAGTGCTTCTCAAGAAATAATAACAAGATCTGGGTTGAATGAACCATGTCCTAACAGCTCCAGGGCCTCATCATGACAACCTGGAGAAAGCCACCACCCAAGCTCGGTGGAATCTGTTCTCAAACCACTGGTGGTGGTCAAATCCTGGACAGAAGGTGCAAGAACCCACGCAAGCAACCAAGGGTAAAGAACGTCATGCTAAGAGGGCGCTTTGATTAGGGGCTGAATAACCAGAGCACCAGGGCAGCAAGCTTCAGAAGCATTAAGTGGAGTGGGGTTGAATGTGTGGTATATGTCCCTGCTTTTTGTTACCGTGTGTTTGAAGTGGGAAAAGCAAAGTACTGGGCTATCTCTCACTGACTGTACATTTGGTAGCAACAGGGCAGTTGTCCACACTGTTCATGTACTGCGGAGGTATTCTGCGTGTCTGAAAGGGATGAGTATGTGAGTCATTTTATAAAGGATGTACTTGGGTTTTTCTTTTTTCCTGTTTGGAGGCAATTTAGAAGTAGACTATTCCAATGAGAAGGACTTGTGAGAGAAAGGAAGAAAATGTTTTCAAGCCAGTACACTATGCTCACTCTTGCTAGAAGAGGACAGAGTATGGTTAGTGCTGCAAGCATGCATAGGGCACTGAAAGGTAGCTAAGAGCCATGTTGGGGCAGCTTCAGCAGGGCCATGGCAGAGTGATGAATCCCTGGTGGGTGGAAGAACCAGGAGGGGATATGGACCATGGGAAGCACGGTGCTGTACACTCTCCTCTGTGATTATAAGGCTGCATGTAGGGGAGACAGGAAAGCATAACTGCTGTCAGCAGAAGACCTTGTGGGTTAGGGCTTCATGGCAGATTTAACATCATCACAGCAGATGTGACCTCAAGTGGCAATGGTTCAGATGATGAAGACTCTTCAGAGGAGACGATTTACCCAACAGTGTTTCCAGGCTGGGACAGGAGTGTGGCCAAGGACGAGTATGCTCCAAGTACTAGTAAGGAACTTCCTTTCTCTTCGGATGGTTTCTTTCTTCTTTTTCCTGTCCTACCCGATGTTCCTCCTCCTTTGCCACCCATATATTGTGTGAAGATTGGATGCTCTCCCGATCAGCTCTTGTTTCAAACACATCTCCCGTGCCACAGGAAAACCCATTTAGATCTTGTGAGGTTCGTATCCTTAGAAGCAATATCTACCATTGCTTCTAGAATTGATGTCTTGTCTCCACTCATATCTGATTTGTGGGCTTCCCTCGTGGCATGTTGTGTCTCAAGAAATAATTCCTCTTTGGAGGAAGTTTCCAGCCTCTATACAAGTGGCACAATTATTTCTGTTTGCATGCCAATACCTATTTGGCTTGCCTAGCACAGTGGATGAAAAGGCTGTAGATTCCTGTAATTTTTCGAAACAAAAATCTCTTTCCATCCTTAAATGCCTGTCACAAACCTATGGAACATTACTATTTGAAATGCTAGGTTCTGAGAAAATATTGTGCATTGGTAATATGATAGGAGTAAAACTGCACCTCTCTCTCCATGCTATGCTGATGCCTAACTGGAAAGTGTTTCTGGTGTGGATTTTGCTGACAGCATCAGGCCAAGGGGAGTGCATGTGTCTTTCGAGTGGAATGGCCGTAGTTCTGAGCCCAGGTCCTTGGCAGCATTGGCTCCATGGGGTTGTCAGTAGAAGAGAAGGCTAAACCAATGGGTGTGCTTATCTCTGGGTGTCCTCTTTGCCCATCATGGATACTTCTTTCACCTTTTGTACACGGTTTTATGTCATTTTGGTGGTTGTTCCTCATTCTGGAGTCTATCTAAGGCTATCTGCTCTCTCCTGCTGGCAAAACCTGTGAGGAACTGATTAACCTTGTTGAATGTGAAGGGCTAGCAAACACCCACAGGGCTTTTGACGACTCCTCTCAAGGGACCATGTTCTTTCTTGGGACTGCCACTAGTGCTTGCATCTGGCTGTTTGAGGAATGTAATGATACCATGGGTTCATACATTCTCCTTGCACTCACATCCATCTCAGTGGCATGAGCATGCTCAGGGTGCCGGTGCTGGTGGACTTGACTTTGCTGGAGGAAAAGTGCTTCTCAAGAAATAATAACAAGATCTGGGTTGAATGAACCATGTCCTAACAGCTCCAGGGCCTCATCATGACAACCTGGAGAAAGCCACCACCCAAGCTCGGTGGAATCTGTTCTCAAACCACTGGTGGTGGTCAAATCCTGGACAGAAGGTGCAAGAACCCACGCAAGCAACCAAGGGTAAAGAACGTCATGCTAAGAGGGCGCTTTGATTAGGGGCTGAATAACCAGAGCACCAGGGCAGCAAGCTTCAGAAGCATTAAGTGGAGTGGGGTTGAATGTGTGGTATATGTCCCTGCTTTTTGTTACCGTGTGTTTGAAGTGGGAAAAGCAAAGTACTGGGCTATCTCTCACTGACTGTACATTTGGTAGCAACAGGGCAGTTGTCCACACTGTTCATGTACTGCGGAGGTATTCTGCGTGTCTGAAAGGGATGAGTATGTGAGTCATTTTATAAAGGATGTACTTGGGTTTTTCTTTTTTCCTGTTTGGAGGCAATTTAGAAGTAGACTATTCCAATGAGAAGGACTTGTGAGAGAAAGGAAGAAAATGTTTTCAAGCCAGTACACTATGCTCACTCTTGCTAGAAGAGGACAGAGTATGGTTAGTGCTGCAAGCATGCATAGGGCACTGAAAGGTAGCTAAGAGCCATGTTGGGGCAGCTTCAGCAGGGCCATGGCAGAGTGATGAATCCCTGGTGGGTGGAAGAACCAGGAGGGGATATGGACCATGGGAAGCACGGTGCTGTACACTCTCCTCTGTGATTATAAGGCTGCATGTAGGGGAGACAGGAAAGCATAACTGCTGTCAGCAGAAGACCTTGTGGGTTAGGGCTTCATGGCAGATTTAACATCATCACAGCAGATGTGACCTCAAGTGGCAATGGTTCAGATGATGAAGACTCTTCAGAGGAGACGATTTACCCAACAGTGTTTCCAGGCTGGGACAGGAGTGTGGCCAAGGACGAGTATGCTCCAAGTACTAGTAAGGAACTTCCTTTCTCTTCGGATGGTTTCTTTCTTCTTTTTCCTGTCCTACCCGATGTTCCTCCTCCTTTGCCACCCATATATTGTGTGAAGATTGGATGCTCTTCTCATCAACTGTTCCTTCAGAAATTTCTCTGTTGTGATTGGAAAAATCATATGCGGTCAATATTGATACAATGAATATCTCTTCTCTCACTACCTAAAATTAACTTCTCACTTTCATGCCTATTTGAATGCATGCATTCACTCATGATTTTCCAAGAAAAAATATTTACCTTTTTTTCTATTTTTTTCTTTTTGGGGAAAACTGTGTTATTTTAACATAATTAATTCAGGTTCATGTTATTTGTAATCTACATCTGTACAATAGTAGACTTCCTGTCTGTGGAAGATGATGTTCAGGCACAATTTGGGAGGCCAAACCCCAAGTGCCCTTTTCATTGGGAAGTGTCAGCAAAACAGTCTCATATTTGCTACCTTCCACACTCTTCCCATGCACTCTTCTAACATCATCTCATTTGTTTTGTGACCTCAGATGTTTAGGCATGATCCAATACCACAACTCAGATATTTTAATACATAGCCTTATTTTCCTGATATGAATAAGTCCCACAGTGATTATCTGATAGCTCTTTTTTAACTAAAAAAGCCGTCCATACCTAAAATAATCTTGTCTCAAAACCAGAAAACCACCACATATGAGGATCAAAGCCAAATGCTGTGTGTGTCACTGAAGCACACAGTCTGCTGTTTGGCCTTATGACCAGGAATGGCCCTGGCCCTGGGGGGGTTTTTCAGTGTAGATGTTGCCATTAATGACTATACTCTAACGCTCTTATTTGTACAAAGATACTAATCTGTTCCTTTTTTGTAATTTAATTTAATTTAATTTAAGCACATCTTAATATGTCTTTTTTCTGTGCACTTATTTACTCAGTAGTGTTTATAAATCACTGTTTATAAGCATTTTTTTTAAAAAAAGTTAGTGGAGTATTTGGTTTCTTTCGGCAGTGGTCTTCATTTTTAGAAGAAAATACAAAATGAGGAAGTCATCTTGCTTTGCAATTTTTTATTCTTTTGCCTAAGTTTTGGGTATTTTGGGTGTTAATTTATTTATCTTTGAGACTCTGCATTGGTGACATATTCCACATGGTGTATTGCATTCCAACTACCTTCTATGGCCTAGTGGTATCTGCATGCTTCATGGCTGAAAATGTATACAGTCTCTGACCATAGACTCTTATGGAAGCTTTATTTTATCTGTTCAATTGTATTATAACTTTCTTGACTAATATTGGCTTCCTGGTGGCTGTCAAGGTGCTTTTGTTTTTTTGCTGACCATAGCTTTTGAGCTCATTGGTGGATATTCTAACATGAATCTGAGTACTTCTTGAGTACTTAGCAAGCATGTTTTACATGTATTCAGACATCTACCATATTCTTTAGGTCCAGCATTATTCATCAAACTTGAGTTTAAATGTCTGTAACTGCTGTAATGGTTTTACACTACTTCTGCTATACGTTATTCTTCTATTGCTTGTTTTCCCCATTCTTCTTGGGAAACCTTGCATCTGTCCAATGCAAAGAAAAGAACGACTGGTTTGATGTAAAGGGATTTGATAAGAGAGTAGAGAGACTACAGTTAAGCTATGCATGAATTTCCATTTTCCATCACCTTTATGGCACACACTAACAGCAGAGTAATAGTGGTAGGTGTAGAGCATGGTCAGCATTGAATCCTCCATTGTCCTAACAGCTGTGGATTCGCAACACGAAACACTTCTGGAAATCTCCACACAAGATCGTTGGAACCCTGCCTATACAGATGAAGAGGAGCAGTATCCTAGCTCTGCTGGCAGGGGTAAAGCAATTAAGCATTTCAGATAATATTCAGATTTGTGACATAATTCAGTGAAGTATAACACTGTTATGGTGTAGCTGGTTGTAATTCTCATACCATTAGCCTCAGTTCAGTATAATACCTTTCTATTATTTGTACTAGAGCCCTTAGAGGTGACATCTATAACATTCATCTGTCATTCCAAGTCTATCTTTTGCATCTAATCTTCATTACTTGCCACTTTTCCTCTCGTCTCTGAGATTTTTAAACTTGCACTGCCAGTAGTGTAATAAAACTGAGCAGATTGTAACATTTAGTGACCCACCTTGGTGAAAAGAAAAAATCTCTTTTTTCCACTTCAAAATTTCTGTTGTAAAATCTGAAGACAAAAGACAAAAAAGGGAGCTAGTGATTCAAATACATGAAACTGTGCTACAAAGGATAATATACTAACTCCAGATGAATGTGAACATCTTGCTACCAGTGTTAGTGCCAGTAGCCAACTGAGATACTGAAAGTGTGCTCATGTTCTTCAAGCCTAAAAACATCTGTAGGCAAAGGCTTACAGAGTACATTGTCCAGCTATTTTTGCTGTGTACCTAGTTTCCAGTTAAAATTTTTTGAAAAGCATAGCTGGATATGAGCTTCGGTTTTAGGATGTTTTGGCTATAATGCACAGCTTTTAGGAGAGGTGCAAAACTGAATAGCTGGCGGCACAGCTATATACGGCTGGATTGGGGGCCAGCCTTTTAATTGCATAAAATTAGATTGTACTTAAAAGAAATACATTTCATTGGGACTTCTGGAAAGCCGCCTTATCCCTCTGTAAAAAATTTTTTACATCCTGTGGTAGTTCTTTGGATTTATATGATCTGCCTCCAATAGCTAGATACCTGTCTTTCTGGTTCCAGGATTGTTTTGTACAGTGAAAGTTTATACAACTGGCATCAGAACAGGTGCTATAACCACCCAGAAATAATTTTTGTGATAACTTTCTTCTAGTTCTGAAGTATTGTTAGATCAGTTGTATTCATACATTAGTTAATTTTAACTTTTTTTTTACAAGATAATCTATATGTATTAGGTTTAATTATAAAAATAATGAATTACATTTGCATGAGTGCCCTCTTTATGAACATTTCATTGCCTGAATGTGAAGATAGTTTTTCCTCCAGTTTTGCTCTATCTGGGAAATAGCGTAGGTTTCTCTAGCTTGTGACTTAGGCATATGTAACAGGTCCAGCTCATTCTTTGCATGCTCTGATTAAGGACCTTTGCTTTACCTTTAATATATCACTCATGGAAACGTTTGATACCTAAGGCAAATACATTTCAAACTGAGTTCTAATGCTTATCTTAGTGTTATAGGTATTCTTTTTTTTCTTCTGTATCTTTTCTAAGCCTTTTCATGTTCATTAGAAAATCTTTTATGGTGGTGGTATTTCAGTTGATTTCTGACTGCATCTTCTGCTATGTAAACAACAGCAAATTAAAGAGTGAGCAATGAATTTGTTTTATCAGTAAGAGCTTTAATTATTACTGAGTTCAAAACAAGTATGCTTTTCAACTTTGAATATATGAACCTGCTTATTTCATTCATCCAGTCCCAGAAGAAATGACAATTTCCTTGGAGCCAGCCTTGTAATTGTGTAATTGAGACATTAACTCAAAAGAGGAAGTTCATCATCTTTTTCACTTTTAAAAACCCGGAATACACAGACTCAACAGTTAAGTTAGTATTAATAAATATGCACTAGAGATGCAAGCTGTTGTTTCTATGTGTTCTTCCACTACTTCTCCTATAGCTTTTCTCTGCCATTGGTCATTGGGATACTTTCCAGCACACTTAAGTCTTCTTCCGATCCTGGTGATGTGGTTTCCAAAGGACTTTTGTTTTCTTTCCTCTTTCATTTCACATCAAATGCAACAATGAAAAGAAAAAGCCAAAACACAAAAGCTAAGCACCCTTGTTGCGTAGACCATGAAGATGAGAATAATATGACTGGTGTTGGGTATTTTGACCATTATTGATTCAATCGTCATCTTAGCAGCACTAGTTACAAGTGAAAATGAAAAACGTCAAGGACCAGCCCAACATCCACTATTACACAGTGTTCATTCTGGATGGATCAGTCAAGAACAAAATCCTGCAAACAATACTGGGAGTATTGAACAACATGAATTTACTGTTGCAGGTGAAAATGATATTGAAAAGGAATCTTCTCATACAGGTAATATTACAGGTCACATTTTAGTAAATTATCAGTGTTTACTAAAGGTTTAGGGTTTTTTTAAAATTATTCTGTTCTTCAGACCTGTTCCTGGAGGCTTGTTTTCTCTCCTATTTGGATTGCGTGTTGAGACCTGTAGTAGATAAATTCTGTAACTGTCTCCTATGTTTTGTGTTCTGTCATGAAGTTACAAGGTTTTAACAGGCTGTCTACAAGGGTTATATCTGTAGGAAACAGTGAATGTTTAAATGGAAAAATAATAATGTCTGTTGTATTTTTCACATATTTGGGAGCTGTGTTCACTCCCCTGTTGCAAGTCATTATTGGACCTAGGGTTTTTTGCAGTTTTTTGTTAATATGGTGATTACATCTAAAAATTTTTATCTAAAATATCTACTTACCCCACTTTTGAACTATGACAAGATGATACTGGTGATGAAGGGAAGAAAAAAATGCATAGTGTAGAATAAAAGAGAGGCTGCTCTCTTCCATCAGTTGAATCAATTGAAACATAAAATATCAAATTATACTATAAAGCTAGTAACTGAAAATTGACATATATTAGTTTCTGTTCCTGTGAGTGTACTAAGTTTACTAGTTAATGACTGATGTGCTGTACTAAGCACTGCCAACAGTGAATTTAACACAGTCATCATCTACTCTTGCAGATTATCAAATACAGGCCACTGAAAACAAGCATATCATAAACATTATTTGAGATGCTGTATAATGTGGATCTATTCCTTCAACTAAATGTAATCTTATTAGCAAAAGTTTTGTGTAGCTCACTGCTTCAGCAGTCCCTAAGCCCACATTCCTCTAAGATAGCAACCCCAGGTGTTTCATCAACATCCTTTAAAAATCTGGTGATGCAGTACAATGTATTACTGATACATATAAATGCTATGCTATGCTATGCTATGCTATGCTATGCTATGCTATGCTATGCTATGCTATGCTATGCTATGCTATGCTATGCTATGCTATGCTATGCTATGCTATGCTATGCTATGCTATGCTATGCTATGCTATGCTATGCTATGCTATGCTATGCTATGCTATGCTATGCTATGCTATGCTATGCTATGCTATGCTATGCTATGCTATGCTATGCTATGCTATGCTATGCTATGCTATGCTATGCTATGCTATGCTATGCTATGCTATGCTATGCTATGCTATGCTATGCTATGCTATGCTATGCTATGCTATGCTATGCTATGCTATGCTATGCTATGCTATGCTATGCTATGCTATGCTATGCTATGCTATGCTATACTATTCTATACCTATTCTATACTATACTACTATAGCAATATAATTTGGCCTAGTCGCAATTAAAATTTTAACACACTGTGGCAATTTTCTTGGGTGTTTTTGATTGGATTAAGGGGGTTAAGGAGGGTTATGCTACTTATAAGATTTGGGTACTCTTTTGCTGTGACTATCTAATAAAAGTTACAGATTGGTTGATATGGACAATATAATATTTTTCTAAATAACTGCAATATCAAATATTCTCTAGTTGAATGTTGTCTTATTTATTGTGTGCACCATTCACAAATCTGCAACATGTGCTAGCCTTCCCCTCTGTCAGACTTCCTTGTCTAGTTTTCTGGAGATGCTGCAACTAATAAAACAGTGAGATTTTGAGGGGAAAAATTGGATATAGTCAATACACTCAAATTCTGTGATTAAAATCTTACTGGTGGGTCATATTCTTGCAGTTATTTCTGCCTTTGCTGTTCTTAATTCTGCATCAGTGGATATTGTTTTGATATTCAACCAATACAAACTCAACAGCATGATTTGGGGAAATACTTTTGAAAAACAATGAGATATCTTGATTCTGAAAATCATATGCTCAGTTTGAGGAAGGAGTCAGTCCTATTGGTGACAGTAGGCAGCTTTTCTAAACATAAACCAGAATGAGAAGCAAATTCGCTTTACTTCTCTTTGCCATTAAATGTAGTAGACATGTGAGCAAGGCCTGTCATAGAGACAAGAACCGAAGAGGAGAATAATATGAGAAATGGATCTTTATATACTGAGTTCATAATTGCTTCACCATCATCATAACAGCTATGGCCTCCAACCACGGGGCCAAACAGAACAACTCAGCACAAGACACATTGGTGTATCCAGGTTGGGACAAGGGAGAGGATTATGCCACACAACCTGCTATAATGGATAGAATTATTCCTTCCAGAGAGAATAAGCATGAAAAAGAGTCTTCCACTACAGGTACTAGTAATAATGTCAATTATGTATATTTCATCACTTCTGTCTCTTAGATGGCCTGTCTTGGAAAGATACTGCATGAACTTGTAGAGAGGAGTAACTTACTGATCTCTTTAAGACAATGACATAAATTATAGAGTGATTAATTTTCTCTGTGCTCTGCCTGGATGGTGGTGAGATAGAAGTTTTCAATTTTAGCTCTGTGTAAAACAATTATTTTTTACTTACCAACAACACTTTTAGTGCTTCTGGAGAAAGTGTTCTTCTTAGTTCTTCTTCTTAGTTTAGTGCTTCTTTTAGTCATCTGGAGACAGAGTGTTCTTTTCATAGATTTTATCAAAACATTTGTCACTCTGGTTCATAGATTGATGAGAGAAAGGAATTTACAAAATTGGCATGACACAACATCATGATGCAGTCTCATATAACACATACCCTTTATACCATGAAAATAATGTTCTAAAAACATGATATGAGAAACACATGACTTATTCCTGAAATAAGAGGAGAGGTAACTTTAATCCTTTCTTAAACAGACAATGATCAGAACCTATTTTTGATTTTGTGACAACTAGTTAAATTTCTTTTATGGTTGTTGTGTGTTCCTCTGATGGTATCTCTTCTGTCTCATTGCTCCTGCCGTTATACAGCATTAGCCAGCTATTCTGAAAAAGCAGGACAGCTTAGGTTACGAAGCTGGAAAGCTAATGACAATGAAAATAAATAGAAAAGCCTGTTTCCTTTTCTTCTTTATGGTCTGATTAGAATAAAAAACATAAAGTCTACTCTGCATATAAGGAAGAGAAGAACAGTGTGGGTGGTGGGTTCAGTAAACCCCACACTGCAAAGTAATTCTAATAGGTAAAATCTTTCAGTAATGCCAAAATTTGAAGCTGATTCTGGGAGGAAACCTAGTCTTACGACTACCATGAACAGAACAATGAATTATAACCGTTTTCTGTAACTTGTCACCACTCACAGAGACTTGAGCAACAAAAGAGAATCAATGCCTGTAGAAAGGGTTCTTTACTGTCAGTACTGATATCTGTAATGTAAAACACACTGTAGCAGCACTTGGCAGTGTCCCTGAAGCTGAGGATCTGTGGTCAGCCTGGGATGCAGTTCAGGGAATTCTCCCTGACTCTCCCTATGTCCTTTCCCTGTGTCCACTGTCCTTGGGAATCTTTTGGATTAAGTAAAAAAAGTGGATGAGAATAGCAAATGAAAATGTCTGATCAATACACTGAGAGAGCAGTGATGATGTACAGGAGCACAGAAGGTTTCCCTTCTCTTCCCCTTTTGTGGTGAGAAAAGGGTAGCAGTGGTTTAAAGTGAACAGGAGACTTGAACATGGTGGGAATGGGAGGGGCATGGCAGCACACACATGGAATTCACAGCTGATTAAATCGTTGTGGTAACAGCTGTTGCCTCTCTTGATGGTGCCCACCACGAAGACCCAACTCAGCCACCCCTGCCTTCAGATAATGAACCAGGACAGGGCACTGATGGCATTGCACATCCCACAGATGCCCCTGGGGATGAGGTCCTCCACAGGACCACAGCTAGTACAAACAAAGCTGGTGATGACTCTCCTCTGATGGGTACCAGTAAGAATAATGGATCATACTCATTTCTCATGCCTGGTGTGAAATGAGACATTGTTTCTTCTGAAATTGACTCCTTTCCCTATCTTTCTCATCCTGGGGGTCTCCATTCTCGGTGTGGACTTGCAGTGCAAAAATCTGTGGTGGGATCTGTGCTGTTGATAGAATTACCTTCTGGACAAGGCATAAGGGACTCCTCGCTGGTACACTTGGCGGTTTCTGTCCTTTGCTGAAGCATGTTTCTGGGTGACCTCCTGACTGTTCTGCAAGACACGCACTTTGGTGATTCTGAATCTCCAGCCCCATCTTCCTTTCTTGTGCATCAGTGGGATCAGGCTTGATATGCTTTGGCACCATGACTGGTGTGGTGGAGGTGCTCTGGTGGGTTAATCAGATGGCTTGCTCCTGTGACTCAGCAGCAGCACCATCACCAGGGATTGCTGTCCTGGTGGTGAGGGCAGGGAAATCATAGAAGAATTACATCCCATAAGTTCTGCCTTCCAATCCTTACTCCTGCTCACTGGTGGATTGCCAGGCAAGACCGCCACAGATCTGGCTGCAGTATGGATGCTCGCTCCTGAGTAACAGGGTCAGGTTGTTGCTGCTGTGGTCTCTTCTTCTGAAGGTCTTCCCTCTCCATCTGTCACTGGGATCTGTATATGTAGCCAACATCTCCCTCCAACATGGTGAGCATGTATGTGGTGCTTAAGGGTTGCTCAGAAGCCAGTGACAGAGTGGAAGAAGAAGGGGAGGCCTTCATGTCTTCTCTCCTTCTGTGCTTTGAATGAGGAGGATGGACGTGCTTTCTGGCTTGCTGTGGTACAGGAAAGAGGGAAATAATGTGGGTGGTGGTTTTGTGAGCGCTCACTTTTAAAGCTGATCATGACGTCATCATAGCAGTCACAGCGTCTGTGGACGATGTTAACCGAGAGAAAGCAACCAAGGAGCCACTGGCACCTGGCACTCCACCTGGAAGTGAAAGTGAACAAGCAAACACCACAGACGGTTCCCATGTCACTTTGACACCTGGAGTTTTTCCAGACATTGAAGATCATCTTAACCAATTGCAGACCCCTCTTCCTACTAGTAAGAACTACAAATTATGAGCATTTTCATTTATCCATCAGTCAGTTAGTATTTTAGAGAATGGCTATCATCCAAAAACAGGTGTACTAACCATAATTGTAATTTATTGTCATATTATTATTTCCTTTTTGTTTATTATTATTGTTTATGACCTGCTTATAAGATGTCGTTAAAGGGAATCTCTTCCTGTGCAAAGCAGAGGACATTTGCAAAAAGGCTGAAAATAGTGATTTGCAAATAACCTTTTCTTATATTCTGTTATCTGTATGTGGTAACACAACTATTAAAGTGAACAAGTAAACTTTCTCCTCCTGCCCATGCATACACGATAGGATTTTCTCTTTCTTTTTTGCTGGGCACAAATGATAGCTATGTAACGCTTAACTGTCTGTCATTTTTCCCCCTATACATATTCCCTCTGCACTAATTGAATATGTATCAAAAGAAAGGTAATTCTCTGTGAAACCTTTTTTTCTAGGTGTATTTGTTGTTGGTATCTTGCCAGTGATTACTTATAGCTATGTTACTGGGCTGTAACTGACATTTCTTTTGTGAACAACTTTTTTTTTTAAAGGTTTATTCTTCTGATAGAGGTAGTGAAGTTAACAGTAACAGTGTTTACTTATTACACTACATACAGCCTTTCTTTTTTTTTTATGTGTGGTCACATGCTAAGAGTACAGGAAATGAAGGGACTTTTCCTTATTCCCAAAAGCAGTTTCCATACAAACAATCATCCTAACAGTAAGGTTTTTTTCCAAATGCTACTTCTCATGCACACTAATCCAAATACTATTTTTATGCAGTTTCTTGGAAGTTGGTGGAACCATCCCAGGGTAGATTTTGGCCAATGCTCTGTGGACATTCTTTGCACATAAGCAAGATTATGTACCTATATTTTTATAGCATTATACAGCAAACACTTTAAAGATAATTCTGTTATTAATTAATTGTTAATTCATACATTGTCAGGTAGAATTCGGCCTCCTTTTTTTTTTCGGAATTTTATATAAACCCAGCAAAATCAACCCTATCAAAATTGCCTGAGTTATAGTATTTTGACATAGGCACAGAAATATAAATGCAAAATATGTATTTGATAGAATTTTATTGGAAAGATAAATCTATTTTTAATAATGGTTTCCTACTACAACAAACTCATTTCTTTGCTTTTGCTGCCCTATTTACTTAATTAATCCAAGCTGCCTCCTTAATTTTATGTGCAGACATTACACAACATGAAAAAATGTTTGCTACCTTTCTGTTTTGAGCACATAAAACCTGTAAGAACTGGTTTGAAGATCATTTTCAAAGTGAATGTCTGCATCAAATCTTTGCATTGTCAGTGCCCTGGCAAAGGCTCATAAGCCCATATTCCCAAAACTCTTCCTTTTTTCATTTACCTTCTCCTGGTGCTTTTTAAAAACACAATACAAGGGAATTACTAGGACACTACCATCATCATAAAAAAGTTTATTTATTGATGCATTCATTCATTTGTAACATTGCCCCATATAGCTGTAATGGAATGGAAAAGATTCATGAATGTATTGGCAGACTATAGTTACAGGCTTTTTTCTGAACAAATGAATGGCTTGATGTACTATGCTACTTTGTTTCACTTGCTCTTTCTGTACAGCAATGTTTAAGCTGTGGTCTGACATCACACTAATGACTGATCTGTTGTCAAAGTGTCCATGGAATAACAAATCAGTCCACTGAAGGAACCCAAAAAATAACTGTGAAAAAGAAAAAAATCTAGTATATCATCAAAATGAAATGTAGAGAGCTTATGAGGATCCCTCCCTGCCACTTGCAAGCACCTCCCCAGAGCCAGAACAGCAGGGGACATGACTGAATCCTGCTGCTGCTTCTCAGTGCGCAGGGGAGGGGAAGGGTGAATTTAGCAGTTCTCGAAACACCCTAATTTTAATAAATGTCTGCATGCCTTTCTAAGGGGCTTTGTGGTGGAAAAGCTCTGATGTTTCTCACGGATGATATAAAGCACCTTAAAAAAAAAAATCTGCTGAGATGTAGGGTAGACAAGTGAGTATGTTCCTCTTGGTCAGCTTTCTTGGAGGCTAGATCAGGACCTTAGTTGCTGAATTAGTGCTCTGTCCTCTGTGGTGAGATAGCACAAAACAACTCACCAGTCAATAACTTTCTTGTTAATAAAAATAATGAAAACATCTGGAAGATTCATGAACTACTTGCTGGCTAAGCTTAACAGAGGGAAAAAAATGTGCTTCTCAGTTTTGTGTTTGCCAGCTGCTACTAGGAAATGAGATCAGAAATGCTGGCTAGAAATGAGTTGCAATGTGTGTTAAAGAAAAAGAACTTTACAGCTGATTAGAGTAAGTGCTTAATTTGCTCTATTAGAGTCTGGAAGAATTCAGAGTGGTGGAGATCTGTAATATCTTTTTTGTAGTGATAATGAAGTAGTAGCCCCAAATTAAATCACTATATCTATAGTCTGCTGGTAATTTTAGACTTGGGATACCCATATGGCAACAGCGTGGGCCAGAAATGTAATTGAATAAAATTTCAAGCAGTATGGCCAGCATAGAAAATACTTGAGACTGGAAGTATGCATTTTGATTTAAAATCTAATACCGTCTTAGAACCAAATTGCACAACTTATTAAAAAAGGACAAGGGGATCCACCTCTAAATTTACAGAGAGCATTTTTTCTATTAGGAAAAATAATTTGAATTTTTAAAGTTCCACTCTATGCATAGCTATGAAATTTAAAACCATTCAGAGAACTATCCTTCTATTTTTATGGAAGCATTTTAGATTTTTAGAGTTTCAGATTAGCGTTTTAGAAATTCAGTTTTAACCTGTGTAGGAATAAAATTAAAAGTTTCAAAATTTCTCCATATTAGTCATTTTAGGTTTAAATAAAAAAGTAAAAGTACTTTTTTTTTTCTCTTCTCCTTCTTCTTTTCTCACTCTCTTTTCCACATGGAACAAACAAGATGTTTGACTTGTATGACAAAAACCTCTTCAAAAAGTTGCCAACATTCACAGGCCTTTACATTTTCTCCGGAAAATTTCTAGGCAATTATAATTGCATTTTGGTTCATGAAAGTATAGCATAATCAAAACTGAAGCATGTAAGAGGGACAAGAGGGGAAAACCATGAGTTTTGTTATTCAAAATAATAAAACTAAAACTAGCCGTAGTTCAGGTGAGTATGATGATTATAGTCTATGTAATCGTTTTCAGTATAAATACTTTTTAATGACCTCAGCATGAACTTTCTAGAATATGGTTTTTTAATTGTGAAAGTCATAGTCTTTGTAGCTCGCTGTTATATATTCACTAAGCATATTTGGCCTAACAGATAGTTTTGTTCTTTAGGATCTACCTCCAGTATATATGGTAATCAAGGACCACACAAGGGACATGATGAATCCACTACTTTCCCTGGAGAGACCACAACAACAAAAATAGTTTCACAACCAAGGTCGGCCCAGGTACCAGGTAGGTTTTTGAAGCCATATGTTTTAACAGTTTAAGCACAGAATTGTATTAATATGAACTGAAGTAAGAGATGAAAATGTAGGTCAAGTACAGTTGTTCAGGCTTTGTTCTGAATCAGATAATATTCAGCATTTTCACTAGTAGTCTGAAAAATGGAGCATATTGTAACTCATAATTTTCTAGCAATATCAAGATGAGAGAAATCATGCATTTGGAGAATGGGATTAAGATTCAAATAACCTTAATAAATTAATATGAAATCAGGCAAAATTTAGTAAGGCTATATGCAAAGTATCATACGCATGAGAGTGTTCGGTGAAAATAATAGCTGAGATGAGTGTTGCAGAATAGGGCTTGCAGATTAAAATGGAGTAGAAAGAAGCCAACACCATGATACAGTTGCAAAAGAATGCAAATATATTCTGGGACATATTAACAGGAAAGTCATTTTTAAAGCAGAGAAAGTAATTATCCCACTCTGCTTAGGCCTAGCAAGTCCAGAGCTGAAGCTCTGTGTTCGGTTCAAGGCATTGCATTAATGACATAGAAAAAAAAAAAAAACAGAGAAGGGCACAAAGAAAATTTTGGAAATGTAACCTTTGAAGCACCTTTTGAAGAACTCATTATTTTCAGAGAAAACTGAAGGGAGATATGAGAAGAGTATGCTACAAAAAGAATGCTTATCAGTTTTTCACCATGGAGTAACAATAATTAACTAATTAGAAGAAGTAATTTGTTTCAAATGAAACATAGGAGACTTGTTAAACAAGGGAAACTTGTTTCAAACAAACAAAATAAAGGAGTTAGCTCTTAGGAGAGGATCTCTGTCTATAATGGTAGTACAGCATAAAGAATAGGCTACTGGGAAGGTTGTGAAATCTCCTTTACTAAAAATGTTAAGAGCAAATGGAATATTCCTCAGCCATCTTCTTATTGACCCTGTTTCACTGGAGTGAAAGGTAGCTGATATGACCTCTTAGGGTCCCTTCCAGTTTTGTAGTTCTTTTTTTTCTTAGAGTTTGCCCCAAAAATACCCCTTAAATTAAGATTTTAAATTAAAAAATGAACATTTCACTCTACCTGAAAGTCATCCTGCTTTTGTGTCTGGAATTGCAGGTGTATCATTGCTAAGCCTTTTCTTTTGCTTTTGGAGTAAATCAGTGATACAACTCCTCTTCACCTATGCCCACCAAAGTACAGTGCTGATAGGTGCTAACAGTGATGGGCTATTTCATCTGAGTTGGCCTGTGTATAGCTGAATGATGAAAATGTATTCGATTTGCACAGAAGCACTTTGTAAAACAAACAAACATTCATGCAAGCTAGGAAAAAAGTCTGACAGTTTAAAGAATGTAAAAGAGCTTGTTGTGTTCCTGCAGTTCTGCAAAGTGGCAAAACTACATGAAATATGTTAACACACTCTCCTCCCCTCAACTCTCCCCACAGAATGGCTGATCATAGTTGCCGCTCTTGTGGCACTTGCATTGATTCTTGCAGTGTGCATTGCTGTTAACAGTCGGAGAAGGTAAGGTAGCCCCTTTACTTTTTCAAAACACACTGCCTTGCTATTTTCTTCATCGAGAGGCTTCAAAGCTTTTTGAAAGAGCAGAGTAGCATAACACAGGAAAGAGCTTCCTCTGCGAAGCTCTGTGACTTGGGGTGTGAGGGCCCAGTCACCGTGTCCTGCACAGGTCACACATCAGCCTTCACACTCACGTGGAACCACGTGAAGTCAGTAGCTGTATAAACCATTTGGTCTTTACTTGTAGATGGAAACTAACTGTATATAGATCACAGATCGTAGATTATTCTCTACCTATTACTTATTAATAGGATAATTCTGTCCACTGAGAGTTAAAACTATGTGAGATGGACATAGACAGTAGCAACCACAGCATGAGCTGACTATAATCCTTCATCATTAACAGTGTTGTCTGTGTACAGTGTGAAGGGCTGTATTAGACAATCGCTGTCACAGGATTTATTTGCTCCTTCCAAAGAAAAGGCACCATAACAGCTGGCAGTCACAGGGGTATATTCTAACATTGCTATCAGAGCACTCAATAGCTTTATTTACTCCACTTTACAGATGAAGAAACTGAGGAATAGAAAGTTGCAGTGATCTGTGCAAAGTTAGCCAGGAAATTTGAAAAAACTGTAGCCTAAAGAATAGGCTATATGTTCTTAACTCTTTCTTTTCTCTGGGGCCTATACTGAGGTTAATTCTCAATTGTCTTAAACAGCTTTTTGCTACATGAATGTTAAAGTTGAACCCTTTAACAGAGTAACTATTTTCTACTTGAATGTTGAATTTGAACTTTTTTTGTCAGGGTAACCATATAATATGTGGAGATTTTTGTTCAGGAAGCAGTGAGCAAATTTATTCCTAGTCTGCTGGTTGCAGGAAAGCACATGTTAATGCTTCTGTGAAATAGTGTCAAGGTCCTCCAAAGCGTGGCGTGGGTGCTAGAATAAAGCACTGACACCGTGGTGAGGGAGCAATGCAGGCAGTCCCTGCCCATAATGCAGAAGGCTTCTATGAGACAAAACAGTGCAAACTAAATGCCAAATTGTCAGACAGAGTAAACTGATACAGTTTTGCTGAAGTCAGTAGTGGGATGCCACCTGGTATGTTTGCCTTATGACTGTATCCAGAGTATCAGTGCTTCTCTGAGAGTATTATCAGAGAACTGTTGAAATAAGAAAGCTATCAAGCACATGGTGAGACAGAAAACTCTACAACTTTCTTTCTGTGAAGTGATTCTGGAGTTACACAGCCTGAATTTGATTATTGATTTATATGTTTATATGTTACTCTGTTACGCCTTTAAAAGTAGAGACTACCATTGTTTCCTCCCTCTTAACACAGAGTCACCATAGCAACAGACAAACAGGGCCACTATGGCTAATTATAGATTGCATCTGACAAGAAATGAAACAATCTCAGAGCTGTAAATTATGCACTAGATACCATTAATGGAAACCATATCTTTTACTTAGAGCTTCCATGCAGCTGGGAGTGAGTCACAAAGAAAGAAAGTGCATGTGGGTGCATGTATGTGTACTAATGCATGGATTAGACCCTAGTAATATGTGTTAATCACTGTGAGGAAAACTTTTTGAAGCAGAGATGTACTCTGGTATGCTTGAAACAAATGGAATTTTTTCTTTCACTTTAGCAGGATACAAATGATAACATGAATAAGTCAAGAACCCTTTTTTCATCTATTCTGCTAAGTGCTAATAAGCTGAAAATTCATAAAGAGGTAGTTGCTGTGCAGTCAGCACAGTGCACGTGAATGCCAACTAATCCGAAACTAACACTGCAGCAGTTCTATGAGAGAACTGGATAGCTGAGAAAGGAGGATTGAGCATTTCAGTGTTAGCTGAGCAGTAAGTTGAGAACATTTCAAGCATTAATTTATTTGAAAAGTGAAAATGATCTGTGGTTTTATTTGTGTAATCCTGTCAGTTACACCATTTTTTAAACGAATGCTAACTGCAGCAGCTCCAGTTTCAGTCTCATTCGGGTTGTCTGAAAAAGCCTAATGAAGTGTAGGCCTTAGTTTCAAGGTAGTTAACTTCCTGATTCAGAAATCAATAGATTTAGCCTTTCTAGTTAGGAGGTCAGTATGGCAGAGATTTCAAGTATTTCAAACAAGCAATTGGGCCTTCTCAGTAAATAGCAAATTGCTTGGCAAATGGCAAAGTATTTCCTTTTTTTTTTTTTTTTAATTGGTGTTGTCATAAGTTATCTTAACCAAAAAACAAATGGCCCAGGTTCAGTGTGGTCCTATTTAGTTAGTTAGTTATTCCTCTTGTTGCAAAGAAGACTGCCTCCATCTGGTGCCTGTTGTAAAAAGAGTTAGGATCTCCTTCCAGAGTCCAACAGAAGATGCTGCCCAGTCTGACCATCACATCAGGAAAGACACTCTGAGCTGCTCTTTTGAGAGGCTGCGGAGCTCCACAGCGCCTCGCTGGCCTCTTTCGGCATTTCATGGCGGCAGAGCAGGTATCATTCCCAAGGGTGTGTGTAACTAGCACAGCGAACTGAGCTACTTCAGATAAAATAACCCTCATCTATCGGTCAGTAAGCATGAAAAAAGTAATATTTCAGAAGGATAATAGTATAATTAAACTGCCAAATTAGTCATTCAGGCAAAATATGCTTCATTTAAGAAGAAAGCACTTTAAAGTACAACTTCACAGAGACATTGTCCCTCTTAAGAAAGCTGTGCTTTGTATATTCAGTTTACACAAGGCTGTTCGAGGACAACACTGGGATGTTCAGCACTGTGTAGCCAAAGAACCATCTTAACAGTCTGGGGCAAATCTGACAGCTGTGTAACTAGTACTTTTTTACTACCCTGAAGAATACCCAGCCCATGTTGACCAGCATGCTTTCGTTTTGGGCTGGTGACTTTTTAAAAGAGAGTGTGCATGTGTGTGTTCATTCAGAGCTACATACAGAGTTTATTGCGCAGCACTGCAGTGAGTGTAACTTTAAAAGCACAGTAGCTATTTCCTACTTTAATATCATAAGGAGGTATGCTGTTGATAGTAGCAAAAGTAGTTCTCCATATTTCCTTGCTGTTGGCAGGCTTCTAGGCCTGACATGGTGTGTGAGCTGGCACAGGCAGGATGCAGAAACAACCACAAAACCACGGATGCAATGCAAAGAGTAAACTTATTTTTGTTACCTTGCCAACCAGGGGATCCCCGAAGCAGCACCCGGGCAGAAGCACACAAGTGGAGAAGCAGGCACCGCAGAGCTCGATCCTTGCTAGAGGATTACCGAACCTGCTGGTTTTGCCTGTATTTCAGAGATTCCCACAGGCGTAGTTTACCACTCTGCTTTGATCTTTCCCACAGCAGGGCAGGAATTTCAAGCATGGTCGATAGGGTGCCTCTAAGTCTTATCACAGGCCTATGTTATCTAAACACAGATGTTCTACTTGTCCAACACACAAGGCCAAACAACAATTAGTATGATATATGGGTGTTTCGACACCCCAGCTGCAAGTCACTTGAGTGTGTTTACAGTCCTCCTCGCCAATCTTCCATTATTTTCCCATACATGCTAATACAAAGAAGGAAAAAGTTATCTCGTATAATGAGGTGAGAGCTTGATCCAAATTTTCTGCTATCTCAAGAACTTGAGCATTTTCAAAGGTGTTGTCCCAAGTCTGGATTTAGAATGACGCTGTCCTTATAGTGGGATATATACAAAGTTCATAAATGTGGATATATCCAAATGTTAGAAAATCTTTTCTAGCTTTCAGTAATGAATGTGATTCCTATCTGTAGTAATGATAGATACAAATCGAATAAGTGAGCTCCTGCCAAATTTTATGCAGATAATGGTGGATGCTTTAAAAAATACAATATGCAATATGGAAAAACTTTATACTTTGCATTGTATAAGTCTGCACTGGCAGACACAAGTTTCATTTCCAAACACCTTTTCCTAAATACTGACTTTCAATTTTTTTCTTATTTCTGTTAGTCTCCATTTCTAGTACTTATTTTCTTTTTATTTCTTTCTAGATGTGGGCAGAAGAAAAAGCTAGTGATTAACAATGGCAAAGGGGCAGTGGAGGACAGGAAGACAAGTGGATTAAATGGAGATGTCAGCAAATCACAAGAAATGGTGCACTTGGTTCATAAAGAACAGTCAAATGACCAAACAGGAGCATGTGACGAATTCCTGACCGTTAATGAAACACAAAATCATCAGGAGCTTGACATGAAGAGTGGAGTGTAATGGTACCAAGTTGCCAAGTAGATCAGAGCTGGGGAAATCAAAATCACATGGAACTTGGACAGGAATTCACAGATGCACTGTGCTACTGATGTCTTCTGAACATAATTAAACATAAGTTTTATTCATTTTTAATCACTTTAAAATGATGTCTGAGTTACAAAATTGACATTTGCTTTCTGCAATAAGCCCCCACGAGTTGCATAATGTTTTCAGTTCCCAGTTCCTACACAGGGGACACTCACTGTGTCCTGGGTGTCAGGAAGGATACAAGTTTACATCATTGTTCCCCAGATGGAGGGTCTTCGCTGTGCGGAGCTACAGAAGTATCCAGTCACTCCATCTTACAGGCATTTAAGGTACTAAACTTGCCATGGTACTAGAGTAAGTGAGGAACAAATGTCAAGAGCAAAAATCAAGTTTAAACCAAAAAGGCCTCCTATGCAATGTCTAAAACATCAGAATCCTTCAGAAATGCCTTCCAGCCAGGAAGAGCAGTAGGTGCATTCAGAGTCTGCCAGTATAAACAAAAAGTGACATATTATAATGATTTACAGCTTGGTCTGCAATGAGGGGAACCCAGAAGGACAAAATTTATTTATCTCTATTTTTAAATGTCTATGGGCATACAGCAAGTCTTCTTGGGAGGGGGAATAAAGAGATGAAAACATGAGCTGATAGATAATAAACTTCTATACTTTATTATCCTAACAATCTGTACAGTTATCCTTGAGTTTTTGAGGTGTTCATTGCTCTTCGCCCTCTCTCCCTCATTGGTCACAGTTTGTGCATGTTTTTAATGAGTCTGTTAGTTAGGATAATGAATAAAACAGAATGACCCCAGCTCTATCACATGCACAAATCAAGCAATTGGAGATCATTAGGGAAGATGACAGTATTTTATTCCTGAAAAATAGGTCTCTATCTTCTTCTGCTCCATTTTACTTAGGAGATGCTGAGCCTAGTAAAACTTGTTTCCCCTATAACTATTATGTTACACCAGTTTGCTGATATTTTAAAAGTTGCCTTTCTGTGATCTCGTTCACTTCCTCTGAATTCTATTTCATCCACGTTTTTCCCTCTGCTTTTTAAAAATACCAGACGAAACATTACTTGCTTATTGGTACCAGAAGTTCAAATTCTACAGAAAAGATCAAAGAAAATTAAAGGAAGCTCTCCCAGCCATGTAATATAGTAAAGTAGCTGCTGCTGCATTGTTACATGCTTTTGTTTTGTCCTTATGTGTCTGTTATGTCAAGTATTTGTATTAAGCTATGATGCTGTGCATTATGTTGATATGAATTGTCAGAAAGAAAATTATTTACTACCAGTGGTCTGTGCCATTTTTAAGAAAGCGTATTGGAATGGAGGGAAAATGATAACTTCTAATTGGTCTGCCTCAAAAAAATGCAAGTAAAAACAATCTAAGGTAATTGCAACCAGTGGTCTGTGTCAGTTGGGGGATGGGGAATGTCCTGTAGCAGGGTTATTCAAGTGTTGCTGTTCACTGACCATAGCACCTGTCTTTGAAACTGTTCTGCTAAAGCATGTTATTTTATGTTCTCCATCTGAAGCAATTTGGAGGATGAGCATTCAGCTGGCTAAATACTAACATTAGCTAGCACTGATCTTTACTGGAACATAAAGCACAAGACAGTTGATTATATTTCTCAGTCACAGCTCTCCAGCAGTTTCCATGTGTTTCATCGAGTTGCTCAGTGCCCTGGTATCTGCAGGCAGATCTCCTCAGGGGCAATTTATGCCTGGGCAAAAGGTCCCAAGATGAAGTGTGATTTTAAAGTACAGATAGGATGTTTTCTGACTTTATGTAGGTCAGCATGTTTCATCTATGAACAGTCACACAGCTTGTGGTCCAAAGATGTTCAAACAAGCTGAAGCTAATGGGGTCAAGATGATTTACACTATCAGTACTTGTGGTCCACTGTCAAACTTCTCAGTCCTTTCATGTATTTTAATACCGAACTGTGTAGTGGGAAGTCTGTTGACTCTGTGCATTGATTTTTGTTTAATTCCTGTAATATTTTTAAGCAAGCTTTTCTATTTGTCATTATAAATCAAAATGATCTGCTGAAGGCTGTGTTTAAACTGGTGTTATGTACTCATTTCACTAAGTATGGAGATCCAGAGTAAGAATTATTCCTCTCTTTAAATCCTAATTGAATATAGGTCTCAATCAAAAGGAGAAACTTCATTATCTTGAAGGCTAAATTTTTCTTTAAAAAAAGGAAAAAGACTGTGGCATGTTACTCATCTCCCTATTCAGATGTTTAATGGAGAAATCTACAAACATTTATCTAATGTTCAGTAGCTATAAATGCACAGACAACATTGGTTGACTTCTTTTTGTATTTTTAAATAGGGAGATGCTCAAGTTCTCTTTACAGAGGCAATGCCATTATTTTATATATGCTGATTCTTTTTAGATTATGTCATGTGATTCATGTGTAATTAAGTTTCATTATAGTTTCAAAACTAGATGGCCATTTCATATGTGTAATATAGTATATATTTTTATTAATCTTGGTTTTATTATTTGAGGGGTTGTTTGTTGTGTATACGTATTTTTTTCTATAGAGCACTTGATATATTTGCATATTTATTTAACAGATTAATCAGAATGAAAGAAAACATCATCTCTAGATTGTAACTAGAAATAGTATTGCTAAAAACACATTGAACTGTAAAATAAGCTTCCAAAAAGAAACTTGATTCCACACTGAGGATAAAAAGTAAGACTGGCATTATTAGTGGGAGAGAAGTATTCAACAGGATAGTCATGTTTAGCACTGGTGAGCCAGGGGTAATTTTTTCTGCCTGCAAACTCTAAGCCAGGCTCAGCTGAATGCTGTGTGACCTTGTCTGCTCTGCCAGCCTCCCATAGGCTCTCCAAATGCTCTGGGAGTTAGCGATTAACTCAGCTTCCCCCTAGAAGCAGACAACTTGGTCCAATTTAAGATCAACCCAGTAAGATCTTGACGACTACTCCTGGCTCACTGAACCAACAGCATTTGGGAAAGCGCAGCACCCAGCAAGATCCAGCCCTTCCTTCAGGGTGCTGACAGACAAGTTGGATCTTGGTCTGCTCTTGGTGCCTGAGAAGAATGAGGATCTCTCCTAAAAATGCTGAGGAGATCAGGTTGGACCTAGAAGAAACCCCGTGATTAGCTTGTGTTATTCCTTTGTCTTGAACAGTTTCAAATAAAGGTAATCCAGACCACCTCTCTCATGGAAATACTGTCTAAAGCAGTAAGCATATTTAAGAGAGGGATTGTATGTTTTATGAGAATGTAATATTTTCATCAAACAATCCGGGGTGATTGTTTCAGCTGTATTTTCTTGAAGATCTTACAAGGAATGTTTGATTAAAGCAGAGAAAGGATATGTGGCCATCATGACTACCTGCATGGATGTTTTAAACCCTTTCCACAACATCAGTTCAAAAATTATATTTCCGCACAATGTTTTTCATGTGATAGGGATGTCTTTTGTGTGTCCTTTGTCAGCAACAACAGCCTCTGTACTAAGTAGTTTAAAGCACGTTGCCTGGAATATTATTAGGAGACAATTACCAAGTGTCCCTTTAGCATATAGAAACAATGCTTGGCAGGGACAGAGGTCAGTATATCATCATGGTTAGGGCTGGTCCTAATGGCTCTTTCTGTAGATGAAGGAAAGAAATTAAGTCCTCTGACAACTGTGTTCTGCCTCAGCATACACAGACGCCAGGATATTTTGTAAGCCAGCAGTTAATGGGTTTATTTTACGTTATATTAGGCCATTAGCCAATAATTATTTCTTAGCCTTATTAAACAATTCATGGTTCTGACTTCTCTGGTTGCAAGAGATTTGATTAGTCAAATACAAACCCTTTGGGTAACCACAGGTACTGACTAGTTTTCCTCTGTGGAGGGGAAAAGGACAAAAATGTGGCAGGAAAAGCGCTGCGCTGGGCTGTTCCTTGGGTTGCAGTTCCAGTTATGTGGGAGTGGGTGACAAAACTCTTGTTCCTTATGGGGAGCAAGAATTGTGCACAGGTGTTTTGGCGGTGGGAACTCCGGGGGATTAGGGACAGAGGGAGGACGCAGTCACTGGGAAAGGAAGTAAAGGGAGAGTGAAATTTCTGTGCTACTACTGGGAAAGTCCCTTCAACACCAGGACTTTGGCACTTGAATGTTTCACAGCTCTGAGAAGGAAAAAAGAATTGGCCTTTTCCTGTGAAACCCCCACCTCCAAGTCACCCTCTACATTCACCACCTCATTTGCAAACTGATTTTGAATAATTTTCCCCTGGTAGCTTATTTCTCATTATTACTATGCCATGCTGCATGTGGCATCCACCAATACCATGCTGAGAGCAAGCAGCTGTGACAATGAGAAATGAGAGGCAAAGCACAAATTTAGCAAAGATGAGTAACAGTGTCTTTTGTACAGCACAGAGACTGCACTTTTTGTCTTCCCTGTCTTACCCATTTGGAGTAAGGTTAGCAAAGGCAAGATTTCGAGAAATTTCTCTTCTTGTCTTTCATCTTCCTGTTTTTAAAGTACCAGACTTACACGGATCTTCACATAGGTCAAATGTGCTGCTGCACAGTTTTTTGAAAAGTTGAAATTGAAGAAGCAAATCCATCATCAAAGAAGCCCTCCTGACCTCAAGAGAGCTGATTATTGTTAAAGTGCAAGTAAAACAGAGGCAGTGAAAGCTTTAAACACAGCCTTCTTTCAATTTTGTCTGGATGGTTCCAGCAAGCATTAGAAAGGTTTTTCCTGAGTGACAGCTTCAAGGAGTCTCAAACTTTTTATTAAAACTTCTTACTCTACAGGCAAAAGGGTTTTGTATGAACAAGTGGATGGATGAAACCCATTTTCATACATTCTCTGCCACATAAATCTGTGCATTGAACGCTGATGTGAGTGTCATTAGTTTTGTGTTTTCTTTCAGAAAAAAAGAAAAACATTAAAATGATGAAGTTTTGGATCAAAACAAGTCCACAAAGACTGTCACATGAAAAGATGACTATTTTTTTGTTTTCAGAAATAGACATAGTTCTAGTTAGTTTTAATCCTTTCCATCCCAGATGGAAACACAGATCTAGCTGTGCAAAATTACTTTTTTTCAGGAAGATTCACCATGCCTAATACATAATATAGCTTTCCCTTTGTACTAAAATGCAATTCTTACAAGTAATTTATTTTGCTTTGGAAAAAATGTAAAATTACAGTAAAATAGGATTTGTCAAGTCAAATAGGATCTGACATAAATTTAAGTGCATCTATCAGAAAACCCTCAATCATTTTTTAGAATATTAGGGAAAAGTCTCACTCTGAAACACCCACCTAACAGACTTTAGCTCAACAGCAGCTTTCTTCTGGTGCTGAACCTGAGGCAAGAAGCTGCCTTGTAAGCGGTGCCAAAGGCACAGCTGAAGTTAGGGGCGTGTAGGCTGGCAGTGGGAAATCAACATACGGCTCATAGGCAATGGAGGCTCTGTACATCAAAGAGGTTCCAGGTCTGCTGAGTTAGTCCTGAAGTCCTTCAAACTCCCAGAGCAACCCGGGACAGAGGAGGATGTGATAAGGCATTTTCCACCTCTTCTCCAGAGGCTGTAAGTTTTGTACCTGGCATCTGAAAGCCTTGCCTCAAGCAATCGTGTTAGGGTGGGGTCAACTTTAACGCCTATATGCTAGTCCCATGTTGCAGTGTATAAATGGTTTGGTTACAGCAGAGTTTTATCTTTAAATCTAAATTTACTTGCAGTCATTGGTGTACATCTAGCTTCTGGCACCACATACTCAAAAGGCTTTTTTTTTTTTCTTCCTGGCTTAATCTGAAAAAAAAAAAGGTAATTTTCAGTGACCACATTTTCCTTGCATGAATCGAGACTCCATGCTTTCATTTTACCCAGAACAAACAGTAATAAACTGGTATGTTTTGCTTCATGATTGGATGTTAAGTCTGAGTTTATATTCACCACTTTTTATCAGCCTACGCTTTTTAATGAGCATCTGATTCAGGGCTGCTGCTGCAGACTGCTAGCAGCACCCTTACCATAGCTAGCTCAGAGAGACAGTTTTCAGCAGCTTTCAACCTGAGCCTGTAGGATGAGTTTTTCTAAGATGAGCCCATCATAGCTGAGCCCCGTAACCAAGACACAGTGATCACAGCTGACAACAGCACAAGGGAGCAAAAAGTCTTCCTGCGAGTGCTCTGGACTACAACTGTCAATGATAGAAACCTCATAGCAAATCTCTAGAAAAAGTATGTTGGGTTCATTTTACTTTTCAGATCTACAAGTGATTCACTGTTTTGACTTTGTTCAAGCACTGGCAATGTATGTCTAAATGCTGCCTGTCTATCTGTACCCTAGTGTGCAAGTACATGGGATTGGTTTTACTGTAAAACTGTTTTACAATCATCCACTCAATTAAGCATGTTTTGTTTTGCAGCAGTAGGTCATCAGATTCACCAGTGGAGACAAGTTTATAGTTATCAGGTACTTCCCTGCAGTTCTTCTGTGGTTCATTTTCTAGTTAATGTTTCTTTCATTCATCAAGAGAAAGTCTGAAAATGAACTCTAGGTAAGGATGCTTGTTTGTTCAGCTAGTGACTTAAAAACCAAACTTACCCTTTGTTCAGGAAGGGTGACTTCCCTGCCATATGCAGAGGACAGGTATAAAGCCTACCCATTGGTTACACGCCAGTCAAAAATGGGAGAAAACAGGTTCAGAGACAGCTCAGAGGGTCAGCCTGCTGCTGATTAACTGCAAAGGTGCAGGTCTTCCTCAGGGAGCCTTTTTTAGAGTGGTCTTCATTCATATGCAGTAGTGCCTTCAAAAATCATTGCTAAAAAGTAAGCTTAACAAAGCTTATTTGATCCTGGCAATTTAGGTAATACTGGTAACCTAGGTGAAACAGTGGAATGAATTTTGAGTGAATTTCCTAGCCCGGTCCCTCTTCTTTCCCCTTCACAGAGTTGGGAGTCAGCTGTCTTTTCTTGCTTGCACATCTCCACAGCAGCATTTCTCAAGTGGTGTCTGTGGACCACGGGAGAGTGATCTGTGGAGCACCTTTGGGAACCCCAGTAAGAAAACAGCCAAATGGAGGTAGATCAGTGTTACAAATGACTATGGGAAAGGAAAACATATTTTTAGTTCAGTCACGAGTGAGAATGAATAGCACAACACTGTGAAAGACAGACCCTAGGTTGCTTTTCTAAATACTTGTCCTTGTACTACGGAAGTGCCATAAACAGTGTGAGGCCTCATTCCTCTGGATCCCATCCCTGTGCATTTCGGTGGGCGGCAGTCAGCTTTGTAATTTATCTGTCTACGCAGACACATTTTGCTTATCACCACAGAACCTGCCTGCCTTGCTAATGCCGCCATGACCACAAGACCTGATCTTGCATGCAATCTAGTTTCCTTCCTGTGCCTGCTGTAGCAGAAGAGTGCTTTCGTTGCATGCTGTCCACACAAGACGACAGCCGCCTGCGGAGGCTGTGAAGTCGCCTCAGCTTTGTGCGCCTGCACAGGGCTCTGCACAGCTCAGGGGAGCTTTGGCAGCACAGTGGCACTAAACGCTGCTGTGGTATTTATATATTCTTGCAGTATAAATGCTTGCTGCAAATAACTCTTGCTAGTCCAACTGAGTGTAATTTTTAATGTTGTTTTCCTCCTAAAGCACTGTAAGTTGGGGCCACCTGTTTCTTTCATATCCTTGTCCTGTTTACATGTACTATGTAATACAAAAGAGAAGACTGTTTAAGGTTTAGCAGCACTGAAGTGTTCTCTTGATTTTTCTTTCATGCCTGAGAGGGGATATAGAAATATCTTTTAATATGGGTCAATGACTCACTGTCTTTTATAGCACCTTATAGCAGATGCTTTCCTGTAGAGAGGGACACATTCCAGATACAAAGACACTCCTGAAATAATCTTTTTCTCTAAGGCTGAGGACATGGAGAAAGAGGGGCACACAAGGGGCTTGCAAGGGCTTAGAGAATCAGCCTCTGGGGTATGCATTTTCAAAAGGGACAACTTCATATAATTGCAGAATTGGCTCCTGCATGGGTTGGGTTTTTTAGGTCATTCTTGCAAAACATTGCTTTGAAAAAAGCAATAAACGTAGGTCACAGTGTCGAGCCTTTCATTTTGGCATGATGTGTAACAAAAGAATAACCACCTTTTATGGAAGGAATTTGAACATACACAGCGCACATAAAATATGTAAGTGATGAATCCTGAGCACAACAAACTTCAGGGGGGAATTCTACATCAACACTGTGCATTTATTAACAATGCTTGTTGATGAGGCCAGATCAGGACGTTTCTGCATCTGGCAGAAAGTGGCAACGTGGTACAGAAATGGTAGCAGATAGCTGGGGCCTCAGATTTATCTTTTGCCCAAAGATCTTCCTAGCGCCGCATTAAGACTTGGTTCGTTACTGACTCAGAGGGCAGATTGCCAGCTGAAGCACTGCCAAAGCCACTTCCTGGCATGCCTGGATTTTCATTGGAAACTTCTCAAGTGGCTGCTGGCCTCAGTTAGATTAGTAAGAAGTAAGCCCAGGGTTGTGCAGACTGTTAAACCTCACAACCTGGGTTTCGGTTATGTGTCTTGATTACGCAACGGTAGTTACGCTATTTCTGTAATGTGTGCTACTCTGAGCATGAATGTCAGAGCCTTCTCTCCATACTTAGCAATTGCCAGTCCTCTGGGCCATGGTTCACTCCATGAGCATCTCTTAATTCATGTATTAAATAGAGTTGATCTCTTAACAAAGTGCTCCAGGGGTTCAGCTACAGGCTTTATTTGTTATTTTTTTAGAAAGGCTATGAGGAAGAGATTTATTTTTTAGCAGCCAGGTGAGGGAAGTAGGTTTCTAAAGCAATTGCAACCATTGCATTGTATCCTCCTCTTCTAACATCTCTTCCCACTTCTCTAGATTTCATTGCCAAGAACTGTAGTTAGTGCATCCTGGCCTTTGTAGCAAACGAGCTCAGTTGCAGCCGGCACCCTGGAATATTTGGAGGATACAGTGAGGGGTGAGATTTCTAACACTTTGGGAAAGTCAGGTCCATCTTCTACCCTGCCTGCAGTTTTCAGAACAGGCAGCCTCTCACATCAGACTGCTTTATCTAAACTACCCAAAGCATTCCCATATTGAGCCCAGGCTGACATTAAAACTCACAGATATAAGCCATGAAAATTATGAATCAACATTTATTGATGATATGTACATAAGAGGTACAACACTTAGTGAAATATTATATTAACGACTATTTCCAGTATAGAAAGAATGTCTAGTTTGTTTTATACATGAAAGTTACAGATAGCAGTTCACACCATAAGAAAGCATTAAAAGCAAATGACTACCAATCGTTGTAAGGAGGAAAGGATCTGAACTACAAAAATAGACTCAGTCTATGAGGCATTCCAACTACAATATACAAGAACAGAGCCCAGAGTTGGGAGAAATTTTATCATCTGCATTCATTAGTTTTTAAACAAACTGTGCTATAGATACTGTACAGTATGTCATTTCAAAATCTGGGGAACTTTTTGAGTGTAAGGAAAAGACCTCTTCCTTTTTATCCTTGTTACATGAAACATCTCAAAACATTCCAGCTTGTGCCTGGTCACTTTTAAGAGGGGGCAAGGGATGATGAATAGGCAGCGCACAGTACTGTAGTGTGCAATTATTGCATTCCACAGCGGCAATGCAAGAAGCATCGTAATGGGACTCACCAAGCAGGATACCTCCTGTGCTTTGGGGACTGATTTTGATCTCTTTCCACTTACAGGGGATGATTATATTTACGAGATCCAGGCTGTCCCAAGCTCTTTCAGAACCACCTTCAGGTTTTGCCCCAGAAAGGTCTTATTTTTCTCACAGATCTGAACTGTAGCCCTGATTTCAGAAGATTTTTGCCACTGACTATATAGTTCATATGTCTGTTTTATGATCAGACATAATTTTTGTAAATAACAGGCCTGTACAACAACCACAGTAGCTCGAGAAGCATTTAGCTTTGCATTTAATTTCCAATAACTATTAATATCTTTTTTTAACAACAAAAGAAACAGTGCACCTTCACCCATGAGTGTATTCATCTTTCTCAGAGACTGTTCCTGCCAAGGGGATCAAGCAGAGATTCCTACTTTGACTTCTCGGGCACTCTGGAGAGAATCGGCAGCCCCTGCGGCCTGCAGCACTGCCCAGTCACAGCCATGTGACTGTACTTGCTTTGCTGGCATCTGTGGTCAAGGAGGAACTGGAAGTGACTCAGAGGGAACCTGCGATGCTGTGGCATGACTAAGGGCTGAATGATGCACAGTGCACAAAGAGTCAAAAGCAGCCAGGGCATCCAGCGGGAATGCAAGTTAGATGGATTTCCCCTTATTTATTGTGCCAATTTAAACAGTGACTTACTAAACTTCTGGTGATGAAGAGTCCCAACATTTCAAGCAAACAAGAAGAAAACAAAACAGAAACTAATCATTCTAGGTGAACATTAATTCTTAATGTCACAACAACTGCATTCACAAGGCAGCAAATCTACGCTGGAATCGCTTACACACATGCAGGTACTAACACATACCACATTGGTTAGACAGCTGAAAACTAAACATATTTACAGTAAGTTGGCTGCATACATAATTCTGAATGTTATCAGAACAGGATACTCCATAATAGACAGATAAAGCAGTTACTAAGCTGTGGAACCTAATCAGTTGAATGGTCAAAACGAAACAAACCCAGATATAAATGAAGAACACAGAGTAGAACAAAATTTTAAAAGACAGTCTAATTTTCTACTATGGCTCAATACACAGAAACCAATTAAATTAAAGCACTGCTACACATACTGTATACACCATTTCACTGAAATTACATGTTGATAGCTACATTATCTACACTAAGTGCAGAGAGGCACTGGACATCATGCTCCAACAAAATGTCAAAACTTCTATCAATAAGGTTTTACAGCTATTAGTAATTCAGCACTATTCTACCTGCAGTTCCTATGAAGATAATACCTGGTACGTCTGATTTAAAATACAAGAAAGAGATTAAAATAGAAGGGTATATCAACACACTTCCTACATGTATATCTACTAGAAATTTAGTCTCCAAAACCTCAGCAGAATAACATGGCCCCATAGATTTCTGAAGAGTTGAAGAGATACCCAGTATCAGCCACACTGGGACAGCAGTACTTGCTATTCAATGTTTTCTTTGTTTTGAATCACAGTCAAAGAGCTAGGAGGCCATAAAAGATTTTTTGTGATATAATTGTTATGAATATTTATATTAATTTATTTTTATTCCTCTAAAAACAGTTCCTTGTTAATTAAATAGAAAATATTATAGCCACAGCCTTAATGCCAACAGGTATTTGCCTAATGGGAACAGATGAACATAATACAGAAGCAACTCTCACTTGTCCTGATCAAAAAAATATAGTGGTTGTTCTCTTTAAAATACATAAGAAAGCAGGAGGTATTTGTATGGATGCTACCCAATTACATTGGTCCCATGGTGGTTCTGTTGGTCCTTTTTCAAGAAGGCAAAGGTAGGTCGCCAAATCATGAACTCTTTCTGCAGGCTGAACTCATACACACTGTATTGTAGCAAGATGGACTGGGTACCTGATAACATATTTTTTGCCTACCCAGATCTCCAGTTTTCTATAAACTGCATTTTGAGTCAGTCAATTATACATGATCAGATCCTAAGAAAGAACTGCAGGATTTGGCAAAGGTAACACCAGGAAAAATGACAAAAATGAGGGACAATTGCCCAAGACAGTCAATCTAGAAGATTGTTCAGATTATTATAACAGTGTTCTATAATGAACTGCAGCATTTAAGGACATCTTGAAATTCCTATTTGCTTCTTGCATTTTGTGCTTTGTTTATAATTCATCACTAAGACAAAAATATTTCATCGATCCTAAATGTTGTAAGAAAACTGGTTTTGTTCTAAGGTATAGATCACCTTTAAAGGATTATCCCCCTACCTTATATAGTCATATAGAAAACATTATAAGAAAATATCAGTGTGTCTGTAAATTACAGATACTAGGTAATTTAGTTCAGTCTACACTGTAGTTTCCAGAGAACAAGTACAAACCCCTAAAACCTGTATTAATAACTAAATCGGTATTGAGCATATAATATTTAACAATATAAATACATATGCAGCTTTTTCTCATGCATTCTACAAGCTAGAGTTCACACCAGATCATAAGAAATGGGATATATTTAAGAAAGGAGCAGGATATGTTGGATGGAAGATTATGCAATTATCTTTAAGAAGGAAGGACAGCCTGTAGTACACAAGAACTCACAAGCCCACACAGAACACCAAAATGGAAATGTTATAATCTACAATACTGACTGCAAAATCAATTTGTAAACACAGTTTGCATATGGTCTTTGAAAAACTGTAGAAAAAAAATGGAGAAGAATGATACAAAAATCCCTGCAAACTATACTATTTATGTACAAAGCAATATACAGGTACCAGACAATCCAGGTTGTGTGATGCTGCCTATGACAGTTTCCCTTTGTGTAACGGTGTGTGCCACAGAGCATCATTAAAACCAATTGCAGGACTCCTGAATTTTGAAAAATCAGACTAGAAGGATTGGATGCTCTGGCATCGATCAGCATTGGCTCTGCAGCTGAATGTAGTTAGAACTGAAAGGGGATCAAAGGTTGGGTGAAGTGAGAAATCTCACAGGTCTTCTTGCCTCCCCAAATCCTGTATTAGCCTGTTGGTTATTTTCATCCTGGACTAGTAGAGACCTACTCAGTGGCTCAGTCATATGCTCTAGGTTTTTTCAATGTTTGGAGCCTGGGGTTTCCGTAAGACTCATAGTTGCAACTGCACAACCACCTTATCCATTAGTATTTGTATCAACCCAGTAATGGGAAGTCACCAGGTTTCCCCCGAGCAGGGGAAGTCATCTCTGGCATGGTGGGCACATGCAAGGGATGGTTCCTCAGAGCCTTGTGCCAGGGAGCCCACTCATACAAGAAGTAAAAGAATTACCAGCACCTGGGCATCAGCAGCAGTTTGTCTCATTCATAGCAGCAGATTTCAATTCAACATCAAACACAATCAGGAGGAAAAAATGAGGGAGGCACTCATTGCACAGTCTGTACCCAGGCACTGTTGCTGGGGACTTTACCGGGAGTCCTGCCTTATGTGCAGAACTGCAGAGTGTGCTTTGTCCGAGGACCATGGAGAGACACAGCCTTGGTGTCTATGTGGGAAGAAAGATCAATGACTTTGGAAAGAATATGCACTAAATACATTGCTTCAGCTAAACTGTGAGCAAGAACATAACACTTTCAAAAATAACATGCTGAAGCTGAACAATTTTGTTTACAGCTGGACTGCCTTCTTTAACACTTCAGTATTGCAAAGCCTTTTTTTTTTTTTTGCAGTACTTAAAGTTACACTCTATATATCATTACTCAGACAAAGGGAATTGGGTAAATATTTTTCCTTCAAAGACATCAATATGATTGGAGAGAAGAAAATAACTCATCTTCCTGAGAGTGTTTTCTGCTGGGAACAGGAGCTTCTACATAGTTTTATATGGTGAATTATAGCTGAGGTGAATTGTCCCAATGGACTATACACCTATCATAATAACTAATATGAAAAATATCTTAATTGTGGCCTTAGAAGTCACAGTAATAAAATCAAGGATAGTCTTCTGGCTCGTAACAGAATAATATTACAGTACATTTTTATAAAGTGCCCTTATTTATCCTTCTGTAAATTAATTCAAATGCAGCAATAAAAATAGACGGATGGAATTTAATGAAATGAAAAACAGTTATACCTTTACATCTCCACAAAAGGATTCTTCTGAGCCCGGTACTAAAGCTCAGAGCCTTTTTTTTTTTTTTTAGTACTTAAAGTTACACTCTATATATCATTACTCAGACAAAGGGAATTGGGTAAATATTTTTCCTTCAAAGACATCAATATGATTGGAGAGAAGAAAATAACTCATCTTCCTGAGAGTGTTTTCTGCTGGGAACAGGAGCTTCTACATAGTTTTATATGGTGAATTATAGCTGAGGTGAATTGTCCCAATGGACTATACACCTATCATAATAACTAATATGAAAAATATCTTAATTGTGGCCTTAGAAGTCACAGTAATAAAATCAAGGATAGTCTTCTGGCTCGTAACAGAATAATATTACAGTACATTTTTATAAAGTGCCCTTATTTATCCTTCTGTAAATTAATTCAAATGCAGCAATAAAAATAGACGGATGGAATTTAATGAAATGAAAAACAGTTATACCTTTACATCTCCACAAAAGGATTCTTCTGAGCCCGGTACTAAAGCTCAGAGCCTTTTTAAAGATAATTATGGAAGTGAATGTCAGAGGTGAGGTTTAATACTGCTTATGGTTTTGGGGATTTGTGCGATTGCTGCTGTGTTGCTACAACAAGGCTGCAACAACACAAGTGAAGGCGAGGAAGCAAAGAAAATCCAGGCAGTTGCCAGAATAAATTTGTTCACTGTTGCTGCAGCTTCTCAGATGAACAGTCTGCTCTTCTGAGTATCTAGTGCCAGAAAACTAATGACACTGGGAATGATGGAAAACAAATCAGAAATCTATATTACTCGTACATTTTAAAGTGGCACAAAGTTTGGCATTCCATGTGCTTTGAGAAAGAAATGGAGATCAGCTGTATCTCAGTGAAGAAATGGAAAAAAAGGTAATGATAGTGATCCTTATTTTTGTGCTGAGTTTTAAATTCATTTCTGGACTTGTAGCATAGAAACAATTAGACAAAAAAAGAAGCATCTTAGCAGAAATCTTTTGGATGTGGGAATCAACGTCATTATAAATAGCAGACAAAGACTATTCCCTAGGATGGGATTGTGAAATGCCTTATAACTTAACAGAGACAGGAAGGGACTTGACCTTTCCTGGAAGCCTGTGACTCCCATAGATTTCAGTGGGGCTTTCATGTAGTCAGAGCATTGCAGGCACAGGTTTTACTACAGTAAACACAGTTTTTCAAAGACATACTGAGTTTCTCACCAATTCAAATGGAAGGAGCACATCCCATAATATGGTTCAAACGGCTTAACCCCTACCTATTTGAAGCACCTTTGTGTATAAGACCCACGCATGTTTCTTACAATGCTGGTGCAGCCTTTGTCTTCTAAAGGAATCAATGAAGAAACAAATTCAGTAGCAAAGTGCTCCACCTCTTCTCTAGTGTTAATGTACAGTGTGCTTTAGTTTCAATGAACAGATATTAAGAGAATGCCAACCTAGCTTCAGCAGTAAATGCATAAAGCAAATGCATAAGCATATACTTAATTAAGCATGCAATTAACTGAGTCTTTGCCTGGTCTAGACTTTTCCATGTGCCAGTGTGCTGTCAGCAATCCAAAGGGCAAAGGGTATCACAGTTGCACAGACAAGGGTGGGGGGGACTGACAGAGCAGCAAACGAGATGAATGTAGAAAAAAAATGTTAATTCGTTTAGGAACTACACAGAAAACAAATCACTTTCCACTGTGCTTTTCCTTTAACTTTGCCACCCCAGCACTGTGAACAAATACAAAAGATTTGCCAGATGCAAATTAATGCATCAACACTCCTAGTGAAACTAAACAGAGACTGGTCAGTAACCAGCACTGCCTGCTGAAACGTGAGCCTTGTATTAGCTGAAGTGGCCGGTCCCTAGGTTATTTTCTGTTTATTTAGTTAAGTAGCAACCCAGCCTCATGTGGAATGAGCAAATCGAGAAATGCAAGCCAAGAGTGAGTTATATTTTCCCAGAGAAATGGAAAGCTTTTTGATGGTTAAATACAGCACTGCGCTGGAGTAACACTATATTAAATATTCAGTCAGACTAAAAGCAGAGGAGTATACCAAAACCAACATTTCTTCTTCTCCCACATCCACATTTAAATAGAGAAATACCATTGTAATTATCTTTTGAAATGTCCCTGAGTTACTGTATCTACAGAATTACTATTTTAAAATCACAGTCTGCTATTCTAGTCCTGTCAAAAGACCCAAATTTATTCTCCCTTATGTGGGTGGGGTTTCTCTAGCATCTCATTCCTTCCTCCCTTAGTCTCCATCCAAAGAAGCACTCTTCAAAGGACAGTATGTCCCAAGTGGATAAGTGTAAGAATATTCTAAGTGTTTCTCAATATGTAATTTTGTGGAACTGCCTAGTCACATGTTGCTGGCATTCCTATTTGTTTCCAGCTGCTAAACAGTTTCAAATGACAGCTAAAAGTGTATGGACCAGTTTTCTAAAGCTACTTTCAAGGCAAGCAATCAGTGTGGCTGCTACAGTGGAAAGTCATCTATTAATGGGCGAGCTGTGCCATGAAACTGGAGTAAACACTGCGTGTTTTTCTTGGATATAACTACCACCCAAGTCACACCAAATTTCACTTGATGTGAGCCAGCACCCTCAGAATAGGGAACACTGTAGAGTACCTACACGCTGTCCCAGGCACATTTCTGGCACATAACCCAGTGGTAAAAATGCCTTTGAATGCAAATTGGGAGAAGCCACAGCTAGCTATAGGTTAACTCTGGATATGCTAATACCAACAACTGAAGAAAAGACAACCTGCCTACCACTTCTCTGAATATCCTACAATTCGATCCCTCACAAAAAAAATCCTTAAGATGCTTCAGGAGACCTCTGGAAAAGGTCTCCACCTCTAATACATGTTAGAGGCCTACAGAATTCACAGTGGTTCGTTATTTGTTAAATTATATAGGCCATTTTGCTTAGGATTGTAGCCATGGCATGCAAGTGAGGACAAAAATGCCATGACAAGAAAAATATTCCATGACGACAAATGCTTAAATGAGGGATACTCTGACAATGGACTTGATCTTGCACATCATTAGTCATGCAAATAGCCTTGGCTGGCTCAGGTCCGTGTGCATTTTCAGAGATATTTATATGAATGCAGATGAGCAAAAGCAGATTAGCTTTATGTTTTAATAGCTTCTACAGAGCCAAATATCACTCTACAGTTAAACACATTATTCCTGTTTAAACCCATGACAGGTCTGAGAACAGACACTGAATGGTCTATATCCATAAATGTTTCAACTCTGTTTTCTGCCATTTTTAAGTTCACTGTATGCTCATATTCTGATTCATTCCGAGAACCTCTGAGAGCTCCTCCCAAAATTGCACAAAGCTTGTTCTATGGGTAGAGCTTCCCAAGGCCATGTGGCTCAGCTTTGCTATAGAACATTGCTAACAGTATAATGGCATTCACCAGTGTCTTAAAATTGCTGAGCATTAACAAGCACCTTTAAAAACACTTCACAGGGTGATTATTGTGACTGTAATTTGTTCTGACAGGATGAGTCAGCTATACTATGTTGACAAAACACCACCTCGTTAATTCAGATGCCATGTGCTCTAAGAAACATTTCTCTGACATTAGAGAATTACATGAATTGTTACTCTGCAAAAGAGAGAGAGATGTGTATTCAATGTGCTGGTCTAAATCCTGAAATTCTGGTTTATTCTTCATTCAGTCCTAACCCTGGCCAAATTCTATTAACCTTGTATGGAATTTGGCTTAGCAATGAAGATTTAGCCATTCTCTGAAATATGACGTATACTTGAAAGATGGCTTTCACTTCATACCAAATGCTACTGATGATCACACATTCAAAAACTCTCAATTTCTTAGAGTAATGGATTCAGAATTTGTTTATAGCTTATCATCAAGTACCCAATCATGACACCTGTGATCAATCTTAGTAGTACCTTACTTGAGTAGTCTTGTCCACATAAGGAATCCCTCTGACATCAGTGGAGCAGTAAGGTGCTACCTACTTTGATTAAGATAGCATAACTGAGCCCACGGTATTCTGTATTTTGTACATCAGGCATAGATTTTGTGAAGGAACTACCCCCCCCCTTGCAATAATACTGCCTTGTATTATATGATGCATCGTGGTCACAAAGCAGCACAGCCCCATCATAAAATACAGGCTGCACCCACCCTGAGACAGCTGATAAAAACACGTCACATGCACATACAAATCTAAGGTCTTGTCTTGATGCTAAGCATTAGTTGTACTGATCTAACAAAATGTCTGGGATAATTTATTGACTTCTATACATTAATCTTGCCCCTGGATCTAAGTTCGGTTTAAAGTACAACTAGGCACAAAAATACAGTGCTTGTTATTATTAAAACAAATAGAAATCTTTATGGACATTTTCAAAAGATATTTTAGCCATACAGTGCTAAATAGATCAGGTATGCCACAAGAGTCACCAAAACACTTGAAGGTTTATGTGGTGTTATGTTTCTCTTGTATTTCTGACCCTGAGTCCCTGTAGTGAACCGTACTGGCACACTGATCTTCCCATTTTGCAGCATTTACATTCTCTGTGTCTTGAATGAAAGGGGAGGAGGGTGAGAACACATTGCACTGCATGGAGTATTCTCCAGCTGCGTCATCCAAACAGTAACACAAGAGAGACAGACGGTTATGGATCATTGCTTGGCAAAGACACTACAATGATTTGATGAGAACTTTGCTAAGTTTCAGTTAAGAAATTAAGTAAGCAGAAACTGTAGATGTTAAATAGAAAAAAGAGAAATCTTCTTTAATCGTGGTATCTTTTGCCAGAAGATAGCTTCAGGGCTTATTAAAGATGGAGCTAGGAATCTCTTCCCCTAGTTTTCACGTTTCCAAGGCTCTTCTTCAACAACACTGAAGTCTGCAGATTTGCCATTGGTTGCCAGTGTTACCTGCAAGTAATTATCATCAACAACCGACTTAAAGGCCAAGGCACTTTGACAAGAAAAGTCATGAGTTTTATATGGAAGATCATAATATTTACAGGAATTACATACACCATGTCTTATTATGTACGTAAAATGCATTTATTCAGAATTCACAACACTCCCAAATAGTGAGACTCCTGTCCAGTTATTATACTGACTAGAAAACATTGGCAGTAGAAAAAAAGTTCCATATTTTCTTAGCCTTTGCTGTAGTTGTTTTTTAATAAGTATTTCAGATTCTATTCCTTTCTATCTCCTATAGATTTCTCTGGATTATTTCTAAAACAGATTACTTTTTTTTTAATGTACAAAGTCATATTTTTTCAGTGGAACTCCTTAGCAAAGCAGGATAGCTGATGCAAGGACGTGAAAAATATGCAAGGCCAGAATAATCATAGATGTGTATCTATACAAACTCACCTACAATTACACCCACCATTAAAGAAATGGAGGAAAAGATATGCTGTGAAAGTATTGTTCATCATACCACTATTTCTAACAATGTAGTGAAAGATTTTGACTATAGTCAGACCAAAAATTCATAGTAATGCTATGTTTGTCTCACACAAATACAGGAAAACATCACTCTTGCCAGTAAAGATATGTACTAAAATCTGTAGGTTTTAAGTACGGTAGAAGACCTATAGTGATCTACCAACTCACAGTAAACACTGGCCAGTACATTGCATCCCAGAAATCACTAAAAATAAACCCGTGCTTCAAGAAAGATAGCTCCAGCCAAATGACTTAAAAAATTTTAAAAAGGTAAAACATCAATTTAACTTTACAAAAGTGATCTAGATCTTTATAATTGTGAGAGAACCTTTCATTTAATTCTAAATGGATGGCTCACTCTTTCCTAACTTACCTTGTAAGTTAACATCCTCAGCTTCAAATGAAAACTTAAAGACAGAGCTGAAATTCCCCACATGCTGGATACTGGATGCATGGAAGCATTGGGACATGGAAACATGACAAAATACTGATTTTTGAAACAAAGTCAAGCTTTTTCTTAGATAATTGAAAGGGGGAAACATGCAAAAACAGCAATGAACAGCTTATTCAGAAATGAAAATCACAGTCATGTGAAATATGATAATAAAAATATACAAAAATATCATGCAGTAACAACCACTCTACCCCCATATAAAGGTAACAAAACTTAAAGACAGAGCTGAAATTCCCCATGCTGGATAAACTGGATGCATGGAAGCATTGGGACATGGAAACATGACAAAATGCACTGATTTTTGAAACAAAGTCAAGCTTTTTCTTAGATAATTGAAAGGGGGAAACATGCAAATACAGCAATGAACAGCTTATTCAGAAATGAAAATCACAGTCATGTGAAATATGATAATAAAAATATACAAAAATATCATGCAGTAACAACCACTCTACCCCCATATAAAGGTAACCTACTTGTTAAAAAAAATACATTGACCATGCAAAATTATAAACTACTAGCATTATACATGGAATATATTACAGAAAGTAAATAGAAAGGACATACTAGTAAATTAGCTTTTCCAAATTGTGACCAGAGTTGCAGTGAGCTTTTCAACCCACCAGTGCATTTGACAGGATGAAGAGATGTCTTCAGATTTAACAGCTAGCTGTTTTGAAGCCCCAAATCCTACACTGTTGCTTTTGCTACTCTAACACTTGGGAGCTGTAGACCACTTCAACATGATCCAAATGCTTTGCAAATGTCAGCATATAATCATAGCTTATAAAGTCGACCGTAACATCACATCCTTTTGGCAGCTTGCAGACAGACACATGGACAAGACAAGTGACCCGCTCAAAGTCAGTCTTGTGCTCAATCCAGTAAACCCTGGCTCTTTTCATGAGTTTAAAAGTGCAAAATGAGATTGCAAGCAGAGCAAACCTAAAACAATGAAAAAGGACAAACACTTCTAGCTCATAAATCACTGGTCCCAAATTTTAATTAAAGGGTGTGCTTAGGATGACATACCACATCATTAATCCACATTTTTGAGGTAAGCTAATGCTCAACTGAGGGAAATTATAAGAGAAACTGAAGGAGAAAAGAAAGTGCAGCAAGTGTTGCATCAACAGGCTACTACTTTCTAGCTTGACTTCGATCTCTGTGGAAATCTGAGATACTGGAAGGAGATAAAACTATCAGTATTTAGTTCCATGAATCTGATTCAGACTGATATATGGTAGCTGAATTTGTCTTAAACCCACTGAAATTAGCATAGTCTATTTCACTGAAAAACAGTTTTCCAGAAGTTCCAAAAGAAGTTAACCAAAAAGTGTATGTGTGTGCACGTGCTTATTTTTAATGAAAAAAATCTTTTATCAAATGAGATCTTTCTTTTCAGGGAGTTTCTTTATTTCCTTCAAATTTTTATCTTTTCTGTGTCCTTTCCTTTTTTGAGAAATATAAATTAATGACAATTTTTAATTTTGTATAAGCATGTAGTCTCTTTCAATTTCAAAATTTTTTTTCTTTAAATTTTTCTCATGGAAAAAGAGAGGGTCAGAAGAGGAAGGGGAGAGCCATATCAGAACAAAATGTTTGTTTTCAGTTTAAAAAATCATTTTATTAAAAAATGGGAAAAATTGAGGATAAGATGGAAGTTTTTTCTTTCCTGAATTCAGTATTACTTTTTCCCCTGGAAATTCAGGTTTGGCCTGACATTATCTAGAAGTAAGCATTAGAAAAAAATATATTCTAAAGAACATTTCCAGCCAGGTTGGAGACAGGTAAAAGTGATAGAATAGGACTTATATTTCCAATATATATGGTGATCTGCTCATGGACTTAGTGTAGGCATTCACAGTTAGATACTGGCTCACTTGTGGCAACTGGAAGATGCAAGAGAATCTGTTTGGATAAATGGCTAAGGTAGGCTCACTGGCAAATTCACTGTGTCAAATACAGTGTACAGGATCAGATCAGAGTATTAATAAATAAAAAAAAAAGACTATGAAGTGAAAAGTCCCAGCTTGTTTCACTCTCTTTCTCCTCCTTTTCAAAAATTTTCTCTTGATTTTTAAGCTGCCCCATCCTAGTGGTGGGGCTTAGTAAACTTTTAACCACTAACCTCCCCAAACGTTTTCTCATTCCACTGGTGGGATTTCTCAAGCTCACTTTGCTCTGATCAAGATGTTATTATGACTATTAATAATCCATATTAGTTACAGGAAGGATTAGAGAGAGAATACGATGTTTGTGTCTTAATGACTCAGGAACGATGATAGAAGCAAAGTGTAAGTATGCTGTATGAGTGCAGGAGCATTCTGATGCTAAAGTGCATTCAACATGTCCATCTCTGAACAGCATATCATGGAAGGCAGTCAGCAAATGACAACACCTGTGTCCAAATTGCAGCTATCCTTCATTTGGGTTGGCAATTAAGTTCTCTGTTGCCATAGAAAATTAAGTAAATGTCCATAGAAGGTGATGCCATATTCTCCGTGTCTTGGCATATTCCATAATACGCTGCATCTTGCCTTTTGATATGTAAACAATGTACATGATTTTTCCCCCTCAAATGATAACTTTTAAGAAGAGTGTAAAAAAACATCTTTTGAACTGCTCAAACTCATTCAAAATGTCTGGGGTTCATGGACCTTGTTATCACATTGTTATTTGCAGAATGATTTGAAAAATACATGCAGGTTAAAAAATAAGATAAAATAAAGCATGCAGTGCTATATACATGTCTCGATATCCATAAATGTGAAAGGTACCTTGCACTCATCTACTATGACCGAGTTGTGAGCTGCAAAAACACATTGGTTTGAGTTGTTTTCCCTATGATTTTTCACGTCGTCATAGATTGACTGAGTCTTGGTCATTTCAATGTCTTCATGCCCTTTATGATGGGAATCAATGGTGTCAAGTTCTGCCTTGGAAAGGTGGTAGACAATGCCAGCACCAAAAGAATCCCCCACTACATTGACTGACGTTCTCATCCGGTCCCTACAAAAGAAGCAAAAGGCAGAGGCTGAATGGCATGAGAGGAAGAAAAAGTAGGCATGGCAGCCCTGTTAATGTTACAGTTACTGCATTTATTTCAGAAAGTTTAAGGCATCTTTAGAACAGAAAGATGGGAGCTTTCAAGGGAAATTGAAAAAGCTTTCTTTCCCAGGGGACTTGTTCAGACAAGGAGGATGTGTAAACTCCCATGTCCCAGCTGCTCATACTTATGGATTTTGGCAAAGAACTTGCACTAGAGACACAGCCAAACTGCAGAGCTGTGCTTGACAGAGATCTCCCCAGCGCCTGCTTCTGGAGCTGGAGGTTTCAATGTCAGGGTGCCAGGCTCACATCATTGCCCTTCGTTTAACTCTGAATTTATCAGAGCACTGAACTTAATGCAGCCAGAGAAAAGGATTTTGGATCTGATTAAGCATTCTCATTTCTGGGACAGATTAACAAATGGCCTCTCCCTTTATTCTCAGTGAGCAAACTATGGGGAAAAAAATGCCTGAAATATCTCCATAAGGCTCAGGCCATCGAAGCTCCTCTCCCGGCATCATCTTTAGAGATGGTCATCTGTTAGCATGGCAGCATGCCCACTCACACTACTATATGCCAGAGCTCAGCATAAACCAAATATAGGTCACGGCCTACAAAATGATGAGCCTGTGACAGCATTTCAGTAACAAGTGTCCCTCGTTGTAGGAGGGTGCCAACAGAGGCTCACATGCTTCCTTACAAAGAAATGTGTTTCTTGGCACTTACTGGACAGGATGCCTTTGGACAGACACGCCACCTTTCTCCTGTCTTGTTTTTAGAGTGTGGCTCTATCTATCAGCAACTCATAGTTGTGGATTTTCCCTGATTTCAGAATTTTGCCCCAAACTGGCCCAAAATTCTGCAAAAATAGGAGATGGTCTTACGGAGCACTGCAGGACTATGGGCTCCTACTATCTTTCCTACTGCAGGTAGGCTGTACAATCTAATTTGCCTCTTCATATCTGAACTAAACATAAGACTCCTAAAAACCTTCTGACTGAGGGTTGCAATTTAAAGCTACTGCAGCAACTGAGTCTAGCTTTGTCAAATAGGTCAGAGAAGCGATTAGACTGATTAATTCTCAGAGGTATATCCACGAAGACTCATTTACACAAAATGGGCAGGTTGAACAGTGTGGACATTTGCCAAGTGACAGAAAAGCCAGAAGGTAAGACCTCATTTCCCATGACAGTGCTTAATTTGAAAACACCCTTTCTAGTATTTCTGGTACTAGATTTGTGTGACATCTCCTTTTCCTGTAGAACACTGAGAAAAAAACCCTAAATATATAAACCTCAAACTGATAAACATTCATTACACATTCATGGCCATACAAACTTTTGAGCCCTTTTTAACATCTTTGCTCTAAATATCTGTAAATCTGCCTTTCCCAGCTGTGGAACTGTATTCCCTTTCAATTTTCTCCTCTCCCTCTCTACTTTATCATGCTTACATATTTGGAGTTTGTGGTGTAATATCTCAGTTCATTTTTATTTTTTTGTCATCAAAAGAATACCCAGAAGGAAAACCCCCCTCCAATAATCCCCCCCCAAACCAAACAAACCAACAACCCATAGGAGGAAAACATCCTTCCAGTTTTGCTTCACACAAATGAAATGCTTTATATGGATCTCATCCCATGCCTGTGAAGAGTGTTTTAAACCTGGTCAGAGTGGCAGAATAGGAAAATATGACTTTCTGAGTATAATTTTTAATTAAGACCACCAAATATACTGAACCTGGCAATATAGCTCCACAAAAAGAACACCTGCTTAATTTTTTTTTATGAGTGGTATTAAATTTTGAAATGATTCACTAATGCCAGACTATGGAGGGATAGTATAGGATGCCAAAAAAACAAGGTGGAGAGAATACATAAATGTAATTGAGGCACAATTCAAATTCTGAAAGAGTCATTTGAGGACATGCTCCAGCCCATATGCATGTACTACTAGCCAAGAGATTCAGCGATACAAACTGCACACTGCTGCAGAACATGCTATATACTGCGTGAACCGAAGTAAACAAGTAAGTTCCTTACAACAGAAAGGACAAAGTCTTGTCTTATCAGGAATCAACAGCAAAGTGCCACTGACCTCTTTTGGGCCAAAGAACACCCTAAGAAGAACAAAGACGACTGTACTTACTCTTTTGTTAAAAACAACCAACCAATTAATTCCAACTATGCTGGAATGATGTAAACAAAACCAATATAGGAAGGTTGCAGTCTAGTAAATGACTTGCCCCAACACAGCTACTTCTGCATTGTCCATAACAGCTTCTGAAGAGGAATAATGGGACTGAAAGTAAAAGTTCTCTCTCAAAAGCCAACTCAACATCTGGTAAGAATGGGCTTTGGAATAATTGGGAAGTAATTCTTTAAATCCCGATAAGGGTTAATGCCTGATTTCCTCAAACTGGCATAAATCAGAACTGGAAGCTTAACAATGTAGATGAAAGGAATAGAAATGAGAAGAACTGAATCAAGCCCCCTTGTTATTGATGTCATAGTACCTATATAGCATGCTAGTATGCAAAAAAGTTACTCCTGTTCCCTGAAAGCTTGAAAACCCGGTATATCAACCTTACTAGATTTTAGAAAGGAGATTAAAATCTTATCACACCTGCTAAGTCAAAGACCAGGTGACATGTTTAACTTGCCTTACCTCTTTGCTGTTATAGGAAAGAGCTCCTGTTTTCTATAGTTTAATTCAATATATATAAGGCCCTGTTCATAACATCCAGACATCAACTGGGTCTGAATATTCTGACTTTAGATCTAAGCCAAGGAACAGAGTCAGAACTCAAGCAATCTTTTTCTGAGTTACTGAATGAAGGTTTAAATACTGGATCAGCTGTCCAAGCCCATTTTCTCTGATTCCTCTCTCTACACTGCAAAATACCACTGTATTTGAGGTTGTGCTATGATATTTGCTAAGTTTGTCAGTCTCACATCTGGAAAGTAGCCAGCTTCTGGCTAGAGCAAAAGAAGCTGGTTTTATTCCAGCTGTTGGCATATAATTACTGTCCTATTAAATGTCACTGCTGTGTTGTGCTTAGTTTTAAACTGAGAAACTATGAGAGTTGTGAAATGTTGGGAAACTTGCCTGGTGAAAGAGCTCACACTGTGTATGTACACATGGGAGGGGGAAAGGTTGAGCAACCTAATCTCTAGATATTGGAGAGGCTTAAGAAGAAATTGATACAGAAACCTTTTGGCTCCAATTTGAAGGAGAGAGTGCCAAGTTTAAGGACAATCAAAAGTCAGCTTTATGTTACACCATGATCAAATCATGCAAAACTGGTTTGGGTAAGACCACAGTTTCAGATGATGGTAGCATTGTAAAATCAATTGATGTTCTGATATGTTCTGATGTTTTCTTTCATCAGAAATACTGAAAAACTCAGAGTAGGACATTTTTTAAAAGCTTTCATTATCTGGAATTGAAATGTTATAGAAGAGCTATTCCAAATATTTCTACACGGCTGGCTGCATTTACACTTGTTCCAGAGAAGTGGATGGAATAGGGTCTTAAATATTTTATTAACTTTCTCTTCTACATTCTATTAGAAATACTGCTGTAATGTTATTTGATGATCTAAAGAAATGGAAGAAGACAATGTTTGTAAGTAAAGAAAATGTCTTTTTATGACCTCTCATTTCAGATATTCTTTAGGTCTGGTTTGTGTGCCCAAAAGCTTGCTCAGAAGTTGGCTTGTGTGCCTTTTCTTAACATCAGCAATGTCAGCAGCATAATTTTCCATTATCTCATTAGATCATCGTGGCTACCACGACACAACCACTGGAAGATGGAAAATAAAGGTATTAGCTGTTGACGTATGTTAATTAGCACCACACTTCCACCAACAAACTTTGTCTTAACTTTGCAGCACTAGTGGCATGACACAGAGCTTTTCACCTCTTTTTTTATCTCTTTTCCCTTTTCCCCCTACCTTTAAATTCTGAATCACGCTGCAATTGCACTGCTGATTGTTAGGCCAGAAGGATCCAAACCCAACCGTTTGTGCTGAAAGGTTCTTTTGCCTGCCACTTATTTTGAAAAGATACCTTGAAATATTTCTTTCAGAAGTACTATCCTTCCTATACTTACATTCATCGCTGCTACGGCTCCACAGTATAGACGTTTTTATTTCATAAGCAGGGTTGGATAAGCCAGCGGTAACAATGCTGCTGAAGCTGAGCCTGAAATGCAACACCTACTAGTGGATCAGAACTGCTGGTAAACTTACAGCTCTGAGGTTTGCCAGTGTGGGCAGAGCTTCTCAGTCCATAGGAATATTTTAAAATGACATTTCCCTAAAAAACCCGAACAAACCACAGGCTCCTTTTGCACATCCTCCTATCAGCTGCAGAAACCTACCTATTTGCCTTACTTTGAGAGCCAGCAAAAATTATATTTAAAATGAGTATAAACCTCCCTTTTGCTCTCTTCCTCCCAGCTGCAGATTCTTATGCTGCTTTCCTGTTTTCAACCATGACTTCATAAATATAATAAACCCACAGAATATCACATTTTGCCCTATGCCAGCTGTACTCTGACTGCTGAACCCTGCCTCATTTCACCATTCTGAGTCATGATATCATGATATTCAGTTATATATAAAATATGTAAGTCACCTTTTCTCTTTGCCTTCCCAAGCTGTAAATTCCTCTTTCATTTTTCCCTGAAGCAGAAATCAGAGCTGCATGCTATTCTTCACAACTCTTAGTGACAAAGATAGGTAATAACAGATAAAGTATAGCAGTGGATCCAAAATACATGTCAAAGGATTAACCAAGTTCTTGAATTCTTCTCAGTAAGCCAAAAGATAATGACAGAAAATTAATTTTCTATTTTATCTTCACATTCTCAACTCTGCTATTCCTTCTTGCATAATTTTAGTAGTGTATCTGGGACTGATACACAACAGAAACATACCTCTTTACTATGTAAAATAATATTAGGGGAGAGATGACTGTTGACCAGAATATACTGTGCTGCAGCAGTACAGGACAATATAAAAGCCTCTAGAGGCCAGTACAACTCAGAGGACTACTCAGTGCCTGTCAGCTCTGCACAGGTGACAGAAATATATCCACATTGTCAAATGACAACATGAGGAAGGATGTGGCTTGGCATATGCTCTGTCTATATTTACAGCTTCTGTATTCAAACGTTGAAGAACAAAAGCCTTGGAAAACTATCTGGGGGTTAGCAGTTTCTTGTTGGAGGACCTGCAATGGCACTGAAGGACTTTGATCTCAAGTTCTTGAAAATGAAAGTCAGTCCTTCCAATTTGAGGGATCTGTCAGTAAAATCAAACCAGGGAATGACCTTCTCTCTTTCAGTTTGCTTCCTTATATTCTGCTCTAGAACAGTTTCTTTCTTAAAAGTATTTTACTTTCTTATGTACAAAAAGAAATAGGCTTTCCCCACTATGAGCATAAAACATTTGATACTACAAATACCCAAATCACCCAGTAATGTGCTGACAACATCCTGATGGAACCTGCATTTTCAGCATTCGTCCTTAATTTTAGACCAGAACTATAAGAAACAGAAATATGAAAGCAAAGATCAGAAAACTGCTCTTGAGCTATGTCTGTGATGGAGAGGCATCACTGGGAAGAAGAAAACGTATGTGTGTGAGCCCAAGGGTCTTACAAGAAGATCCTTGGCTTATAGAAACTGACTCCAGTAGCTCTATAACAATTTGTACCAGCTGAGAAGCTGCTTTCAGTGTCTCCTACTTCATCAAATAGCCTATTTCCTCCATTGTTTCTGTAGAGGAGAATCTTATAGTTCTTTAAGATCAACGGCTGAAAAGCACTATGGACAAGCATTACTTCACTACTTTTTCTGCACTGAGCAGTGGAGTGAGCACAACTTACAGAAGCCAGTCAACAGCAACAAGCAAACTGATGTCCTGCGTAGGGAGACCCACTGCAGTAAGGATCAGAAGCATAGTGACGAGTCCCGCGCTGGGAATACTGGCAGCTCCAACACTTGCAAGGGTGGCGGTTAAACTGCAAAAACAAAGACCAAATGGGGGTAGCAGGAAAAGGAACATACACTTTCATTGCATACTCATGTGATCATTAGGAAGGTCTTATTTTTAATGAGTTCTTCCCAGAAAACTAACGACTATGTGATAAATCATGGTAAGCTCAGGCCATAGTTTTCACGCTTGTGTTTCTCCAAAAATATTTATTGGGGAAGCCAGATCTATGGGGTTTGTTCTCAGAGTTGTTAAAAGAGTTGTCTGAGAGTTTTAAGTTCTGTAAGTTGGTTATGACATTCAAATCTTTGGCCTGGTGCTGTTTTCTGAGCTCTACCAACACATCCAGGGTTTTGAATCCTGAGTTTTGATCATCCAGACTTGCTGAAGTTTGATGGCCACAGGTAGAATTTTCAGGGTGGTTCATTTCTGTTTATTTATGGTACTTGAAGACTGAATTCTGAGGTAGTGGCTGAGAGAAAGTGGTTATTATCAAGTACAGAAGAGTAAAAGTCTTGGTATCCAAAACTCCCACAGTACAAGCCAGTGGTGTACCAAGCCTAGATACAAATCACCCTAGATGAAAAAGCAAAATTCATCTGATAGTTTCATAAATCCAAACCTGTCCTTGTTTTTGCCTCTCATTTTTTGATGAAGACCAGTAGAGTGAATGTCTGTGCTCCAAATGTTTGTAAAAATACAACACAGACCATAACAAATATCAACATCATTGGGCAATACTATGAAGAATGGAAAATAAATTTGTCAGAGAACAAGCCAAGGGGACAAAAACAGGGAAGAGAAGGAGAGGGAGAGGGAGGGAAAGGAAAAAGGAAAAGGAACAAGGAACAAGGAAAGAAAAAGTTATCTCTGTCTTTTTAAACACAGAGATGAGTAACATGGTTGTGCTTCCAACACAGAAGTAGGGGAAAAAGGTCTCTGGGGGGGAAATCCTCAGTCGTTAGCCACAGAACTAATCTGTGAGGATGTTAGCCTTATTTAGAGCTGGCAGATGGCTGGGTCTGACCCAGACAAACCAGGTTGCAGTGTGTTTGTGAGGTGTCTGGGTTAGAGTGCAACCTGGCCTACTAAACACCCAGATAGGTCCAGCAGGTATGCAGGCAGGATGCCCTGCTCTGCTGTCAGGCTCTGCGCGCGGTGCCAGCTCCTCAGGCACTTCCAGCCTGAACTGGTAAGGGATTGCTTACAAGCTCTGTGAGGAAATGCTCATGCCAACCTTCCCACAGCAGCGCTTACAGGGCTTGAGGGGAATGAAGCTAGCATTGTTCAGGTCTAAACAGAGTCTGGCTTAGCTACCATTTCCAAGATCACTCTCTCCCAAAGAAGACAGGAAATCAGAGGATCTACATGACCAATATGAAGTAACTAGAGCTGGTCAAAGACTAATTAAGTCTTTGTGAGTTTATGTCTGGGTCATTTGAATATCCTCAGTATCACAAACTGGATTTGACAGACAAAACCTAATAACCTTTCATTCATTTGTATTGCCACCTCAAGAGATAGTTCTTGTCACATTGTTGTTGCAAAAATGCTATACTGCATGAAGAGGAGAACCAGTGGTTTTCTTACAGATAGCCCAAAGTTGCCGCCTGCTTAGTAAATGTGAGTCACAAAGCTGACTACACCAGCCTTGAAATGGTGAGCTCAGGAAGAGCTAATGGGTCAGTCCCTCAGAAGAGGAGAAGAGGAGTAACTCGGGATCAAGCCTACCAAATCTCTTGGACAATAGCTGATTCCTGACTTGAATTTCCCTGGACTAAGTTTAGTTTAATATGTGGCATCTCTGAAATGACTGTTTTCAGTCTTAGCAACAAATATGCACCATGCAGGTCTAGCATCTGCCTTCATTAGAAGCAGTCCTGAACCTTTTACAAACCTTGGCTTTACTATTTCAGGAGTTGGGGCAGGAGGTAAAGAAATGAAAAATGTGGAACTAGTATAGCTAGTAGAATTAGACATCCCTTTGCAGAAGTTTCTTTAGTGTTAAAAGGGTTTAATAAAAGAAAGGTGGGTGGGTGAAAACTACAGGAAGAAGGCAAACTTGGCAGCCTTCACTTTCGGTCTCCATTTCAACTAATCAAAATGTTAGGCCTGGTGTCTTCATCAAATTTTCCATTGTAAATTAACTTTAGCTGCAGCAGTCATAACTTTGCCATTGTTTTTTATTAGTCACCCTACCTAATAGGTCTTAAAACTCCATTACAGTAAACAGTCTTCAATCACTCTTATCCATGTTTAATGGGTACTTTCCTTTGTCCTTCCAGATATCCAGCTTAGTCCTAGATATGACAATTTGATATGAAAAGACTAGAGCTAATATTTGCTGGGTTAGAGATAAAAAGTCTGGGAGTATCCAGACCATGCTGCAGGCAATCTCACCCTCAGGCTGCGCTATTCTCAGTGTGTTTTGTTTGCTGTTCAAAGTCACAGAAAAAATACAGGCAAACATAAATATACAGATACATCTTTAGGTACACTTTTTTCTTCCAATGTATATAAACAGATACATTCTAGAAAGTTAATACCCCATATATCACTTGTAGCGTCCCTCTATACTAAAAAAGGCATTGCATTGGACAGAGAATGCTCTATTTCATATTGTATTGTCAACTGCAGAACTGTGTAAAACACCACCAGCATGCACTAAGGCTGCAAATGATAGAAAACGCGTCACCAGAGAACCAAGACCTATGTATATGACATTTCTTTGCATATCATTATTAGAAATCCATGGATTTCACAGGGAATCCCACAGCTATGGAGAAGACATCCAACCCTAAGCTTCACATTTTACAGTCTGTAGAAACAAAGCCTACAAGTGTTTTGAACTGACCTCACAGTAACTATCTGGCCTCCATCCAGCTCAATTCCATTCATCTGTGCTATGAAGATGGCAGCCACAGCTTCATACAGGGCAGTTCCATCCATGTTAATAGTTGCTCCAACAGGAAGAACGAACCTTGTTACACGCTTATCAATGCCTAGGTTTTCTTCAAGACACCGGAATGTGACAGGTAATGTTCCAGCACTGAAGGAGAGAAAGCAAAAAAGTAGAGAAGACCTAATTACAATATAATATATACACATAAGGGAGTAAAGTCAGAAATTCTGCTATCATCTTTTACATTTTCTACTTCCATTTTCTGCTGTGATTCAAGCCTTATTTAGCCAATTTTTAAATTAAGCCTACATTTAGCTGGAGGTGGGACTGAGACCAAGATATGGACATGACTTGAAGTAGGGATGAGAGCTTGAGAGTGTAGATTATTTTTTCAGACTCATTTATGAATTATTTCTTGCATTTTGTTCAAAAAGACAAGTTCCAGATGTTTTCTGATGGACAGAACTATGAGCGTAGGGACAAATCCTAAATTTCTTTGACTGTGAATTTGGTCTGAATGGAGAAATCAGTGTTGCATTAAGGAATGAAAAAAACAGGCAAAAAGATACAACCCGTGGAGTTCCCAGATGCTGGAGGACAGGAAAGGATGTGAAACACAGCTGGAGGCTAGGAAAAGATGTGAAAGACGGCTGGAAGAGAGCAACAGCTCCTTGCACAGATCCACAGTGCCTTGCCTTTGTGGGAATACTTCAGGCTATTACATTCACTTGCTCAAAATAAAACACCTTCATCAAAAAAAATACTGCTGAAAATAGAACATACTATTTTTCCCTGTAGATGCAAATATCTTCTATTTCTTCCCTTCCCTAGCAGGTCTGCCTGCCTTAGGCAAAGGACTTACTGCAACAAGCATGAAACCCAACACAGGAACATGTTTTGGTTCCTTACTTTTCTGTGTTATCTCTGAGGTCAAGTCCACCACTAAATGAAGTTGGTTGTTGCCTGAGAAGCTGTTCTGAAAAGAAAGCTGACCTGGCAAAATTCCTTTCAATGGACATTTCATACAGAAGCAGCTGGAGCACATCTGTTACGGTTTATTTGCTTGTCTTCAGCTGAACTGGCAGAATTTCTCAAAGATTTTCACTATTGTATCCCACTAATTCTGGTGTCGTTGCCCCTACAAAAATACTAATTTGCTCATAGAAGAGTAAAGGACTAGACTCACCAAATTTTCTAAGCTAAATACTTGCAGCATATTGTTGCTAGTGCCTTGCACCTTCAGAGTCTTTCCAACTCATTCGTTCATCCATCCACTACCATAGAGATGCTATTGGGTACAAAAATGTAATCTTTCCATTTTACAGATAATTAAACCATAGAAAAGGGAGATTAAGGAATGATTGAGATACCAAACTATAAAAATGTAGTGTCATAATAAACGTCCTAGGTTACCTGGAACAAGTACATGAGGCTGACCTATCTCACATGGGATCTATGGAAAACCCAAACCCTTCTGGATTGGCAGATGCCTGAGTCACTTCCTAAATGACTCCTCTTGTCTCACATCTATGGAAACATGAGTTAGAAGATATGAGCTTCTAGACCCCCACCTTGTGCTCAAACAACCAGACCATTCTTTGTTCACAGAGGTGATTTTTTTAAGAGATGTCGATAAGCCAGACACATGGTACCAATGATCTGTGTTCCAGCCCCTTTACAAATATATTTGTAATTATCATTTATTTTACTGTGTTTTTAATCAAAGGTAATCAAATGCTTAATATTCTGTGGATTTAGCCAAATCAGAGAGAATTCATATTTTATAAAAACAATGTAGTATATTCTTTCGTAAGTTACTCTAGCAGCTATATATATAGCGGATAGCAGAAAATATCTAGTGAGTCATAAACCAGCAACTACTAGTCAGTTTTCAAGTCAGTTCCAGGATCACTTTGCCTCCTATAGCAAAGATATTCCTATATCTTATTAGAAGAAAAATAAAATAGAAAATGTAGTTCACTGACACACATTGAAACTCAGTCAGATAAGGTTCTTTTTCTTCAGAAATACAAGTCCCACCTTACCTTTACTGTTACAAATCAGATCACCAGCACAAGGTGTGTACCAGCCATGACCTACCATTGTTGCAATGGACCCCAGCGGGCTCAGCAGGCAGGGACTATGCAAATATCTTCCCCCTTCAGTTCTGCCACCATGAGCAAGGACAGGTGGGCAGGCCATGGAGACAAGGTTTCTTTATTAGCAGAGCACAATATGTAGATGCCTTCCATGGTTCCTCAGCCTGGCCAAAGAGCTTTAATAGGTCCCTGAATAGGAAGCATTTGCAACGTCCAGAGGTACCAGGTTAGACCATATGATGGTGATTGTTGTCATGTGGTCACTTGTCTGTGGTGCTACAGACTGGTCCACTTCTGTTTAGCCAGTAATTCTGATCTGGATAGCAGTCAGGTGGTAAAGCTAGTATCCAGGTAAATCCATACGCTGGAATCACTTAGAATCCTCTACAATTTTCCACTTTGGTACTCCAGCAGAAAAACATTACCTCACTTTTCACTAAAAAAAACCCCACAAATGTTGTGTATGGACACTGTAAATTTTGTATTGGAAATCTAAGTGGAAACTCGAATGCTTCAACGAACAAAAGCCTTACGGAAATTGTGGTTTAGTGAAACTCCTGGCCAGACTCTCTCTCCTATAATCCCTCGTTGTTTATCACAGAACCACAGAATTGTTGAGGTTGAAAGGCACCTCTGGAGGTCCTCTATTCCAAGCACCTTGCTCAAGGCAGGGGCAGCTAGGGTAGGTTGCCCAGGACCATGCCCAGACAGGTTTTGTGTATCTCCAGGGATGGAGACTCCACAACTCCTCTGGGCAACCTGTGCCAGCATTCAAGCACCATCACAGTAAATTACAGTAAAAAGATTTTTCTTGTGTTTCAGTTTGTGCCCACTGCCTCTCATCCTGTCACTGGGCACCACCGAGAAGTCTCTCTTCATCTTCTCTACACTGTCCCATCAGATATTTATGCACATCACTAAGGTCCCCCTTAAGACCTTAAGGTCTCCCTCCCCTGTTAATCAGGGGAGAAGTTATTCAGCAGAGTGGTTTGGGTTGACCCAAAGAGGCAGATGAATTACAGTTCTCTCAAGACATTCCTGAAATCAAGACTGCTCAGTTTTCTGATGGTCAATTTTGAACTAGGCTTTTTTGTTTTCACCTTTTTAATTAAAACGGAAGATTTAATTTTCTTCAAAAATAAAACATTTATTGAAGAAAAACACTTTAAAACTGAAAAATATTTTCAACACAAGATCTCTGACTGCCCCAATGCAAAGCATCAATTTATTACCGAGCTGAGTTGCCTACACACTTTGTTGCATCTGTTCTGTGCATTAGCAACAAGTCTAAAATGCTCAGCTCTTCAATGAAGTCCCCGTACCCTGCCAAAATGGATGAAAGAATAAAATGAGAGGGTTTTTTCATTTCTTTCTTGAAACCTAGCACTGTTTATTTTTTTTCCCCAATGCAACGAGACTGGTCTTAAATTGCTTTCAAAATAAATAGAATTATCACTGTTTCCTAGTTGAGGAAACAAGTACAGAGGTAACACAATTTGCACAAGTCATTTGGCCAACGCCAGAAAAGAAAAGAAAAAGTGGGTCTCCCAGCTCTCTGCAGTTGGCTGTACAACCTCTCCAAAAAATCCCAAAGGCGTGTGGTTATTTTTATTTATTTCAACATGGCTGAATTAAAAATAGTTTTTATTCAATGGCATAAAATGATTTTGCAGTGAAGGTCAGAACAGCAGATGCATTATGTCTAAACAGCAGCTAACAATCTGCTAAAAAATAAAGCAAGCTGTTATTTCTCATGTGTACCTGGAAGCTGTGCCCAGTGCTGTGATCCATGCCTGGAAAATCCCAGCAAGGAATGAAAATGGGCTTTTCCTTGTTATCACAAAGTAGAGCAGAGGCAGGAAGATCCCTCCATGGATGAGAAGACCCACAATCACAGTGACCATGTACATGCCAAGTTGTCTAGCAACTACTTCTAAGTCCTTGATTGCAATGATTTTTCCACAGATGAGGCAAGCAATGCCCAAAGGGGAATACCTGGAGAAAGAGAACAAGCATAGACAGAACTAGTCTTTGCAGCGTAGTCATAAAAATTGTGCTCAACAGAGTATAGACTGGAGAAGAGTAGGGGGCTCTCAGGCTCAACACTGCGATGCAGATTAGGAATTGATGGAAATTGAATGGAGAGCTTTCACATCTTTTTAAAAAATAATGGCCATCTCCAGCAAATTCCCCATCTACTTAATTTTATTCCATCCCATTGAATGGAATATGCATTTCCTGAACAGTCTTTGATCCTGGAATAACATCGTACAAGAATACTATAATGTTACACAGGCTTTGCTCATTAGGAAGAGTGGTGTAGCATTTGTTCTTAATACATAACTTTTACAATGCATTGCTTATCTGGTTTCAGGGAGTTGCATTATTTGCTTCAGTTAAAATATTTGTTTAAATGAATTGCTTTTATCTTGAAGGCTGCAAAAGTTTCCATCATGTTCTTTCAATAATTTGGACAAATGCTTTTTAGTTTATGGATTCTTCATTAATTATGTGCTTTTCTTACTTAGGGTAGGGTTTTTGCCACCTCAGTCATGTGATTCCCTGATGGCATAAATGGAACTTTTAAATAGGATGATAACGGTAGCACAGTTTGGTAATAAAAAAAATTGAAATGAATGGATATTATTTAAAAAATGTAATACTTAGCTATAGTGAAAAATGCCTGAAAATGCATGGATAGAAGACAATATTTATACCTGCACTGGTAAAGGTTAGTATATTACACAATTTTAAGTGACATTCACTTTCTCTATCTGTTTTATAAAACTTAAGCTGGGAGAAAGTAATGTGTGTAACGTGGAGAAACAGTAAACAATGCCTCTCTGAAAATAAATGGTAATGTATATTTTCAAAAGTGATTAGTGATTTGGATGCTTAATTAAAGACAATACAAAGGAAACCGACTTTCAGAATAAAAGTGCTTCATGTTTTCTGTAAGAAACATCTCATGGTCTCTCAAGCAATGTGCCCAAAACCTGGAAAGCCCTCAGTCACTTGAAATGCAAGGTCAGCTGTTACACCAGTTATCATAAAAAGCCATGTTTCAATGAACTTGATGAAGCATATTTCTTATAAAGAATTCCATGGTGTCAGAGCCAGATGTCTGATTTGTTTTATGTTTGTGTAGCAATGCCACGCTCCTGACAGTCTGGAGTTGCCATGGGAGTTACAGCTCTCAGTGCAGAGAAATCATAAACCAAACAAAATGTAACTCTGCATAAAGAAGTGCATTTGTCTTTATAAACACACATAAAAAAACCTGCTTCTGGCCACAACGGTTTTTTAAAAATTCTAGACAGAGATGAACAAGTGGAATTCCCAACATCAATCTCCTTTCTCATGAAAAGAGAAATAAAAAGCACATCAGTAGAAAAAAAAATTTTTACAGTGAATTTCTTGAAACTTGAATGATTTCCTGCCATTGCAACACTGACTACTAGAGAAAATTTATACTGTAGGCAAGGTATTAAGTCTTGGGTGTACCAACTAGGGCTAAATGAAGTAAGAGTAAATTCTAGCTCTTGGAGTGTTATGAGAGTATAGTCACCGTCTCTCTATAGAGTCAAGGTTACAATAACTATTGAAAGCAGTAGGGCTTTGTGAATAAAAACAACTGTGTTTTTATGCAGCAAGATCATCTACAGAAAACCAGAAGCATAACAGGAATGCAAAGTCATTGCTTGAAGTTCTTTCTTTTGTTCTACACATTTCCACATCGCTGTTGCTATCTGCATCACTCTTGCATAACAGTCTCCCTTTGAAACGCTGATGATGCTGAAGAGACACTTCAGGCACCCTGCTCCCTTTTCTATAAACTGTGTCCATCCAGAACCTCAGAGAAGAGGCATACTGCAGCCTTGTAACTCAGGAAATAACTTCCAGGGACACCAGGGAATCACAGGGAGCAACGAGCCATGATACGTGTGTTGTACTGGAGTGGCTATTTCTGCTCTCAAAGACCTAGGAGATACGAAACACGGTAGTACAATGCCAAATGTAGCAATGCGTTTTTCTGTTCTGAAAAACTGGTTTTGTGTGATATGGCCGCGCTTGGCACTGCATACAAATAGCTCTGGGGAAGCCCTAGGAAGAAACATCTCAAAAAAAAAAAAGTGAATCTCCTTCCAGAAATGTAAACAAGGCCTCAGTCTTAATTGGGTAAAGTCACTCCCTTGAAAACAAGCCAGGCTCCATTACTACGAATGGGTATACTTCAAAAACAGGACAGATGCCTTTCAGTGACCCCATTGCGGCGAGGTTGTAAGACACAGATTCTGCAGAAACTACGGGTGGAGGGACTACACATCACTGAAAACCACTGGAATTTTATTTGGTGATAAAGTATTTTTACTACAGAAGACAGTGAATAAAGCGTGTCTCCAGGCATCTTTGTAATTATACCTCCTAGGTAATACCCTAGGATTATGCTAACCTCCCAGGAAGATTTGGATGTTCTTATGTGGGGTGTTCTTGCTTGCTTAGGTGTCCTTCTATGTAATGAACTTCCATAATCAATGTGGCGTTTGAAGGCCTTTGCTGGTACCTGCATGTCTTGGATTTCAGTAAACAAAGAACAGAATATCTTCAGAAATATTTCAAATTGGGTCCTAAATAATCCTCACCAAATAGAAATAATGCTGCTGTGGTTCTAACATACCTGTCAAGGCTTTAAAAAATGAACCATTTAATTACATTGTTTACTAACAAACTGTGGTCACTATATGCTATATTAGGGTTTTATGACCTTTTTTAAATCTTTTTTTGTTCTAGAAGTTAGAACTTCAAACTTACCACATGATCATAGTTACTAACTTCATTACAATCTCATTCAGGATGTTGAAGAAATCCACCATCATCTTGGCCTGCTCTCCCATTTTCCCCATAGCAATGCCAAAAGCAATAAAGAATCCTATCAAACCTATTGGGAAAAAATTGCAAGACAAAAAAAAGCAAGTAAAACCATGTTTTTTAGGAAGTTTTTGCACTTAGTCAATGTCTTGATACTACCTGCTAATCCAGTTTTCAGAACTACAGTGTATTACACATCTCTTGGGACTTTTTAGTATGGACTCATTCTCAACTTTCATGATCATATTCAGAACATCTTTCATTCTTCAATATTTTACTAAATTCCAATTTCATGGCCCAACTATGTTATTTTCTTTTTTCCTGAATTGATCCGATCATCAAAACAATACCTATACCATAGTCTTCTCAGTGCCATGCAACTGTTTGTTAGAAACCTCATAGCCCCTGGCAAATGGGAGAGGCAACACAGCACCATATCATGACTCTTCTTTGTTGCTAAAACAGTAACTAGAGACCAAGAGCGTTTTTCTCAAGCTTCACAAAAGTCCCTTGACAGATTCAACCTACAGACTAGTCAGTCCTGGAGTACAGGGAAAGGCAAAAGCGGCCCAAGACCATAACTTTTGCAGGCCAGAAGTATTCCAGTTAAATGAAGAAGGTGGCGGGGGGGAGGAGAAGGTGGGTATTGTACTTTAAGCTAAACCACAGAACTCCCATTAAACAGATTAACCTCACTGAAACCGGCTATCAGTGGATACATAATCACAGAATTCAATTCAAGTAACATTTGGCTCCTAAATTTAAGTGCTAAGGTGTGAAAGTCTGGAGTATTGGACTATCAGTGTGAAAAACCAACTGAGTGCATCTGTCATGTATTACTTTGGAGCTGTGTCTCCAATGCTAACCTTTACCATCCAGCAATTTTCAGTGTCCAGAGTGGGATTATTAACTGATACTGATAGATGGTTTGACTCTTCAGCCACCCTTTGAGGCTAAACTTTCAGTCATGATATGAGTTCAGTATTTAACAAATGTGTGAACTCAGCTGGGAAATTCCTATGGAAAAACCCATCAGGACACAAAAGCATTCAAGAGAAGGGAATTTCAGCTACCAGTACTCTGGTAAAAGACAGGCTGTCCCATATCCTCACACTGGGTTTAGCAACCAGACTTTTTTTTTTTTTATTTTTTAATCCAATCTCCTGGATATAAAGTCATTCTTTAGCACCAAGCTATCTTTGTTGAGTCACTTGAATAGGGAAGTGAAGTGTATATTTGTGTGCTGCAGAGCATAGAGAAATGATGAAAAGCTTTTCAGTCGAAGACCAAGTAACTTCCTGGAATTCAGACTCCGCATCAGAAAATGTTAGTAGGTGGTTTTGTTCATTAATTCCAAATGAGTTGCTACATTAGTCATAAGAGTCAAGTTGGTTCATATTTGCAGGAATTTGCCTGGCTTGTACAGTTTATGCAAGCTGGATGGCAATTCCCCAACATTTTCACTTCTTCATTCAAAACCAAACCACACCAAACCAAAAAACTCTGCAACATTTGAGAGTCATTGGTCAAAATACTACAGCAAATCCCCCATCTAAACTGTGTATTTCCTTTCTGCAGGAATTGTATTCAGCCTTCTAGCTCTTTTCTTATCCATGACAGAGCTTGCACAAAACAAGTCCAGCACTAAATGTAATGCATCTCACATTAGAAATACTGTTTCATTTTAATGCATAAGCAGAGCTCCAGGAGAGAAAAAAGCAGGTGAGGGTAACAGCATGAGCAATGAGCTGCTGCCTCACGCAGGGTGCAAAATGCCAGTTTGCAGCTGTGAAAGAAAGCGGCTTCTTTGCCCACAGATCTTGAATGGAAGGAGGAGCCGTGGAGGAAGGCAGAATACAGTGGCTCCTGGCTCCTGTAGAGCAGTCTGCTTTGCAGAGAAACAAATCATCTCTGATCAGCTTACTGGTGCTATCTCCCCTACGTCTAAGCAAAGCAGCCACTGCCAAACAACTCACCAACACCTGGAGAAGCTCTGCAGGCACAGCAGCCACTGTGTCAGCAGAAGCAGCTCATCAGCTGTAAAGAGTCTGTAAGGGGCCATTTGCCCCTAAAAAGTGATGGCCTAGTGGTAAGATAAAGCAGTGGTTCAGGTACTGCCACATACTGTCCCACTTTGAGGAAAACACCTATAAACACAGGTGTCAGCCTCAGCCCTGTGGACATGCTGCCACAGAGCATGTGTATCTTCAAGTGTAGGCATGCCAATGAGGCTACAAGCTGAGGGCTAATTTGTGACTGACTTCACCCACATCCAGAAAGTAAGAAGGTGAAGGAGGAGCACTCCTCTCTGGGCTGACAAAACAGTGAGTTTAGGCACAGAGGAGAAAATAGAAGTGGTGTGGCAACTTTTCGTTCCCCCCCGCCCCCGCCCCAGTCTGAACAGGTGCTTCAGGAGGGGGTGGGAGATAGGTAAAGCCTTCGTACCACCCCCACTTGCTGGGTTGTCCAGACAAGCAGTTGTTCATAATTCACAGCTGGTAAAGGTCAGCAGCCAAGATGAAAGAAGGAGGGAGTTGTGACTCAGAGATGTGTCAAGCCTCTCTGTGATTTTTCTTGGGTGGGTGCGGTTCACACCCCACCTCTCACTTCAGGCTCTGCCTCAAGCCAAATTCTAGTTCAGCGTGCCTGAGACACCTACTGGAAACAACTGAGCTCAAATTCATCAGGGGGTGGATAAAGCACTGGCTCTTGAAGCTCTCCCCCATACTGTTTTGCCAATATGCGTTAGCAGTAGTCCAGGTAGGCTACTTCTAGGATGAAAGGATATTTTGGGTATCTCCTACATGCTTCCCCACTGTACTCCAATTAATACCTGCAAAGCTGCCAATCCAGAATAATTCCCTTGATCGTTTCTGTGATACAGTCATATTTCTAGTAAGACCATTAGATTTTCACCTCAGAGACCAATGGGCAACCAGTAGAAGATAACATTTGATGATTATTTGGGGAGACTAAATTTGCACTGAAGAGCAGATCAGACAACACTGGCTACCCAGTCACAGCCAAAAGCTGTGTCATACATATGATGTACATATTTGACAGGCAAAAGGTTTTCCTACCCAGGACATTCATGCCATCCTTAAATTCAAGTCCCTTCTTAATGACCAGCTGGGCTTCTGGTGGTGCTTCACGCACTGTCTCATTCATCATAGCAAAAGCAGAGTCAGTGACATTAGGTGGTTCTTCAATGGGTGGTGGCACCAGCACTTTCTTGGTGACAGTTTGGATCTGAAGGCAATAAAAAGGGAGGATGAGAATGGAAACAGACTGAATGTAATCCATATGGGAGATCAGGAAATAATAATAAAAAAGTCTTCATTTGAAATTCCAGGGAACTATATTTTTAAAGGATTAGACATGCATTCCGCAACCTCTTACCCCCTCTTCCAAAAACATTTGTTTTTCAATAGTTCCAAGCGTCACAAAGTCCTGGGAGTCTTCCTCATGACACTAGTGTGAAAAGTATGGCAAATACTTGTTCCTTACCAGTACGATGTAACATTTTAAAGATAGTTAGCCCCTTTGTCCAGATGGTTCACAAATGGTGCTTCGCAGATTGTATGTTACATGTTGATACCATTTATTTAGCACCAAAGGCAGGCACCTCTAAGATCAGTCACAGCAGCAACTCTGCGGTAAGGCTTGTTATTCAGGATGGTCTGCCCAGCTCAAGTTATCGTAGTTTGATGGTTAACTTGAATCAAAAACTTAGAACATTTCCAACACTTCACTTGGTGACTACGAGAGCTCAAAATGGAATACACACAGTCCCCTGAGCTCTCTAATTAAAATATCGTGAGTGACAGATAACAGAAAAATTATCAAAGCTGCTAGATACCTATTAAATCAAAACTGACCACCTCAAAAAAGAAGACATCAGCTTCTGAATGGATCTGGACTCCTCCTGGCACATAAAGGCAGGGTCAAGGGAAATTCCTTCCTGAGAAGGAATGGTAGGGGGAGAAATGGGCTTGAGTTTATGGCTAGGAAAAAAGGGAGCAGGGAGTGGAAAAAGAGAGATCTGTGACTTGCTGCTTTTAGAAGGGAAGTTTTCCTCCCACTTCACACCTTGAGCCTTTCCCACTTTTTCATGGCTCTGGGACAGGCAAAATGGTTAGGAAGCTATGACTGGTTTACCATGGTTTCCCATCTGGTCCCTACTTTCCTTGTTCCTAGAAACATGTTTGAGCAAGGCATCAGAAATGGTGCATTAGCCTTTCAAAGAACATTTGCACGTCTTTCCTGTTGAGATGGACATTGTAGTACTGTGGATGATGATCCAGATTAGTTTTAAAATACCTTACATCTCTCCTTTCAAAACCTGCTGTCTAAATCTAGAGAGGGGGATGTAGACAGAAAACCTACATAGCTTTGTATGAGAAATTCTTCAGTTGTCCTGAAACAACCCAACATTTCTGCACATTTACATTTTTTTCAGAGTTAAATTTTATCTGAGGGATGTTGTCAACACAGTATTTTTTATGTGAGGTATCCAGAATGTAAGAACAGAGTCACAGAAATTAAAACATTAGCCTCTACACACTCACAAATTCCACTACAGTCACTTAAGTCAAAGGTCCTCAGCCCTTCTTTGCACAAGGCCACAGTCACTAAAAATGCTGAGCCTAACATCAAGTTTAGATTCTGACAACAACATCTGAGGCCAGAAAACCATTTAAATGTCACAGTCATATTTATAGATGATAGTCCCATTCTCTTTCATGGCACGTAAGATCTTAAGTCTCTGCTGGAATAGCAGTTTTCATTATAAATTAAGACTTTCTTGTGGACCATACAAAAATTCAAGAGATATTGAAATCCCATGATGGTTCAGAGTTCAGTTTGCAAATGAACTGTCTCAAAATTGCAAGTGAATCCCTTCATTGCTTTCTGCCTGGTCACAAAGGAAGGCATGTAAAACTCCCCCACAGACCACGGCTACACAGTACCATTGCTGTGCACCCTTCAAAATCATTCTTCACAGGATTTTTGCAAAAAATTGCTTCCTCCTAAGGCAACCTGGAAACACTGAATACTCATGGAGATAGTCTGTATAAATGTAGGAGGAGAAAATAATGCTGACACCATTAAAAGCAGCTAATTTTCCTCCTAAATACAGAGAGAAACAAGTAAAGCCTAACTCCTTACTGAGGAGTTAAGGGCTAATAGAAGGCACAAGTTCCATCTGGAAAGGAGTGTGACTTACTTTGTAAATGAAAGGTGGCTTTGTGGCAGAGGCTTTCACTGGCAATTAGTTTGGAATCTGACAAAATTTAAACATTGGAAAGCCAAAAAGCTCAGTAGCTTTTTTGACTAAGTTTAAAATCAATCAATGGAATTGGTGATCCATAACTAGTGAAGTGACCTGAACATTGATATTACACACACTGAAAAAGCAATATTAAGGTTCCAAGAAAACTATCTGACATGGGTAGCTTAGTTCTTCTTTCTCCCACTTTTTGTCCCTTTGTCGAGATATTTGACCACTTTCAACTGACCAGAAATTTAATTCTCCTCTCTTCCACAGTTCAGACGAGGGAAAGAAGAAAAAACAATAAGCACCCTGCTTTCCCCTCACTCAATTTTGCAAAAATACATTTCACATTACATGTGATGTTTAGCCACCCACAGTTTGACCACATGACTGACATTCCCATGATGATTTGGAAATTTGAGAATGTTCTCTCTTTAAACCCCCAAGGACTATGTGTTTTTATGTGGAAGTCCATAGAAGTGAAGCAATCCAAGCCCTTTTGGCAGCTTAGGTTGCCCTCTATTCTTCCACCCCCATGGCTTCTTCTCCCTTCCCCCTCTTCACTTTATTCTTTGGCCATAACCACAGCTCCAGCCATCATGCCATTTCACATAGGAACACTTAAGAACAGGTTTGGTAACAAACCCTGTTCCATCAAACAAACAAACAAAAAAAGTCTGCATTATTGCCAAACAATTTAGTTGTAGGAAAAAGCAGCTTACATACAAGAAATAGGCTTTAGCAGAAATTAGGAAGCATGCATTTTTCATTTATTTTACCCCTCGAAGTGAAGCTGTTTTGATTAGCATTGGTGAAAAGCTTTTAGACAAAATTATCTACCTACAGAGCAAGAAACTCATGGTGCAAGCATCCTTCTTTCCCAGCATGCTTCAAACCTGGCCTGATGGAGCCACCTGTAGGTGGGTCAGCCACTTGACAGTATTATCCCCACCTAGTCTGGACTCTAGTACAGCAATAGAAGTTATGAGAGGTTGGGTTTTGGGGTACACTTCCACTGGCAACCAGTTAGAATGAAGATCATCCATCTATTACAAACAGGGCATTGCAGAACCATCAGCTCTGTAACTAACAACCAAGATCAAATTCAACCTGGGTGAAAGATCCCATAATTCATAAGCTGTTCAGCCCCAAGCCAGCATTCATTGTATAAAAAGTGAGGAAAAAAATTAGATTTAATTAATAACAAACTAAAAATCATCTTCTTTAAAAGAATCTATTAATTTAAATAACTACAACATAAAACAAAGCAGCTATAAATAATGTTCTTTCAGTTACCTGCTCAAGACTTAAGACCTGTATTTCTCTTTGCATCATCATTTCTGTCATTCACCTAAACAATTACATTAACTCTACAGACATCCCTGGTAAGTGAAAGATGTAAAAAATATTACCAAGGAGTAGAAGAATTTACCTGCTGAAAGCATGCTTGGACTAGATTTTCAGGGAACAGGTTTCGGACCAGATCCAAGAAAGCATCCAGACTAGATACTTCATCATTCTTCTTCCCTTGACCAAGCTGTTTCTTGAGTTTCGGATTCCCTGGATGGATGGCTAAAACCAAAATCACACCCAGCACAGCAGCAATAATAGTGGTGGACATGTAGTAGACCATGGCTCTTGTACCCAATCGGCCACTTGCTTTAGCATCTAAACCAGACAGTCCTGCAGGTGTTTTATTTTAAGAAACAAACAAATATATTGAGACTCAATATCCAATTCAATAATCATCAGATAAAATCCTTTATAATTTGCAAAGTTTAATGACTGCCTACAGGTACCTACTTTTATCCTTGTGAAATTCACACCACTAGATAGATTACTGAAACTTCTCCCTCCAATTCTTATGTGAACAATGTCTGCTTCTACTAATTTGAAGAGAACCATTTAAGATTCCATCTAATTGCAGAGGAGGCATTAAAAAATAGAGAAGATATCATACCATCCTTTGCCCTTGATTGCTGCAAACTGGTCATGGTCTGGCTGACACCACAGGTTTAAGAAGGCTAGGCTCACTAGTGTCATGCCATCTTATTTGCAAGGTCCAGTCCAGGAATTAGGTGAAACAGCATGTTAAGAAATTTCTGACGCTCATGAAGGTAGTATGTGTGCATGTGCTTGAAAATAAATTCACTGGAGCATCTACGTATTAAAACCAATGAAGTTAATCAGAAATTAACTCTGAAATACACACTGCAACTGCAAAATCCCTGACGGGATCATACTATTATTCTTCCTACGTCACAAAAAGCAAACCAGGTGATATCTGTAGCAAGCATCTTAAAGTATTTATGGCTAATAGATCTTACCTGTGATTAAACTGGAGATAATTAAAGGGAGGATCAGCATTTTTAGCATCCTCATAAGTATATCTCCTGGGAAGGCTATTAACATGATGATGTCAGGGTCAATAGGTGTTGCTAGACGAAGAAGACCCCCACACAGTGCACCCAGGATGACACCTGGAAGAAGAATAAAAGAGAGCAGGCAAGTAACATAAATATACCTGAATGCGCATTGATTACCCAGAAGAACAGCCTGGAAGAAAAACGGTTACACAAGGCAGCTGATTTTTGGTACAGAGACAGATTTTGGAAGGCTTAGCCTTCTGATTAATACAAGGCTGTAACACGCTTACCATGTATCTCATGATTAAAGAGAAGTGGTCCTGATGCTGAGCTTACACCTAATGTACTATTCTGCTTCTGCAAATACAAATTTGCTGCAAACAACGTTATTGAGGTTTACTAATACTGTGTAGTCCTTGCAATACATTGAAGGATAGTCAAATATAATTCATATCATCATTCTACAGCTGGCAAAATTGAAGCACCAAGAGGTGAGCTGATTTATATAAAGCCATACTGAACTGACAGAAGAGCCAGGGTTAGGACCCAGCTCGTCAGAGTATGACATCTAGTTCTCAACATAAGAATGGTACCACTTGAAAACAAGGTCAGCATGAGTAGCTATTTTACAGCCTAAGAAAAACCCTACAGGAAAGCTAGAATAGTCTTGTGAGGAAAACAGATTCAAATTTCATTTGGGCAGTTTTGGAGGGGAGTGCCTGATCTGGAATACTGCACCTATCATTGAAGAAAAGTTGATTCTCAGTACTCATTTATTACTCCCTCCCTTTGATGGTCTGCATCCTTCTCTTCTCTTTGCGCTAACATTCTCAAATCACAAACAATCCCTTCATCACTTATTTAGATTTGTACAGTGATAACACCTAAACCCTTCTCTCAGGATTGAGGCTGTTAAAACAGTCTGGGGGGAAAAAAAGGCCATGTTTACTTTCATAACATGGTCTTTGTGAATAAATATTTCATGTTTACATCCAGGATGCCTTTGTTTTCCTGATCCCAAGCCCAAGTCTCAAGTGTAATAAAACTTGACAGTAAAGCCTGAGTTGTGATTTGCAGCAACTATGACTCTTTGAAGTATCAGTTTGATACAATGGAAAATATATGTGTGTTTAAAACTTTTTCTGGAGCTGCATCAGGCACCTTCTAAAGATGATTCAAAGCAAATACTGTCTAAACACTTCAGCAATATGGGTATTGAGGGCTGAAAAATATGAATGTGAAATTTGCAGCTCAAGACCAGCTGCAGCTGGTCTTTCAAACAATAACAAAATAGAGTATGTCTATGAATTTGCTGCATTTGGCTGTTAGGCTTTCAGTGAAAAAGAAACAGGCAAAGAGCCAGTGCACCACAATAAAATGTCAAACTGTTCCATATTGGGAAGCTGCTAAAGCCAGAAGCAATATTCAGGATGAGATCATGGAGCGCTGGCTTACCGCTACAGAGAGGGGGACAAACCTTAAAAGCAGTGGAGCATGAACTGAGAGATAAAAGATGAAGGAAAGGAAATTTTGAAAAGTTTTTGTCTTTTTTCAAATAACTGAGAGGAAAAAAGTGTGTAGTGCATTTAGTTCTACTGAACAACATCGGCCTGACTGGCCTTGGGACTTAGATCACACTCCATTCTAAAACTAGATATAGAATGTATCTCAGTGGTGTGGATTTGCTCTGTGTTGTGTCAGTAATACCCTGCACACCTGAACTAAAGTGACAATGCCTATGGTCATCCTATTTACTCTCTGGCTGTTCAGCTGGAAGAGCTGATGACCACAGACCCTGTCTGTGGTACTACATGAACAAATACAGATACACACAGAATGTCCAGACTAGCAGATGTAGCTTACCGAATACAGTAAGAGTCAGGAGCAGATTCCTGTGGAGCGACTGGCAGAACTGCACACATATGTTCCTGGAACTGTGCTCCACTGGACTTAAATGACTTTCATGCATACGCACTTCTACTTGCTTAGGCATATTGTTGGCACTAGAATAAAAAATGAAATCAAGTAAAAGTTATAGCACAAGATGCCAAAAGTGAGAGGAAAGTCTGGATTACTTCCATCATATATAACTGGGGAATCTGATGCATATTCCATCACTTCCCACATTTAACAAACACTGTATATTTACTGCTCTGAAGAAGTCTCTGAAATGGGAATGGTTTGTCCTTCTAAAAGTGTAGCCTTTAAGGTATTTTTTGCAGTTATCTCTCAAACAGTGGAGATGTAAACAGAATTAATCCACTGGACACATCATCCCAACTGTTTCATGGACTAAACTATTGGTCTTGAGCTGGAAAATTTGGTTTCCCCAAAGATCATGGCTGTCTACTTAAGTAGGAGAGATGGCTGAAGAACAAAGTTTCTATTAGCAGGAAAATGCAGATTTTAATACCTTATTTAATTCCAATTCAGGAAAAGAGTTTAAAAATGAGGATTTATTTGCAAAACAAAGCATTCCAGAATATTTTGCTTAATCTTCCCAAAATGTTTCATTTCAACATTAACATTGTATTTTAATATAATCAGAATGCTGAGGTCAAAAGAATCTTTTTTGACTTGGTTCTAATGAGACTTGAACAGCTGCCACTGAAAATTAGTCAGAAAACTATGCATTCCCCAAGAAAACCTTTGGTTTCATTGAATTGGCAGTGTTTAGAGGAAAAAGTTTTTTTACTAACTCTGGTTTATATTTGAGTAAGTGATATGCACATGAGCGCAGGACTTTGAAAGCCATGCCTCTAACTTTCTCAGTGCCTAAGAAATCATTAGCAATAGACTCCCTTTTTATATACAAAATATTAAAATGTACCTGAAAAAAACCTAAAAATACTACTACAAATACAACATACAGTTTCCCTAAAAGTTAAGGCTGTCTACTTAAATATGAGAAGTAGGTGAAGAACAAATTTTTTATTATCAAGAAAATATGTATTTTGAGATCTGGTCTTATGCCAGATTAGGACAAGATTTTAGAAAAAGGAAACCAAATCTTCCTCTACAACAGTAGACTAGGTCTACAGACCTAAGACAGGTCTAAAAAGATATACAAAGTTTTGATGTTCTCAGTACTAAACCATTTCCAGGGAATCAAAACACCTTTTTGTTATATACAGTATAGCAGCTTGTTGTCTTCATAAAGTTTCTCAACAGAAAGTTACGATTAGACCTGCAATAAGAATTCAGTCATTTTGATGCAAATAGTTGCATGACCTTCCCTTTCAGTGAAACGGCATTTCTTTCCAATACATTAAAAAAGTAGAACCAGCAGAAAATGCATTAAAGGGTACTCTTTTTTTTAAGGGGGAAAACTCCTCCAAATGCTGTAATTTTTATTGTGTACCTTTTTAAATGTTTTACAACAGTGGTTGCAGTGAAATGTACTGCTGCTGATGGAATAACAAACAAGAATATCAGTGCACATTCTGACAGCTTAATCGTGAGGCATGCCTACTTCTTGAAGACTTATGAATGCAAGTATCAGAGATACATAAGGATTAGCCAGGGGATAATGTGCATAGCAGTTATTTGAGGAATTATGAGAAGGATGAGACAGTGTCTGCAGTTTTCATGCACATGGGCCACAAAGCCATGAAATCACTGGTGGAAGCGTGCCACAAAATCAAGGAACTTGGGATCCAAACCTTGCAACTGGGCATTACATCTAGTTTCACTTGCAGTCTGAACATGAATGTATAACTTGTTTAGACCTATTATTCACTATAGGTTGATTATATATTCCTCTGAAACTTTGAAATATGGACAGCTGAAAGTAATTCAAAAGAAAACCTTAGAGGCTCTTCCATTAGCAAATAATGAGGCAGAACTGGAATGGATCAGTAAACAGAAGCACTTGATGATGTTGTATGTCTTTCTAGGATTTTTGCTTTGGGCTAGGCTTAGTCTGGTTTCCTGGACCCTTTCCCACCTGACACCATGTCTATAGCTTCATACTGTCCAAAGGAAAGCCACCTCACAAATATCTGCTTCCTCAGCTGTGGGCCTTTTCTCTAATTCACAGACAATGGAAGCATATCATTCCCCTGACACCACTGCTGAAATAATCCTCCCAAGCAGAAGCAGGCCTCTGGTCCTGCTCTTGTATTCAAGCCTTATTTCTATTCCCATCCATTTCTAAGTGACAGCATGGTGTTTGCTGGCCAGATCCCCCTTCCACTCCAAGTCTGGTCAGCATACAAACAAAGGTTCATGAAGGGAGGGGATGGTGGACCTACTCCCACAGCTTCGGGATTATACCCCAAGTGAACTGAAGCCAGCCCTGCTTGAGAGGTCAAACAACACAGAGCTTTTACATGATAGCAACCATCTTCAAAAGTTCAGCCACGTAAAACGTAGATATCCAAATACCCTCTGAGAAGAGAAAGAAATGAAGACACAAACTCTTAAAGGACATTCCTAAATTTCCAGGAACGTAGTACCATATTGTGTGCTTCCCTCAAGTGCAAAATATGGGGTTTACACTCTCCAGCTCTTCAAGATTGTAAGTGAACCTTCAGCATGGACTGAAACTATGATAGGTATGGGGTTTTTAAAGAAAAAGACCCAATACTAAAATATGCTAACCATGCAGATCTGTTACAAAAAGCGTTGACAGATGAATATCATCACATGAAAAACGGTACCACAAAGGATAATAATCTAAGCATTTGCACTGTTAGCACTGCTCTTAGCAATGAGATTTTTATCATCAGAACAGAGACAAAGTATTGTTCCAGGCTTTTGAGTATGTTGCGGGGGGGAGAGGAGGGGAAACAATAATGAAATAAAAACCTTCTGCGAAGGATAAGAGAAGCTTCTTGTGTAGCACATGAAAAAACAATATTTTGCACCAGAAACTTTCTATCCAATTACTAGAAGATGAAAATGTGTTTGACCTCTGAATCATGGAAATGAACTTTTCTCTTATGGACTGAGTCACCCTCCTTGTGCTGTTTTTGTGCTTCTATTTGCATCTTGTAAATGATATTTAGCTCCAGAAGAATGCAGAACTTTTTGCACCTAAAACCTGCAGTCACATAATGAGATAACTGCACGAAGTTCCTGTTGAAGTCAATGGAAGATGCACAGATGTAAGTTAGGACAGAATCTGGGCCCTTATGGAACGGATCCCCCTGGATCTGTCCTACTTCTCTGCTGTCTGTCACTGACATTAGTGCACGCTCACATGCACAGCTTTCTCCATACCATGAAGGCCACAGTGCCATGTTAAAGCACACAGGGAAGGAACTTAAATATGTATAAGGCTTTCTTGTGCTTCAGATTTTCTTGCTGGAGGAAAAAATTAATGCATGACAGATTGGAGCTTGACTGTACCCCAACTCATGGGCAGTGCTGGGTCTCAAATGCAAAGCCAGCAGTGTACCAGCAACATGAGCCCCTCCTACACAACTGAACACTGCTAATATAATCTCTATGTTAGTGGTACCTCTGTACATAGGCAAGTATCACAAAACAGTGCAGAATGCATTTTAGCAGCTGTGATCTTTCAAACATGCAAATGATTACCTTGGTCAAACAAATCATTGTTCCACTGCGCTGAGCTTCTATGGCTATTCAAACAAACGAAGCATTCTGAATGCTCGTCTGAAACCCATCAGACCAAAACCTCCTTTAGTCTAACTTCACTGAAGCCAGAACATGATAATATAAATTAATTCTGCTCATTATTTTCATATGTCATAGTGACAAGCAGCCAAACAGCCAAGCCTCAAAATAGGCCCACAGAGAACTGTAAGAACTGAGACCTTCAAAGAAGATAATATTTTCTGCCAACTACAGGCACTTGAAAACATTGACAGGACTTATAAAAAAATGAACCAAATATTGGAAAATATGTAGTCACATGAAACAGCACATACCAAGAGCTAGACATATGTGGTGGCTTTTGAATGATTGAGTATGATCTTCTGCCTAGCCCAGTGTCACCTATCCTTCTCCCTTTTGAGGCAGCACTCATCCCCAGAAAAGGAGAGGAACTCCTTTGAGCCCAGGAGATTTGATTTTTATTCACCTTAGGAGAGTACAGAAGTCTCTCAAAGTGAACATAATCTGTATTTTCACCGACTTCAAATACGCCCTACTCTGCCAAGGCAATATCTAAGTGCATTAATAGAAATGAGTATCAGAATTAAACTGCAATTTTACTGCCTTTTAAGCAAAGATGCAACCTCTTGCCTGAATAATCAAGAAGTTAGGTACTTGCTCTTTCCACTGTCCCTCATCCCCACAGTATGCGCAAGGTACAAGAAAAATTATTTGTGCTGTCCATAAGCACTTGATTTTAGATTATCTAAATATTTACAGTTAGTTTTGCATGTGAGATATACAGTGCTATATCAGATAATCTATTTATCTGCAACTTTTAAGCTGTAGTCTGTTTCTCTTGCTGGTTGCTATGCATAATGGTGTCAAAATGCAGGAAAACAATTTATTAAAACACCAAGGTCCCTGGGATTTTTTGTTCCTATTTCCTCCAAGCATTTTTCTTAGGTTTTATTTTACCTTCCTCTGGGAAAGTCTGCTGTTCTATTTCTTTTCAACTGCTTCCTTCTTTCTCGTATTCCCACTGAAGTTTCTAGGCCTAAAAGGTTGGAAAAACTGTTTGCTTCTTTTCCTTGGTTATCAAATATAACTCCTTTCCTCACAAAAGTTAAGGGTTAACAATTTACACAGTGCTTGAGTGACAATACCCTCTTATTTTCAGTCAGTTATGGGGAAAGAACTCTGCATCTCCCAAATACTTACCCAGCTTGGCATAAACCTAGAGAAGAGACTAGAGGGAAAAAATAATCTTTCATCTCAATGAAAAATGTAGGCAAAGATCATAACAAGGCTAATGAAAACAGATGCTGTGGGCAGAGTAAATTAGCAGAGACCGTGTTTAATCTGTATAAGGTATTTCAGCTGTGTCAATTAATCAAGCAGGTAATTCTCAATATAAAAGTCTGCTTTGGTTAGCACTGCCTAGAGATTAATTTGGTCTTTAGGTTTGGGGGGGGAGGGATAGCGAGCTGTTTAGAGGAGAGGTTCTTGTTAGCATAGCAAATGGCTGTTTTAGAGTAGGACAACAGAATGAGGATAATCATATTTTTGGGACCTTGCAAAATAGCTCTTGGGGGTTTATTAAGGGTTATTTAGTAGAGACTCAGGGTTTCAGCAAAATATTAGGAAGGATTTAGGGAAATAGCATTTTCTTCCTGGAATACCATTAATAAAGCACCAGTTCATGTTTTGTAGCAATTACTTCAATCTAGGTAGCAAGAGTTATTCTTGAGAAAACAACCTTGGACAGACTGGCTTAAGTTTCAGTTCAGAACATCTCTTGAGCTAGATATTTGCCATCAAACCAAACACCACTCTCTTCTGAAGCAACGAGTAAACAGCAGGCATAAATGTCAGTACTTGTTCAGTTGTTCCTAGGAGGACTGGCCTTCTTCAGGAAAAAAAAAGGAGGGGGGGGCAGTAGAAAGTTGAACTAGCTTTCTTGACCTCAGGTGTCTTCTTGCCAACCACCTAATATTGAGACAGGTGGTTCAAATGCAGTCACAGCTGAAAAGTGATGGCAAAAATGGTATCAGGAAGTTTGGTGCATAGTAATTTTGGTGAATCCTCCCTGACAGAACTTGTCCTAGCAATCAGTGGAATTGTATGGGGGTTAATGAGAGCTTAATCTGCCCTGAAAGACATTTGTTAGCAGCAAGGCTTGGATCAGGGTTGTATCTCTTCCCCTTTCCCTGGAGAGACAGTGTAACACCGATGATTCAGGATCATGTGCTGTGTTCATGACAGGGGGAGGGAGTATGGATCTGCTGCACCCCACACAATCAGCTTACTCCTATCCCATATGTAGGAAAGGGTCTAGTCTGGCTGCTAGATAAAAGACAAGTGACTAGAAAAAATTAGGAACATCACCAGGACAAGAGGGATTTCCCTAGCTGGATGTGAGGAGTCCAGACTGCCTGCCACAACTCTTGTGAAATTAGAGCTCAAGCATCAGCTTACTAAGAAACTTCTAGTTTGAAATAGAATTGTCTGCTGCTTAAATTAATTATATCAAGACAACAGCTGCTGAGCTTCTTTTGGGAGACAGTCTGGGACTATATTGTTCCACTGTGCCATGGCATGTGCTGTAGTGTGGGGGTTTATTTTCTTAGATTAGATATATTTTTCAAACCACAGTGGAGCTGGTAAAGCTTATCATATACAACCACAATATGACAGGCCATGCAGGAGAAACAGCTAAAATACTTTTATTGTGCAAAGTATACATTAGCTTTGGCATTGCTCCTGCTGTGTGATGTCCAATTGTTAAACGTTGTATTTCACATCAATAAAAAATTCTGGTCAGGTCTCAGCCTCTTCACAAAAATAAAAAAAATGCAAAAACAAACATACAAAACTACTACAAACAAGAGTAACATAAGCTTTAGTCTGCATTAACATGGGGTTTACTTTAAGCCTCTTGCTGCCACTAAGTCCCTCTATTGAATTTTAACTGCATTATGTAGATTTTTTCTTGTTATTTGTAAGACATCAATGAATTCTGAGTCAAGATTTAGTCATTTACCATGGAGCCTGATTTGGCCTAGGGACTGGTATTACAAGCAACACAATGAAGCATGACTTGCCTTTTTGCAGTGGGAGAACTTTTCTCCCTGGATCATTTTACAACATGTTGTTTCCTCTGAGTTAGCATTTAGTATACATTCTGTGAGTTTAACATAATCATATGAGTGAGTTTAATCATAATCATATCAGGACAACCAGGTGATCAGGCCCAGTCAGCATAGGTTTATGAAAGGCAGGTCCTGCTTGACTAACCTGATCTCCTTCTATGACAAGGTGGCCCGCTTAGAGGATGAGGGAAAGGCTGTGGATGTTGTTTACCTGGACTTTTGTAAAGTCTTTGTCAGCATTTCTCAGAGCATTCTCCTGGAGAAACTGGCTGCTCATGGCTTGGACGGGTGTATTCTTTGCTGGGTAAAAACCTAGCTGGATGGCCGGGCCGAAAGAGTTGTGGTGAACGGAGTTAAATCCAGTTGGTGGCCGGTCAAAGTGGTGTTCCCCAGGGCTCAGTATTGGGGCCAGTTCTGTTCAGTATCTTTATCGATGATCTGGATGAGGGGATCGAGTGCACCCTCAGTAAGTTTGCAGAAGACACCAAGT
>NW_008794707.1:380144-391439 GCF_000699145.1 Aptenodytes forsteri
GCTCTCTACAACTACCTGAAAGGAGGTTGTAGCGAGGTGGGTGTCGGTCTCTTCTCCCAAGTAGCAAGTGATAGGACAAGAGGAAACAGCCTCAAGTTGCACCAGGGGAGGTTTAGATTGGATATTAGGAAAAATTTCTTTACTGAAAGGGTTGTCAAACATCAGAACAGGCTTGCCCAGGGAAGTGACCATCCCTGGAGGTATTTAAAAGACATGTAGACGTGGTGCTTAGGGACATGGTTTAGTGGTGGACTTGGCAGTATTAGGTTTATGGTTGGACTCAATGATCTTAAGGGTCTTTTCCAACCTAAATGATACTGTGATGCTATGATTCTATACTTAAATAGCTGACCAGCAGCATCCTTACTGAACCTGTAGGGAAGAGTGGTCTGCGTGAACCCACTCCTGTCTCCAAATTAGTTAGCAGTTACATGTATCTCTTTCTTCTGATTTTAAAAATATTGTTCCATGAGGTCATTCAGGAAAACAACTCTTCATGATCTACCTGAGTTTGCGATCTTTGATTGCAAACTTAGGCTCCATTTATTTGCATTTTTAAAACCCTATTAGAATTGGCAGGAGGTTTCTGCTCACTAAATGCTTTCTTTAACAGTTTCTCCAGCTTTTGAATCTGGCTCAGGAAGTTTAATTGTACAGTGGAGAAAGGGTAGTCTAGAGGCCTTTTGAAAGCAGGAGCAAAGGAAAATGAAGCATAACTTGACACGATTTTTTTACAAGCACATAGTCCTTTTTACATATCTATCCAGGTCTTTCCACAAATACTTATCACTGTGGAGCAGAGATGTCTTTTTTTTTTCCCCTGGGTTTTCTTTATGTCTGATTGACTAATGTATTGACTTATGTATTAACTGGGCTACATCTGAACAATAAGAAAGAGAAGTAAAGGTGATGGATCTGCTGGGCAGGAAGGAATTGTTTTCTACTCACAATCACGCATCCTCTGTATGTCCACATACATGGCTTTGAATAATCTCTTTAGACAGACTGCAGTGCATGGATAAAGCCTCTTCCTGTGCAACATTTTTCCTATTAACTTGCAACTTAGATTTTATATAGCAGTTTATGGCGTATTATATGGAAAAGAAAATGAGTCCCTATGGAGAGGTTGTGAACTAAAGTTCACTTTTCATGGAACCCTGCACCATAAACAACATGAAGCCACCAGATCACATTGAATCACATTGGTTTTGTTAGAAAGAAGATAATTGTATTTTACACGAACAGGTATGTAACTGCATACCTAGAAATGCTTTGGGAGTGTCAGGTAGGCAGGGGAGAAAGTAATCAGGATAACACCTAGGTGTTTGAAAGGAAGAGAGGTGGAAATTTCTGCAGTAAATTGCAAAAAGGAAATCTGTAACACCAGCTCTGTACCCACCAGGTGGTGGGTCTGATGGTAGGGAGCCATGGCAAGCTTTACAGGTATCCTTCTACCAGGCAGCCATGAACCTGCTGGCTGCAGGACCCCACAAAGCAGTGCCTTCGGGCGTCTCTTACCTTGTCATATGAAAACCTGATTTTAACACCTCAAAGAGAGTGTGTGTCAGAGTGTCTGTGTGCGAGCATGTTAGCGAGTTAACTAACTTTCTAATTTAGTGGCATGACAAAGCCTGACAGAAGGAGATTAAGTTACAGTTCCTAAGAACAAAGCCAAGGTAGTTATCCAGACCTCACACAAGACAGGTGTCCCATGGACTTCCATGGTCCTTGGCAAGGAAGAGCCCCAGCACTTTACTAGGACAAAAGTTTTAGTGATGGGAAATCCACTGCTTGCAGAAATATCTGAAAGACCCAAAGGTGTTTCTTGCATCTGCACACGCTGACCAGTCTACAAAGCAGAGTGAGTGACCAAAGACTTATGTTATGCTCCTCTCCTTGTGAGCATCTCCAGGGTGAAATAACACTGCCTTGGTAGAGATTAGCTGTTGTTTGTAGGAGGACAGAATTTATAATATAGCTCACATTTTAGCAAAGAAAAAGCTTCCATAATTCTTCCTATTTGCCAAGTCCTCTGATTCATACCAGCTGAGGATCTGGACAGTAATTTTTTTTTAAACAAGTCTTTAAATTTGGCACTGACATATTTATGTGAAGCTCTGGCTCTGTCTGTTTACTGTCTCTGCTTTTCTGATCCTAAATCTCAAGCCTAATCAACCTAAAAAAGCAAATCCTACTATGACATGGTAAAGATTCAGATTTACTCTAAATTTCAGACCTTAAAGGGATATCAGTTCTTTGTGGAAGGAGGGCTGCCAGTTTGTTTCTTGTTTGGAATAAACAAGATGCATTTCTATCTACAGGGATTGTATTCTATCTATCATCCAGCGTCTAAAGCAAGAAAGTGTGTTTTAAACCATACAGTGTAATACCTACCATAAAGATGATAATTTATTTATGTAATGATGCACACGTGGAATATCTTTTTTAACTGACAAATTTCTGATAGGGCTTTATAATGGTGTAACAACCAGGGAACGTGCATGCTTCATTACCCCAGAATTAAGTACTGAGGCTGAGATGAAGAGTAATAGAATTAAGGATGAATCCTGTTATTATTATGGCAAAGGATATAATAACGATGTGCTTTGTGCAAAAAATTATCTACTTACATGCTCAGAAACTCAGAGACAAGTAAGATCATGATCTTGCATTTCCTTCTACCCGGGGTGTGCCAGGTAGCGCAAAGAAAAAGGCTATGAAATGACTGGGAATTAATGTAGTTTTCAAGGGCACTGAGCAAAGATTAAGCCAGTGAGAATGTGAGAAGATCAGAAATGCAGCAGCTCCTAGACATGCTGGCTAGGGACAAAAAGGAGTACAAGTGTGGGGGTGTTTTATATAATTCAGAGTAGTTCACAGAAAGGCAGACTGACCAAGGAGCTCTGATTGAGATAGATATTAAGAATTAATTTTGTCATGACAATGGGAAACAAAATGCAAGTTCTCCTATTAATTTATTTGTTGAGTGATGGCCACTTTTTCCTGTGGTAAATTCTCACAGGTTTGTCACTGAAAGCAGCTACACCAGTGATTTTGGACCACATCACTCGCACAGAATAAGTTTCTAGTGGCCATGTAAACCCCCATGGCTGAATTGGTGCATCAGAGCTCTACAATTAAGGAAGTCAACTAAATCTGAAAACAGTTATTAGCATTCATGTAGACACCGTTAGGGATAAAAAGACCCAATCTTAATTGCTTAATTTTTTTCTCACCAAGTCTGTATATTAACCATTTATTAACAAAAGTATGATATGTGTCAATGAGCAGAAAAAATACAAAAATGAGGAAAACCCTCCTTGCTTCTCCTGTAATGACTATTGTTCTGGGTATCCACTTTAAAAGTTCCCTATAGCTTTGATAGCAGCATGGAAGTAACCATCAGATGAATTAGGAGTCTTATTAAAGTTTTAGTTTGTAAATGTTTTCTGACAAGTGACTGGACAGCGCTAGGTTTGCTATACACATTCAACCAGAAAAATTAGAAAAATCAAGATGGAAAAAAAAAATCACAGCTCCTCTCTGACTTCCAGTGCCTAAAGTCTGAGATAGCTGACCCATCACATTTTCAGTGTTTTCCTCTAAACCCTGCAAAGGGCACAAATAGATCCAAGTTTGACTAGACTTCAGATAACCTTAATAAAAAGCAACCAATTGACTAAAAAATGCATTCAGTTCCATGGGATGTTTGTCAGCGAGCCAGCACATAACACTGAATCCAGCACTAATTCCGTTCTGTTCTAAAACATTTCTCAGTGCTTCCTGTGGGGGAAATCTCTCTTCCAGAAAGTATTGTGGATAGAGTCAGAAACTGTTTGCACGAAGAGCAACTACTAAGGAGACTACAAGAAAACAGTTGAACTTCTATGCAGAAAATGTCAGAATTTGGATTAGTGTACGGAAACTCAAAGTCCCAATTTGCTCCTACATACCCTAACAGATGTTAATACTGCTTCAACTATAGATAATGGTGTTTCTTAGCTGTTCTCCAAAATCTGACTTACAAGGAAATTTTAAACAACTATAAAGCTTATTTACCACTGCAATCTCTGAGTGACAGAAACCTCTATGAAAGTGGCAGAGGTCTCGTAGCATAGCATTATAAACAGACTATATTCGTTCACCAGTACAATGTTATCTCACAAGCTGAAAAACAAAAAAGCCATATTAAGCTTTTTTCCTCACCATATGGCATATTCTATCTTAAAATGCATCCTGTTCAAGAAACTTCTAGTCATTCTTTTCTCTTACTCATTTTGTGTTTTTCTTTCCAGAGTCCCTGCTTCTCTTTTTATGCCAATATGCTTTTATTATAGCCAGACATTCAGATTGCTTTAATAGCAACTATTGCTCCGACAAAATTGCTTTGGCCAAACTCTGCTCACGTTCTTTGAAGACAGTCTCAATAAAAATTACTTGGGCTGGGCCCTGAAAAAGCAAAGAAACTTAGTTTTGAAGACACACTGACTTCCTGTAGAAAGTTAAAGAGATTATAAAAATCAAGTATAGCATAATAGAATCACTTGTGACACATTATTTTAGCTGTACAGCTCAGCATGCTCCTTGGAGCAGTATTTATGATCTCACAGAGCAAGCTTTGATGACTGCATGCCATCTGCTGGAACCAAAAAGGCTTCTTACAGAGGAAATCCTAAAAGGCAGCAATAATTTTAATGAGTGTAAAGCATCTTCTTCATTGTCTTATGTGCCTTCGTAATTAGGGCTTGGAGCCTTTTTTTCATACTGTACCTTTAAAATAAATGAAAAACAGTAGTAAACACACTGCGACCACATTCTTGGGAAAGGAGCGAAAAGTGTCCTATTCACATGGAATTTATTCTAGTAGCTGTATGAAATGGAATGGACATTCAGATAAATAGGTTGCTCAGGTGATCTGTTTATAATGTTCCCTCCTTATCAACATATCAGAGATGTCTGCTAGGAAACTACACCCAGAAAACCAACAGTATTAAGATGGGAGCTCATAAATACAAAATAGCTTTCACAAAGAAGTGTTTATTTAGGATTATGGGCCTGAAGATGGATGATTGGGTTGTTTTCTACCTTATATATTATACATGTGATGCCCTCAGGGCACACGTCACTCTGTCAAAGGATCTGCCTTTGTCTCCCCCAGGTCTGCTTACACTCATTTTACAGATGCAAAAGAGTTGAGAGAATTTCAGCGCTGGCAGGAACAAGATTATTTTTGGCATTCCATAAGTCTGTATCCTAGCAAGACATTTTCTTGAACATTTTATTTTTGCTGCTTATTTAGTATTGTCCACTTGACTGTAGTATAACATTTTGGGTAGCCTCGGCTGAACTACTTCAGTTCAGCCTGGTGGTGCCTTCTTAAGGAGATGCTCCACTTCAAGACAGAGCAGCACAGTTACTATACATGTGTTGAAGACAAACCTTTATATTCAAATGTTGTGAGGCTCAACAGCAGGATGCATTGCTCTGAGCTGCAGCAGTTGGTTTTCTGCATGATACAACTACTGTCACTGCATGAGGATGCAATAGGTTCTGTGAAAACTAGGATGGATTTTCTAACCTTGGCCAAATTCAACCATGGAAACTTGAATTTTTCAAAGTTAGTGGAAATCTAAAAAGGTTAATTTTCCAAATTATTCTGTGCTCCTCACCCTAATGTCTTTTAATATGAAGACTGAAGCAGGTCAAACTAGAGGGCTGATTTAACCTAGTTTGAAATCTCTGACAGTGACCAGCTCTAGATACCCAGGACATGACTGTAAGATGAGCATGTAGCACAGTATTTCCCAAAGTATTGTCCTGGCATTCATCAGCCTGTGTGTTGTGGATTTTAAGTGTCTCAGCATAAACCGTAAGACTTCTTCAATACAAAGTTAGAAAAAGAAAGTACAAGCACACATCACAAGCCTGAGATGGCATTAGGAACCTTTGTAGAACATGCTGTACAAGTAGAAAGCTTGCAGAGTTTTAGCTTGAATTATGCTCAGTTACATCTCAAATCTTAAATTACAGGACAGCCGTAACCCCAACCACATTTACTATGTCTATGTTTTCCATGGTGAATTCCAAAGCATATTATGTAAACATCATCTCCAGCAAAATGGTGACACATTGCAGGGTGCTTTAGTCCAAGGAATAAAAAGTCTAAGCCCAATAATGAACTCCCATGAGCTAAATCCTAAGGCTTTTATTGAGTTTTTACTGAGATTTCTACCAAAGTCACTTGAATGTTTACCTAACATTGGAGCTATGGAAAATCTCATTCACTTTTAGAGGAAATTATTGCCAAGAAATAAAAAAAGCCCACACTACTAAACGTCTAAGCAATGGATGTCTTCAAGTGAGTTTGAAAAGGGCTAGTAAAACTGTGTGAAGCATGACACCTCTCAGTGTCGACTGGCCTGTCCCTGGGCCAATGTCAGAGTAAATACACAGAACTGGAGGCTCACTTTACAGCACACATCACACCCAAACACAACCTTCTGGTCTTTTAATCTAATGAATAGTGATTTCCTGGGACACAGCTGTGTGTTAATTCAGCAGCTCTCACACATGTCCTTAAAGTTAAGTATATGTTTATCTGGTTGACTGAACTGGTCCCTAACCAATGAACGGCAGGAAGACACAGCCGTAGAATTTACTAGGCTATTTCTTGTAAAAAAAAAATTACAATAGAATTGCAAACTGAAAGTAATCACTGCCTAAATAATGATCAAGGGAAACACAGACTTTTTACTGACGGCTGTACATATCCTAGCTTATCTTTTTAATGCTGACTAAATATTAGGCTTCTAAGTATTTAGGGACTTTGAAGCCAATACCACTTTAAAAGACCCTAATGTTTTTTTCATTATATGCAGATCATCTAGAAAATTCTGACTATGAGAGGCTTTAGCTTACATTGCTTTTATTTATTGCATTTGTGTTTTGTTGTTTGAAAACTTTAATAGCAAAGGACATTTCTAACAATAATTCATCACCGTCACATTGTCATTTGTAGCCAGAAGTGAGCTGGAGTTCTAGCTGGCCATACCGCTTCTGACTCCTGGCACTCTCACTCAAGCTCTGGCTGTCAATACAGCGTACCACAGGTGTCCTCAGTGCAAGCCAGTACACGTTTTGATCATTTACAATTACAGCTTATTCCTCAACAGTTTATTCGGTCAAAAACAACAAAGTGGGGAAGCAGCCACAATGGACACACTAAACATACAATGGACTAGGTAATGCTGTGGTTGTGCCCATGTTCTAGGGCAAGACGATGCTCAGGTTAGGCTGAATTTGTAAACAGGCATAGATCAACAAGATCATGGGGTGAAGTTACGATGCAGAGTTTTATAGCACCTTACAGCACTTGCATGTTGCTTTCCAATTAGTGAAGAAATCAATATTAAAAATCCACAGAGTACATGACTTAGCTCTGTGTCACTGCAAACAACACAGTATGTGCTAGTTTAATTGCTTGCCTTCAGCTAAGTATTTAGTATACAGATTTAAGTGGGAAAATTTGACACTTTCTTTTGCTTAATAAACCTAATTGAAGAAGCATTCTCTTCAAATGCTCTTTAAAACTCTGCTGCCCTTTCCATGTATCCTGTGACCATATGCCTTTCAGTCACTGCAGCCTTCATATGGCACTGGTCACAGTGTGTTTCAAAATACACAAGTGTCCTTGCGGACATTTACGTGAGCACTGTGGCCATCCCCAAACATGATGAGTCTGTTTAATCTCTGGTACTTTTCTGCCTGATTAATTAACAGGGGACACCAATCAAAGGACAGAAGTTTGTACCACTGGAATACTTGAAAGGCTCTAGGAATGAAAAATCTGTTATAATGCATTTGTGTGTCTTTCCTCAGGCATCATGGAGTCGCTCACTTAAACTTACCATGTATTTTTGTTCAGTTCTCTTCCCCACTCTCTTTCTGCCCAGCTCAAGTCTCATACACTAACCTCACTACTTTCTGATTACTTAAAACTATAGTTTTTCATGGTTGTATTTATTGTAACAAAATTAAACAGGCCAGTCTTGCCATTCTTGAAATACTTAACTCAGTTTCTTCTGCTGTTAATGCTTTTTTAGGCTGTTGGTGCAGCCCAAGTATCACCCCATTGCTCTGTGAGTAGCCAAAGGTCATTACCCAAGCAAATGTCTCCTGTGACCATACGCCTTTCAGTCACTGCACCCTTCATATGGCACTGGTCACAGTGTGTTTCAAAATACACAAGTGTCCTTGCGGACATTTACATGAGCACTGTGGCCATCCCCAAACATGATGAGCAAGCTCCTTCAGCTGGTGGAAAGCAGCAGATTCATCAAAATCAAAATGTTTGCCCCAGAGAAAATACCAACAGATTAACTTCTTGAAAAGGCACCTTCAGCATTTTCTCTGACCAATTTCTCCCTGTCTCCTGTCCCCTTCATCTGTCCCCATTCCTCTCCTCTGCAGTAGCAGGTGGCCATTCCCCACTCCTTGTTGTCCCCCGCTGCCTGCCTGCAGAAAGACTCCAGCTGCGCTGTGCTGCACGCACAGGTGGGCTTCCCAGCACTCAGGTAAAAGCTACTTTCTAGGAGTGTATGAGAGTGACATTTGGGAAATTTCAAGCCAGAACCAATGCATCGCTCCTCTTACAATAATTATTACATTTATTATATTTCTTGACAGGTTCACTTGACCTTTCAAGGGGCAAAAGTACAGTTTGTTTCAATTGGCTGCAGCAAACTCTCCCTGCCAGCTGCAGTAAAGATAAAGTCCATTGGAAACAATACTGTCTTCAGCTTTCCTGGCATGGTATGAAGTTTTACTTCTACCAGTCTTCAGAAGGCCTTTGCCCGGCAATCATGGCACCACCTACAAAGAGAAAGATCTCTTCTCCCTGTTGCTACACAGTAGAAATCTGTTGGAGATGAATGGGCATACCTTTTGCTGGTAAAAAATGATGTGTTTCTTCTAAAACTAGCATCTTATGCATTGATATATAGTGCCAGAAGGCAAACCAGGCTAAACCAAAATCCAGTTTCCTAAGGACTTGAATTTTTGGCCCAGACTAATATAAATTTGGGGACACTCAGGACTTCCTCTATTTTTTTTCAGTTCTGGGCTTTAATTGTCAGGTGACAAATCATTTTATAATACAATTCACTTTATTTTAAGCTTGGATTTATTCCTATTCTGCCTCCTTCTTCCTTATTCTGCTTTAAACTCTCCAGCAACTGGAGCTTAAAATACTAATGAAAAAAAGCATCTTCAACTGAGCAGGAGGATGTGATTCTTTCTAGTAACATGAACAGCACAAGGGCTCCATTTCAGAGGAAAGAAGACTGATCTGAAATGGCCCAGGTAATCCGACGTGTCCACTTTTAGAGTGACAGGAGCTAGAAAACATGATTTATGGTGAAGGTATACTCCTCGCAGCTTTCTTGACGTACCTCCACGCTTGATTCCCCACAGCGGTTTGAGAGCTGGCGCAGACTTGCAGAAGGCAGCAGAGGCTTGGGCAGACGGGCACTGAAGAGCACCTCACATTGCCACACTTACTGGTGTGATATGAGTCCAAGTTACCTAACAGGGCTTGCCTTCACAAACCAGGCAGTGAAGGATTGCAGCTAGTGAGAACGATAATTAATGACCTCTGCATTTTTGCCTCTGGCTCTCGGTTTTAGTAATTTGATCACTTTCACGGCAAAGACTAACACAAAAGATTTTTATACTCTTAACGTTTTCCATGCATTTCAATACTGCCTTGCTTGCAAATTTATTAGTAGCATAAATAATGACTCACAGGTGTTTTGCAAGGGATTATTTATAACAGGAAGCATAGGTGTTAGAGGAGAAAATACAAATATTATTCACCTATGCTTAAAAATAAACGTGAAATGTGAACAGTAAGGGTGAACACACATGCTATAGGCAAATAAGTGGGGAAGTATACAACAACAGAGCAAAGTTACAAAACAGGGCCTTACCCTGTTGTATTCATGGATGAAATCCCACCTTTGAATGACAATATAGGACCTTTGCATTTTAACTGTATATTTTTATCAAATAAAATGCTTCTCAGCTTCTCCTTCTTTTAGCTATTCATCTCTAGAAACATGGAGCTTGACTATCCACTATACTAGAACAGCTTAGCGCTAATGATGGAAAAGTCAATGGCCACAGGATGGTGGCCAACAACCCACTCCATTAAACAAGACCACTGGAGTATCTCGGGCTCCTCCTTACCACTGACATAACCTTGGCAATTCCCCAGGCCCTCCCTGATCTCTCTTCAGGTTGCAGACTGAGACCCACTAAGGTCTCTCCAGGGCACAAAGTGATATGCTGGGGGCACAGGGCAGCCCTGTGCCAGATGAGGAGAGACCATGCTCAGTTCTGCTAGGAGACTGCTCAGAGGTTTCCTTAAGGCAGCTTAACCTCCTCTTGTTGAAGGTCTGGCCATGCTATGCCCATTCAGGTACACACAACTCATTGTGAATAAGTTATAAGCCAAAAACTACTCAGAGAAATAGAATAAATATTCCTGAATTAGAAATACATTAAGCAAAAAAACTTACTCCCTCCATGACTAATCCTCTCTATCTCTGTAGTCAAATATTTGCGTCTTGCTCACCACGTAATACAAAAAGTTCCCTAGCTAATACATTCATTCGGATTCACTGGGACATGTCCTAGTAAGACATGACAATGCTCTGCAACCCAAGCCTGGCCTTGAACTTATCTGAGAAAACAAAGCTTTAGCCCTGTTCCAAGAATGACCTTCCCACTCTGTCATTCTTCTTTGCTTTTGAATACTTTCACATTTCCAGGTTCCAGAAGACAGACTTGAAAGCCACAGGAATCTCTTGGCAATGCCTGAAGGAGCTTGTTCAGACCAAGCAGCTTCAGCAAACATCACCCCAGTTTCCTTCTATGTAAACCCCTGAGTAATTTGTGCTCATGCATTCCCTGTTAGCTCATGCATCCCTAAGCCAGACAGAATGGAGGTGTGAATTTTCCTGCCCTTGCCTATTTTGGCCTTATCTGTATCAAGCAGAACTTGGAGCCTGAGTTCTGCTCGAGTTACAGCACCTCCTGCAAACCTCTGCGTATGGTATTAACTCTAACCGGCTGTCCTGGTTTTGGCTGGGATAGAGTTAATTTTCTTCCTAGTAGCTGGTACAGTGCTGTGTTTTGGATTTAGGATGAGAATAATGTTGATAACACACTGATGTTTTAGTTGTTGCTAAGTAGTGCTTACACTAGTCAAGGACTTTTCAGCTTCCCATGCTCTAC
>NW_008794707.1:391452-392270 GCF_000699145.1 Aptenodytes forsteri
AACTGGCCAAGGGGCTATTCCATACCGTGTGATGTCATGCTCAGTATATAAACTGGGGGGGAGTCAGCTGGGGGAGGGGTGACCGCTGCTCAGGAACTGGCTGGGCATCGGTCAGTGGGTGGTGAGCAATTGCACTGTGCATCACTTAGTTTGTATTTTCTTTTATCATCATTATTGTTGTTTTCCCTTCCGTTTCTGTCCTATTAAACTGTCTTTATCTCAACCCACAAATTTTACTGTTTTTTCTCCAATTCTCTCCCCCATCCCACTGAGGGGGCGGGGAGAGTGAGTGAACAGCTGTGTGGTGTTTAGCTGCCTGCCAGGTTAAACCACAACAGTCCTTTTGGCATCCAATGAGGGGCTGGAGTAGTTGCCGTGCCTGTCACTGGGGTTTGAGTAGCCACAGTGCCTGTCACAGGGGTTGGAGTAGCCACAGTGCCTATCACCGGGATTGATCTCTGGATGGTATTCTTAAATAACTGTTTAACAAACAAGATCACAACTTGAACCACATTCAGGAGACATAGCAATAGGACCATGCTGGTTTGAACATCCCAAGGATATTAAAAATTCTCAAGAGCTGTTGTCACTAGCCTGAACGAGAAAGGAAAGGTGAAGGAGCAGGTGAAAGTGTCCCCCTCCCCCGTCTCCCCCATAGATTGGTTCCCCAAGGAGAAAAGGTAAAAGGTGCAATTATTAATAGTTTCCGAAAAGTGACTCCCGAGGTACAGAGATAATGGCAATGCTAAGTACAAATACAAAAGTACAAATACAGAAATTAGTCTCACAACCAATAATTTTATCACATCATAAACCAG
>NW_008794707.1:393182-406342 GCF_000699145.1 Aptenodytes forsteri
GAAGCTGAAAAGTCCTTGACTTAGTGTAAGCACTACTTAGCAACAACTAAAACATCAGTGTGTTATCAACATTATTCTCATCCTAAATCCAGAACACAGCACTGTACCAGCTACTAGGAAGAAAATTAACTCTATCCCAGCCAAAACCAGGACACCGGCTCATGCCAGAGCCTGTTACACAGTTTCCTGTATTTTCTATATGAAGAAGAAAAAACATTATTCTGATTGCTCTTTCTCCTCTTACACATCACTTTGGTTGAAAACAACTTGGCTTGTTATTGCACTTGCAGGAAGTGTGCTACAGATTGTCTGGGATGATGGAATGCACACCTGCATTAGCAGCCAATCTACTTTTAAACTCATTAAAAGGGAAGTTGGTTTGCTTTGTTAACACAGTATTTTTCTAGCACAGACACATTTTTGTCAAACGTGTTAAGCCCAGGTTTGTTTTTACATTCAAATAGGGTTTATCTGCATGTAGCCTAAAAGAAGGGGAGGGCTAGGAGAATTCAACAGAATGTTGCTACAATTTTTAAGGGTAAAACAACACAGTTGATATCTATCACTCACCCATTAGACATATGTGAAATATTGCAAACACTTTACAGCCCTTAGAGCTGCTAAGACACTCATATCTGACTTGCCTGTTGCTAAAATTGTTCTCAAAGTATACACAGTCTGCTCAGCCCATCTTCTGCTAGCTAATGATGTGCTATCTTTACTCCTGGAAACTTTATACCCTTCACTCTGGTTACACCTGACAGGATACACATTGATAAAGGACAAGCCTATGTCTTAAAGGCATAGGCCAATTACTCTTTACCAGGAGCAAGGATGAAATGATGTTCTTTGAGTACTCCACAACTGTTTGACAGAGAAGGTTTCTTGCACCTTTCTCAGGAAAGGTGCTGACATCAAACATCCTATGGGCTGACATCAAACATTGATTTAAGTAGATACAGCAGTAAATAGGCTTCCTAAAATTAAAACCGTTGCTGGCTATAAAGTTTTCCTTCTATTATTTTCTCAGAAATAAGAGCAAAGGGAATCTTTTACAGTTCACCTTTCTACTCTGGGATTACTAAAGCCTGCATGAAGCTATCCAACAGTAGCTTGGGCTTCTTTTCTATGGGTACGGTTGAGGCCTATGCTGGATTTTCTATCTTTGAGGAAATAATCTTTCTCTGACTTCTTTGCCCCTGCCCTCCTCTCTGCTCTCAGATCATGTTGGCAATTCTGGCTTTTGCACAATTAAAGCACTTAAGCAGTTTAAAGAACTTCAGTGCAGGATGTGCATGCATACATGTATAATACCACTTTCTCTGCTTTCAGTAGAGGACGCAGAAAAAGTGAAAACACATCTAATTTAGCACACAATCTGTACAGAGAAGATTTTGCTGTACCTCAGTGTCCCCCATATTTAAGTCACCAACCTTCTGGAAGGAAACCCTGACAGACCCAGCAGGATTCTTCATAACCTTGCCAATTTATATTAGTGCAAGGTAGGTGCAAACCATTCCTGTGTTCACAGTTCTCTGCAGGTTTACCCTAGCAATACCATTTTGTTTCCACTGTGCATTCCCTGAAGCCTTACTCTGGGCTCTAACAGCATCCCCATCACACTAGGTCTGATGCATTAGAGCTTTTCCTAACGTATACAAAACTTCCTCAGAAGTACTTCATACTGCCACATATCAGGAAACTACAGAGAGGAGAGGAAACTATTCTAAACTAAGCCCCCACAGCTATCCTTGATGCCAACAGGTTCTGCCCTGATTTTACACTAATTACCATTAAAATCTTTGCAGAATTTTGGGCAAGAAGTAGAGCCCAGAATCTGCTTTTGATCCTGCTTTATCAAGATCTGCTAAATGTCAGAAGAACCAGAATAGCATTAGAGAGACACCTTATAAAAGTGCACAAGTTTTAATGGTAATTCTTACACTTGATTGTTGCTGGGTCTTGCACCTCTGACCTTCCTAACAAACAAAATTTCCTAATGCTGTTTCCCTCTTTCTCCTGTGTCCTAGACCACTTTTGTCATGATACCAAGAGTCCAGATTTCAGTATTGGGTTTGCTAACAGCCGCTGCAGCAATCAGCAAGACCCAGTCTGCTTTAAGCAGGTTCTGCTGTTTTGAACAAAGTAGGCATGGACAGACCACATAGTATTTATCTTGTGAAGGCTATCTGGACTTCTTCTCTGATATGCATTTGTACAATACAGGGTCCATTAGGCACCAAAAGAGTTTAGCTAAATTCCAGTATTTTGTGGGATCAGTCTGTGCCCTGAATGCAATTTTAAGTACTCTAGCCTCAGAGAATCTCCTTAGTGTTAAGTACAATTGAAACTGTCTTTGGTCATTTCCTAAATCCTTTCTTTCCTCTCTGTTATGGGTGATATGGCTACATGTAATCTTGTAATGAGCCAGAAGGCTCTTCATTGAAAGCACAAAGGATTCTTGAATGATAACAGAGATGGAGGATTTCTTACACAAAAGGAAGCATCTGTCCTAGCTGGAAAAGGAAAGCTGACTACGGAAAGCCCCCTTTTGTTTAATTAGTAAATGGCCATAGTGTCTAATTCAATTATTTGTGGTACACTGATATAGTAAGAGACTACCAGTGAACTGAGTTTATCAACAGTAAAAATAAGAAAAAAACAACTGTTAAATAGCAGAAGCTGATGTTTGTGTAGAAAGATTTTAAGTCCAGCACACACTTGTCTTCAACAGTAATCCAACATATTTCATTGTTTTCCAAAGGCCAACTCCTATGTGTCCTGTGGCCTGAGCACTTGTTCCCTAGGCAGTTTCCCTAGATGACTGATAAGTATTATTACAAGTTGTTTACGCTGCGTTTTATGTCACTTGAAGAGGAAAGGCACTAGAAATCAAAGTTATTCATCTAGGCACAAGATAAGTGTGTAACCAAAAAGCTGCTGCAGCTCATCTCAAAGTGCTTCAAATATCTTCTGGACTAAAAGCCTATTCGTTAGACTGTATATAGCCAATAGAAATTAGTCCATGATCACCCGTTCTTCTACATATCAGCTATCCCTCTATACCAGCCCTCTCTGCTGGTACTACATTTGGGTCACTGCCCCCAAAGATTGAAAATCATTCTACAGCAGCAAATTGATTGCAATGACTACTTTGTGGCATAACCTCACCCTCTCTGTATAAACCAGTCCTCTGCCACCCATTTCAATATCCCTGGTAATATCTACTTGGTTTTTATCTCTTCTTGTTTCTAGTTCTATATTTAACAGAAAGAAGTGTTATTGTCATTAAGACTGTATAAGATGGACACTGTCTAATTAAAAAGGGAAGTCCCTTACTTCATTTATGTGTACGTTAAAGATCACATTTCAACTGCCTTTGCTCTTACCTTGGAATATAAAAGGTTGATCCTCCACACTTCCCAATGAGAAGTTTTTCTGCTTAGAAGAGAGTCTAAGAACAAAATTATTCACAGGTTTTCTACAAAGTCACTGGACTAGCATGTTACAGTCTAGACCCACTTACTTCTACTAGAAATAATAGCTCTTCAGACCAATATTCTGTATAGTAATGCCCCAGGCTGTTAATAAGCATCACCAAAAAGAAAGCTCACCTTCATGCTGAATCCTGAACCACGTTTTTCCTCTTTATTAATTAGCTTTTCCAAGTTAACCAAGGTCAGTACATCTCTTTTTTGTCTCTCACTTGCCTGCCCCTTTAATCTCCTTATGTTTCATTTCTTTTCTGAGCTGCCACCTCTCACACACTGACAGAGACATACAGTTTATATGACTTTTTTTTAAAGGCCTCAGCCCCCTAATGAATTGTCTTGGGTTTTTTTCTTTGTCTGTTGGGTTTTTTTTTTTCCCCTGTCACTTCTACAGAGGAAGAGATTATTTCATTCTCTTGGTTGCATAGATGTGTATGGGAAGGAAAGACCTGGCTCTATGAGTGACCAAAATTAGAAGTACATAAAGCTCAGCAATAATCTCTTTCCCCAAATGCAAAGGAATTTATTAGATGGGACTTTACCATGTCTCTCAATTGAGTGCCTATTTACTCCTTATTCAGGGCTTAGTCAAAATTCAGGGCTTGAGAAAAATCCAGTGAGAGAAAGTTCAGAACATATTCCCAGAACAAAATATTTCAGTTCAGATATGCTAAAATGAAGGTCTTTGGTTACCTCAGGCCCACATATTTTTATCTGCATAAGGCACACTAACATGATTCACTCTTCCTGTCACAAGACCTAATATGACCTTTAGCCCAACCTATTAAGAAGAATGGGAAACCATCTGGGTACCCAAATTACCACTACTACAACAAGACAACAACATACCACATTGCGACAGTTTGATAATTCAGCCAAGGTAGTTCTGATCCGAGTTTAGTCTGAAGTGATTAGATTTCCATAGGAGGAAAAGAAAGCATGCCTCAACATTTCTGTCTACACATTCCTTCCTCACACAGACTTTCCAGGCAGTTTAAACATCTGCTATAAAATCAGATTCACAAAACTACCCCGATTTTCTTAAAGGCCCTTCATCCCTGGGCCATATCTCTATGACAAAAGAAATGAAACATCCTAGAATTCTGGGAACCCTAGGTTTTAGTTTAATTGTGACTTACAACATTATTAATGTAATGTTATGCTTTTCTCTTTGAATCATCAGTTGTCCAACACAAATAAAGCAATACATATGTGCCCTTCATGCGCTCTTTGCATAAAATATATGCAAGAAAAATCCCGGGAGGTCTACCAAATGCAAATATGCAAAACCAAAACAAACATGTCATCACTCCTTGCCAGGAGACATGCTTGTAACACCACTCCTCAGCACAGATCCTCACTGAGAAGTTAAATTAGCAGTAGATTTACAATTTCTACTCTTCAGATTCCTGACTAGGGGCCACATGAATTATGATGAAGGTCGAAATGTAGTGGATCTTCATACTGAAGCAAAAAAAAATTACAGCTGCTGATTTTGCTCAATCTTGCTAAAAAATATATATATCAAATATATACATTATATATATTATTTACAACCATATATATATATATAAAAATATATGGTTGCAACCATATATATGGTTGCACATAAAATCTAGGAAATATTTTCCCCTCAAAAGCAAAATCTATAAGCAATTAAAAATAAAGTTATAGTGGAAAAGTTTTAGCAGCCTTAAGAGTTACTGTCACTATTGTCAGGATTAATATTAGCATTCCTAAACCCAAAAATGGTTATGTTAAAAAAGATAATGTTAGAAGTTGTTACACCAGATTAAATCAGAAAAGACATAAAAATTAATGTTAATATTTTAAAAGTATACCAATAAGCATGTTTATCATCTGTAACAAACCAAGCCAAACAGGAGAACTCAAATTATATGTAATACAATAAACAATGTCACATGTCCACATCTTCCAACATCTTCTTTTTTTTTCCTTCTTTAATGCAGGAATGCTATGGGCTCTACAGGTTCTCAAAGAGCTTTTGAAACTCTGCACATGCAAAGTAAAATGTCATAGGAATTTTTTCATAGAAGCGCGAGATGGAAAGCAGCACATAATAGAGCTGTATTGAAGTTGTATTTGACTGGACAGGAAAGTTGGAAACTCATTTGCAAGAAAATTAGACAACACAAAACCGCAATCTTTCTTACATTCAAACTTCCTCACCTCTCTCCTACAATTTACTTGACCCTGACTTTTTGCAGGCAGTTCCTTTCACACATACCTCTTAGAGAAGCAAAATAAAGACTCCATAAGCAACATAAGAAGGAGAGGGCACTGAAAACTGAAAACTGAGTTAATGTTAATATTTTAAAAGTATACCAATAAGCATGTTTATCATCTGTAACAAACCAAGCCAAACAGGAGAACTCAAATTATATGTAATACAATAAACAATGTCACATGTCCACATCTTCCAACATCTTTTTTTTTTTTTCCCTGGGCAAATCTGTCATTGTGGAGGAATATTAAAGTAGTATATGTTAGAAAAGATTCTTTAATGCAGGAATGCTATGGGCTCTACAGGTTCTCAAAGAGCTTTTGAAACTCTGCACATGCAAAGTAAAATGTCATAGGAATTTTTTCATAGAAGCGCGAGATGGAAAGCAGCACATAATAGAGCTGTATTGAAGTTGTATTTGACTGGACAGGAAAGTTGGAAACTCATTTGCAAGAAAATTAGACAACACAAAACCGCAATCTTTCTTACATTCAAACTTCCTCACCTCTCCTACAATTTGTACTTGACCCTGACTTTTTGCAGGCAGTTCCTTTCACACATACCTCTTAGAGAGAGCTGAAGCAAAATAAAGACTCCATAAGCAACATAAGAAGGAGAGGGCACTGAAAACACGCTACTGAGTTACGTAATGGTAACCCGGGTCCTTCAAGTCTATCTCCGTGCAGCAGTTGTGGAGAAAAGAACAAATGGGATGCAACGAAAAACAAAACTTTGGTTTCTCCACTACTTGCCAGAAAGACAACAGAAGAACCTAAGTTACCCGTTCTATTTCATGGTTACTATGCTGGATTATATGTTTTCTTGTATAAAATGCTGCATCCGTTCTATGTTACTTAGTAGATTTAACCCATAGACTAGTTATGAACTTAAAAACAAAACAAAAATCCCAACAGCAATTAGGATTTTGAAATTAAATATATACTAATAAATTTACTATGCTTTACCTGGTGTAAGTCCAGCAACTTGAAATTCATATGGAAAATTGGGTTAAACATAAACAATCAGAGTTTAAAAAAAAAACAGAATTCAATGTTTCTATTCACTGTTTGCTTTTGTCCATCTCCTTATGTCCAGCAGCCCAACCTACAGGTTGTGAGTTTGGCTCTTTTAAATATGAAATGCTTCTCTTACTTCCCTTCAATGTAGAAGGGGAAAAAACTTCCAAAGAGGAACCTTTACAATAGAAACATTCACACTTTAAATGCCTTTTTCTCAATGTAGTGTGAATGGTGCTGTGAAAATGGACCTTAACATAAAGCTTAAAGTGGAATTTGGCCAGAACATCACCTGCCCCCGTGCCTCTCATTTGCCAGTCACCCATGGCTTTAGCATGCGTTCCATAGTAATACACAGGCTCCAGCCCAGTGGTATGAAGAAAATGTGTATCACAGGTAAGTGAAGGAAAGATAATTAATAACCAGACATTTCTTGTCTGTTGCCATTTTCAACAAGCAAATATTCAGCCTTTTCACATCACCCCTGTGTGAGGTGCTACTGGGGCAGGAAAGCTTATTCCCAAAATCCTTTGCTAGAAGAGGATGTAGGGCACTGCAGTGGTGAGAAAGGTCTTACAGAAGCACTGCAACTGTATTACCCTGGAGCGATGCAAAGTCTGTTTTCCTCTGCAGCCAGTCGTCTTCCCTTTTGTCTCTTCTGGCACAGGCTGCGAGACACCATTGTACTACACAAGAGAGCAGCAGCAGCAGCAGCTCACCTGCGCTTCCTCTTCCCTTTCCATTCACTTAGAAGCAGGCACAATGGGGCTTTTAAAATTAACTTTCTTACTAGGGCATGATCCTGAAACCATGACTAATGCCCAGTGAGACTTATTCACCTGAGTAGTTTTAGTTTACGACGTGGTATTTGAAGCAGGAAAAGTGACATGTCTGGCTAGCAAGGGCTGCGGCATTCCTATAGGTCTGAAGGAAGATGGGCATCTGGTTTGGTCCTACACTGTCCGGAAGCTTTAGAAGAAGGGCTGTCTCACAGTGCATGTGTATTTAATTCTCCCTGCTCCTTGCTAGAGATTTTCAACCTTAATCTCCCTACAGCCTGAATTAACATTTTTATTTTACTGCAACTAGTCATAAAAAGGAGGGGGAAGGTATATTTATCTTTTTTAATGGCTGAATTTGCTGTACCTATGCCAAGCAACCTGTAACCAAAGAGAAGTATGAAATGGGGGATAAAGACTTAAAATGAGAGATTAATAAATAAGTAAGAAAGTAAAAAAGCAAACAATACGAACAACTTGAATGAATGCCACCTTTGTTCTTTGTAAATGCATGTGAATGTCCTAACTCCAGTTTCACAACTTCTCATACTAACGTAAAAGGGGTGTACACAAGGAAAACAGAAAGAGGGATATTTTAATGGGAGCTATTAACTTCTAAAGATAAGGACAGGACCTCATGAAGAAGGACACTTTCTCTTACTTGACTTTAATATACAAGGAAAAAAAACTCCCCAAAAGCAAACTTTTCCACGGGTACACTCAAACCTCAAATCTTTGAGGGGCACAAAGCTTGTACTATTGTGCAATTATAAGTGCTGGAGTGAATAAAATGTTATTTATGATGGAGTACCTTTGGTTTAGATCCTGTTTTAATAAAGTTTCAGGAGGTGCATCTGTGACTGGCACTCAGGATAAAGGTTAGCAGACAGCAAACACATGACCTTGCTGTCATCACTCTCTGCTTAGTTGCTGTTTTTTGTGGATTTCTCTCAATTGGTTACCGATGGAGAAATAGGTACAACCTTGATTCACACTTCAAAACAAACAACAGGAAGAACAAACATGGGGGGAAAAACAACTGCTGTTTCAGAAGAATTTGCTAGGGCCTGTAAAACCTCTGAGCTGATGCAAACTATTGCAAGCCTGAGTCTGCCCTAGTCCAGACCTGGTGAGCTCTAAGACTGTCATACTTTGCTCTTACAGACTTCCATGGGTTCGTTCAGAGGACGAAGAGAGGACAAGATGGATGGTTTTTACAAGGATGCTTTTGCTCTGTGATCTATGTTATATGCTTCTGCTCATGCTCGTAACACAGTTTCACCTCAGATTTCAAAGGAGCAAGCCACTACCTTGCAAGATCTTCCTTATGCTCAACCATTACAGACTGAGCTCAGCAGGTGGAGGCTCAAGCGCAGAACTGCTTGGGCTGTGTGATATGTGCAGCTTCCTAGTGCTGGGTCATGTACACAAGAGACGGTGTCATGATCTCATGGGCTTGTCTGAGATGGTAATGCTAAACGTTTTAAAGAAAGAGCCTGTCTGGTGACAGACAGCTCTGACCCAAAGTGTCTTAAAGCTCACTCAGCTATCACTGGATGCATGCCCCTTGAGCAGATGCCTCAGAAGCCCTTTTCCCCAGCCAATAAAAAGGCTACAGACAGAAAAAGTAACTGGATATCACAACAATCAGAATTTATGATTGTCATAAAAACTGCTTGGGACTTGGGGCAGTTGGTATAATTTAAATAGGAGTATAATAGATTCAAATTACACCTTCCTGGGCTAGTATTGTGGTCCTGCACTCTAAGGCACATCATGCTTCTGCATGACCCAGTCAGTGGTTGATTTCTCTGAGTCAGCTGCATGATAATTATGATATTATATTTTAATGAAAAATCCAAAGCTAAAGTTACACAAGGTGAGTTATTTGCAAGCAGTAGCTTCTCCAAAGTAAGCAGAAAGGGACTTGAATGAAGGCCCCTATTATTCCATGCCAGCCAACCAAGACGACCAGGTGCAGAAGGCAGCACACCATGCATCCTCCTACATGTGTGAGCAGAGCATGTTACCCTTGGGTACATTCTCCAGAACTGCACAATCACTTAGAGCTGCAGGGCTCTAACATGAGTGACTTGCTAAAGGTTAGACAAGTTGAGACAGAACCCAGATCTCCTCTCTTCTTCTAAGACTCCATGCTTTTGAACCTGAACCAAAGCAGACTAAAGTTAATGGAGGATTCCTATTTCTTTTAGTGATTTTCAGAGAAAGTACTGAAACCTCAGGGCTGTCTGATAGGAGGATCTGGGCTCCTTGCTCTCTGAAAATCTTGAGCTGCATGCCAGGAAAGAAATTTACCTGAGTAGGAAGAAGGAGCTATCCCATTCTTGCTTTTGTAGATATAAATCTCATTCACTCATTGCTGGTTTTACGCACAACCTCTCCTCAGTTGCTCAAGCAGAACAATGCAGCCAGCAATAGATTTCGTTTTATATCTTGCTTGGAAAAAAAAAAAAAACAGATGCAAGCACATCTGGAGAGCATGTCACCCTCCCTCTGGACATAAAAGAATGACAGTGATGGTGGGAAGACTGCTCAGAGGCTTGGCTGTGCCCCACAGTACATTTTGTCACACTCAGCAATTGGGTTCTTTCTCAGCAAGCTACTGATGACAACTGTAATATCCTGGCATTTGTAATGAAAAACACAACACTTAAAGCTGAGGGTACACAGAACAGAGAAGCCTCCACCTAATTTCTTGCACTCATCTTAAATACTGTGTAACAATTGCATTCAATGTACATCTGTGCCTTAGCACTCCCTTACACGCAACAAAGAATAAGAATGTGGAAAAAAATCTGATTTCTTCATCCCCTTCTCATGTTATTGGCTTCATTACATAAAGCTCTGTCCAGAAAGGCAGACTAAATTGTTAAGAGCAGTGATTCTGTTTCTGTCTAATATGGAAGTTGTTCCCTGCAATCTCATAGATACTAATGCATTCTTTCCCTCCCTGCGACACCTCTTCCAAAGACTTACACTACACTCCTCAGCTCAGTTTTCTCTAGCTCAGTTATGAAGCTTTCAAGTAATAAAAAAAAAAATCATTCTGTATTGATATACTGTACAGGGGAGCTTCAAACCTTTTTTTCAGCAATTAGGGTCTGCAATGCCATCAAAGAATACTCCCATCTCCAAACTTTTGTTACTGGAGCATGGAATAATTGGCTATGCAAGTTCCTTTTGGGGATGCTGAGTGTAGATGTGTAATGTCTTGGGGGGAAAAAAGTTTCCATACAATACTGTCAAACAAATACCTAATTACTTCCTTAAGCAGAACACCCTCTGACTTTTGGGGAGTGTATAGCTTAGCTCCAAATGAAAGAACAGATTTATTTTTAAAGCATGCAATATTAGCGTGAGCTGAGCATGAGCTGAAATAAACACAGAACAATCAGTCCCCTTGTTTCAGGGAGCGCTCTTGCAAACAGAAGAAGAGGAGGTGCCCACATGATTTACTACCAGGCCACATACAGTGAAAGGATCCTGTTTAGTTTTACACCTGCAGTGTGCAGGTTATTCAAAACATTTGCCTTTAGAAATGTTTTTCATCACAGCTTTTTGCTGGTATGTTCTTTTTTTCTAGACTTCCCAGTCTGGGTTTGAAAAACAGACAGGATCTCTGCATTTGTTTATTTCTTTTTCATTGAAAAAATACAAAGTTCATGAGAATCTGAAAAAACTTATTATTAAAAATACATATAGTTGTCAGTTTGAAAGAGACATAAAAACAATCAGTCCAAGAAAAAGCTACGTTCTGTGTCCTACACAGACATATTTTAAAGGCAGAACTACAATGGCTATAGGAAAACACAGAGGAGTTGTTACATTTCTGATCATATCCTTTTCCCTTTAAGGTTAGTGGAAGCTTTACCCATAGGCCTAGCCTTTTTAAATTGAGCCAAGAAAAAAAAGCCAAAACCCCACAACTGATGAACCCTAGGAAAAAGTGTCAACCAGCCAGAAAGAAGTTGTGCGGCAGACTTGATAGAGACTGATCTTGGACCAGAAACATACACAGGAATTTTATGATACCTGGCAGCTATTTCAAAGGCCTAACTGAAGATAGTTCATTGTAGGCATCACCAAATGCCTTGCAGGAGACAAGACAGCTGCTGAAAGACAAAGATAAACACTTTTATCAGTGTTTTTCTTCTACCGTGAATTTGAATCAGGATATTAATTATAATGGCAACTATTAGGACAATTTGGCACTTCTAAGGGAAAACAGTGGAGTAAGCCATCTCAGCTTTATTGACACTAGTGGAGATAAGCTAGTTAATGATGAATACTAATTCATGAATGCTAGGTCACTAGCATTTTTTAGAGTTGTAACTCCTTTAGACTTGTCCTTGACTCTGTCATGGGTTCACTGTTACTTTGGTGACCTGCTGAACTTCTCTGTACCTCCTCCGTTCACCTGCCAGCACAGTAAATGTAACGCTGTCCACAACAGCGTTGTTAAGATGTAGAAACATGTTTGAAGGTGACTACAGAAATACAGCAGTTTTATTGCTGTTTTATTTCAGCTTCGATAAGGAAATCTGATTGAAGGGGCACAGGGGAAGCTGCTCCCTGGCAGAGGAGGCCAGCAGTGCACACACTGGGGGACAACGCCAGAGACCCATCAATGCAGTGACTCAAACTGGCTGATGCAGCACTGAACACTGTGAGACTCATGGCGGAGCCTTGAGGCTTCTGCCACTTTATGCTCATAGACAATCTCCTGAGCCTGGAAATCACACAAATAACTGCCTCAGAACAGAAACCTAGGAGAAAGACTCAGAGCTCAGCAACACAGTCTTTATCTTGGGCTGGTGGTAGCAGACAAGATACCTGTTTCAGTAGTCTTTACATAGCCCAGAGCTCTCCGGAGACTGTTTTCCAATGAAAGCAAACACTGACTATTACCGTATTCAAGGTCCTTGCATAGCATCCCTTAATGATTCTAGCTGTATAAACTAAAAGCCAGTGTGGGTTTTTTTACCTCCCCTTTCTCCCAGCAATCTTCCAGAGAGCAAACCAGTCTGTAGTGCATCTTTCTCATTTCAAGCACAGATATGATCTCTGCAAACTTGTATCCAAATCCTTTTATGCTATCCACCTTTTGCCTTGAGAGGGAAAACAGATTTTAAAGACCTGTATGGCAAATGCTAAGGCATCATTATATTCAGTTGAGAATTTCTGATGTTTCTTAAGAACAATTTTTCCCTGTTTTATGACCTCCTTCTGTCTCAACCCTGGATTTGACATTGACATCACTTCTAGGTAGCATTTATTTTGCAAAGTTAATATTAGGACTCAAATTCCTTCTATCTCAAAGATCATCAACATGGGAAGGTCATGCAAGGTAAGCTAGTGTGTGAGTGTCAATACACCCTTACTTTGCATAATTGCCTGTGTAGATATAAGCATTCTCCTCGAGAAGCTGGCGGCTCACGGCTTAGACAGGTGTACTCTGCGCTGGGTCAAAAACTGGCTGGACGGCCGGGCCCAGAGAGTTGTGGTGAATGGAGTTACATCCAGTTGGCGGCCGGTCACGAGCGGTGTTCCCCAGGGCTCAGTACTGGGGCCGGTCTTGTTTAATATCTTTATCGATGATCTGGATGAG
>NW_008794707.1:407380-417851 GCF_000699145.1 Aptenodytes forsteri
CTCGATGATCTTAGAGATCTTTTCCAACCTCAATGATTCTATGATTCTATGATTCTAAGCTACTCTAGGTGCTCTCTTCCAAAGCAGAGTCCTAGACACAATACAGAGAAGCTAGTGCAAACCTTAATGTACTTCTTAGTAACTTTATTTTGTAACAACCCATCCCGTGTTTCCTGTTTCAGAATGCTATATCCCAGTCACCCCAATAAAAATCAGAAATGATTTGCAGGAACTATGTTACAATGATAATAATACATAGGCATTTTCCATAGAACAGACATCTAAATCTCACTCATACAATGACATTTAAAAATATTGTCCTTAGAAAAAGTATATAAATGACCTGACCCTCAGGTTTATTACACCAGTCTTAGAGAAGTCTGATTTTGCTGTGTCTATTTCTCCTTATGCTGGCATCAGATGATTTGTACTGGAGTCAATGAGAACTGCAGCGAGAATGTAGGACCATCAGTTCATTGGATTCACTCTCGGCATTGTAGCAATGCACATTAAATGAAAATTAAGGCAAAATCCTGAAGCACTCCTAGGCCAGAGTCACCACAGGCTTTATTCCTCCTTTTTAAAAGAGTTACAACAGCATAAAACTAAACTGACCAACAATGCAGCATTTTGCTGTCTGCTCAATTAGTTTACTTAGCTGCCAATGGATAATCATCTAAACATTTTCCTCTCATGCTTTACCGCTGACTTAATAAACCATTGTGCTTTTATTGTCAGATTCTAGGACAAATTTCATCAAAAAGTAGGGTGCTTTAATCCCGACAATGTACTAAACTCTTATTTTGTTGTAATCATACTTCCCAAATGGTGTCTTTACAGAGGGAAAACAAAGAGGAAGCTAAGATAGCCTAGCAAATTAAATCCCATTTGTGGCTAAGCAGAATAACGAAAATGAAACACATTATTAGAAAAGCAGAATATGCCACCTAAATTTGCAACAAGCTTATACTGAGCTAGACACTGTCACCCTTATTCACAATGAGGATCATCAGGTTTCAACTCAAGACTCTTCTCAAAATGCAGCCAGTATTATAATGTAGAAGAACAAATAAAGTAAGATTTTCTAGAAAGAAAACAAATATTGAAAAATAAGATGGACATCACTGGCCTTACTGTCCTAATAACAACACTCCCTTATGTGAGCATGCAGGACACTTCATGACCCACTGAACTGTGTGATTGATTCCATCTTGCAAAGTTCTTAACTTTTCATTTTCCTATATCCAAAGGCCAGTTTGTGATTTTAAGAGCGTACACTGAGGTGGAGACTACAGACTATCACTGCATTTGGCCCAAAGTGCCAGACACATAAACACCATAATACAGCAAAATAAGGCTAGTCCCCAAAGACATCTTCCTGACATTCTTCAGTAAAAAGCAAAATAACTTCCATTTATGATCTGGGAGTTAAAGTAGGGTCTCTGAACAGATGTAAAAAAGTAGAGTTTTGACAAAACAAGGGTTCTTTTTGCAAGGTGTATACAAGAGAGGCCCTGAATCTTCCCTGCTAGTGAAATGGAAACAGGTTATGCTGAATATAGCAAACCATCATTAAAATACCACATTATAAAACCAAGTGACTGATAGCTTTATTATGGTTGGAACAAAAGGGGAATTTTATTCTGTGGTTGTACAGTGGAAACTGAGTACTGGACTGCATCTCTTGTAAGCTTTCATATAACAAATGTAACTCTTCCCATAAAAAAATAGGTATTTAAATTAAGATATAACACCAAGTGGGGATCAGAAAAGCATTCCATTATGAAATAGGCTGCTCTATGGGACAGAAACTATTTTCTATCTGTGGCTGTAGTAGATAGAAGGAAAAGAACTTAATGTTTAGCAAGGAGGCTAAGGTTAGGTGTTACAAAAACTCTTCCACTCTGCAGAAGGCTGGGGATGTCCTTCACTGACCCTCTAGTTTAAACAAAAACCTGTCAGAGATGAGACTAGAGTGACTGATCCTGTCTCAGATGAAGGATGGAAAACCTCCTTACGTCCTTTGCAGCATTATTTCCTGACACTATAATGGTTGGGTTACTGTGTTGTTTTGGTTTCCACTAATGTGCAATAAGCATTAATACAAAGAGCAAAGGGCTTTGGTTGCTTGATTGCATTTAATCTCTTACTAATTATCGGTCTGCCTCAGACAGTGAATGTGTTTTACAGTTTGTGCTGGGCAGAGGAGTCATACTGCTCTCTGTGAACCAGGTTTGATGTGCTAAATCCCTAACAGTGGTGTCAGGGTTGTTTGGGATGTAAAGCACCCTGCCACTTTTCAAATATCAAGGCATTTTTAGGCACCAAAGATTTCAGTGGTGTTCATTAGTGGGAAGATTCCCCCTGACATGACTCTATGTATGCTTGTTTAATAACATGATGCCATTTAACCGTTAAAAATAATGCAGAATTTCTGTTTTCCTCAAAAACCCAGGGTACCACCGCACCCCATCTGGTGCAGAGGTATTAAAATTCATATTTTACATATCTCAAAACAAGACAGGTGTTTATTCATTCTCACATTGTGATTCCATGTTGTTTTAAGCACTGGTGTCTATTGTAGTCCTTGTACCTATTCATGGATAAAAGCATGACAGTTTATTTTTAGTGAACTTTTTTCCCAAGAGTTTTATTTTAAAGCCTGACTAATCTTTGCTGCACCACAGACTAGGCTGATCTCTTGATAATCTAGCTTAGATTGGTGGTGAGCTCCAAGAAGACACCAAATGCTTTTTCAATTAATCCTCTTTTATATCTACCCTTAGAAGAGGGTAAGGAAGGCACAGAAAAGAGCCAGAAGGCATGCAATGCTTCCTTGGGATCCTAGTGCAGCCTGGAAAAGGTGGGGGAACTACATGCATTTAGTTGTCTTCTGTTTCTTACCATGGTCTTTTTAGCAGCTGTACAACACATGAGTTTGTCTGCTCTGCCTGCAATTATTCACTGCATTTCAAAGAGACAGGAAAACATGCATCAGATTTGCGTGTTCAGATTTTCTTACTTTTATCTTAGCCTCTCTAACTAGGATGTTGGAAAAAAGGAAGGGCTGAGGGAGAAACTTATTTCAATTTACAGAATGGTGCATTTTTAGATACGTATTATTGTTAAATTTTAATACCTAATAAAAACAGTGCCAAAGCCATCAACAGTCTGTGAAGCCTTTCTGCCGGAGCCTGTGATTGGCAATTCCACAGCCTGAACCTGCGAGACAGAAAGAGGGAGACAGACAGACACACACACACACACACCCCTCTTCTCTGTTCACAGCCTTGCAGCTGCTAATTCCGAATGCCCCTTTCCTTTGTACTGGGAAACACGGTGGTGTGATTATTGTAGGTGGCATAAAGGTAAGGGTCACTTGGCCATCATGCAATAATTAGGAGGGATTTCTCCAGTGTGAGGGAGGTCCCAGAGGCAGAAATCCACACACATGTGCACAGCAGGCATACGGGTACAGGAAAGGCCATTTCACACACACACGAGTTGTGAGGAGGACAAATAGCCGACTCCATCTGTCCTGAAGTGACAGCCTGGACCTTGGATTACTCCCAGCTGGGTAGAGGTAGAGAACCAAGTAAGTTTTCCTAATCTGTGCTGAAGTAATGGCCACATGGAAAATGGGGCAGCTCTGTCAGGAACCTCCCCATTTCACCATGTCTCAGGCGCAGACCTTAGTCTGATTTTCTTCAGTAAGAAAAAAAACCTTGGCTTTAGCTTCCTGATGTGCTCTGCAGACAAGAAGAATGCAGCCTTTATTCTTCCAAGTAACCTCACAGGGACTGCTTATGAGAGCAGGCATTGCAACATCAGGCTTGAACTCTTCTGCCCCATGCTTAAGTAATCCTCCTTTCCTTTCCGTTTCAGGGAGGGAACTAAGAAGATACAAGTACAAGAAATCACTGGACAATTCACATTTTTTGGTGAAATGACACCTAGATGTACTATTCAGCTTGAGATGTTTATTGAACTCTGGGCAGTGGAATGTCTCATTAAGTGCAAGTAAATGTCTCTAAAAAATTTGACTAAATCTTATAAACAAGACTCTAGCTGTAGCATTTTGCCTTTCTTGGGGCATAAATTTCAGCTCTTAAATCGCCTGGCCAATCCCCCCAACACCTCTGCAGGGAAATCAGCTGAGTGGGGTAGGGCTTAACACACGCCAACCTGCAGAGAGCCCGGTGGCCATCAGCTGTCTGCAAGGGATGGCTAGGCTGGCTGCAGGATGGAGGAAAAGATACAAATGTTAGGGATGGGTGGGGAATAGCGAAAAGCAGCATTACCCTTGTTAAAATCAGAACTTCTGGTGTTTTTGGTAATTCTCTATTTTTATCTCAGTCATGAAGCAATGACTTTGTCCAAACCAGTACGTTAAGCACATCAGAGGCTCAAGCCTTTCCCATTCACCCATACGCTGTTGCATTCCAGCCTTCCCTTGGGAGGTCTATTACAGCCAGCCCCCACGGGCTGAATGGTAATCAACACAGAGCAGCCAAAAAATACATATTATCCCCAAGCCTTGTGGATTTTCATGAAGGTTTACTGATGTTTATTTTTTCTTTTTCTTCTGTTTTATCTTTTTCTTTCTGTTTTTCCTTTTTTTCTTTTTACTTTTTCTTCTTCTTTTTGCCATCTGATTTGTAATGTTTCCTTTTTCAGTCACAAGCAAGAGGGAGTTGCCTTGAATATTCCTGAATCATGATTCTATCTGGGTTTACTGAATAGCTAAAATATCTGCTAAGGACAACCCCACTGCTAATGTTATGGCCCTCTTCCTCTCCGCGGTCTAGTTTTCAGTGGATTACATTTCAGGATCACTCCTTGGCCTTAGTAAATAGATCATGTCCTAACACAGACTGCACCCTACATGGGGAAGGATATTTTCTTTCCTGCGAAAAGGCGGCTTTTGGACAGTGGTGCAGATGCTGTAGTGATGAAGAAACTGGAGATAAACAAGTGCTCTCCTTCCTGTTTTGCACACTGAGTATGTCCAGAAAGAATCTGGTGGAAGGTCTCAAAACCCTAGAGGACAACAGGATCCCACTGTAGAAAAAGGAGGGCTGGATTTTTTTAACTGCCATTAGTGCCTTTGCACCTTTCTCCTCTGAAATAAAGCTCTAAACCAGATATCCAGTAGGTCATCTGGGCACTTCCTAGGCAATTCAGGTGGTGTGCCTTGTGATTTATTAGAATGATTTGTCCAGCCTGCTCATTAAAGTTTTAAGGAATTTATCTTCCACTACTTCCCCTGAGAATCTCCAAAACTGTGTAATGAATCTTGTCATTAATACATAAATACATGCATACATTTGGATTTTTTTCAGTAAATTCAAGGTCATTTTTCCCTTGTTTTTTTTCCATCTGAATGTCCCTAATTATGTCTCACAAGGACCAAGCAAATTAATTTCCTTCCTGTCTTGATAGTACAAATACTTGTCTCAACCTGCAGCGCTACCTCTCAGCTCGGAGCCCAGCAGAAGAATGTCCTCAGATAAGCACAGGCAAGTTACTTAAAACTTCCACTAAAATCACTGTTTCTCCTTCCCATAGCAAGAATGGTAAAGGCTAGCTCTGCTTCTCCCTCTAATTTCAGCAGCCCAGTACAGAAAACTTACTTCTAACAAAAGCCTGACAAAAAGCAAGAGTCTGTGCTTTGAACTTCGAGTTTCTCCAAGAAGCCTGCTCTGCTGCCACCCATTTGAGGTCAGGTGTTTGGCCTGATCTGCTCCCAGCTTTGCTGAACAGCTGAGGTCTCCCATTCCCTCTGAAATGGGATCACACATTTACCTCTATAAAGTTGCAGTGAAGCATGATCTGGCTTGAACAGTTGGTAAAAAAGCTGCCTACTCTTCAGTTTATGGCTTTTCCTAGAAACGATCGATGCCACCTGCCAGGTGTCTCAGCAAAGTGGGGCATCCTACAGCTCTGATTTCCTGGTTTTATCTTTTTTCCAAAGGACTCATTAAGGGCCTGTGGTGGACAGCCAGGCAGATACAGCTCTTGTCTGTTCGGCTGATGAGGTTATAGTATCTGTACTAGACCATCAGCTTTGTATTTCAAACCCTGCACGTAAAACCTGTCTTTGCTCTCATTCCTGCATATCAAAGCCTAGCTGGAGTGTGAAGAGAGGAAAAGAAGAGCTGCGGAAAAATCTGCACTAATAAAGATTACAACAATAATTATCAGCCTACAGTGATGTCTGAGTATACCAGCCATCACAATGGGAAAAGTTGGGGTTGGAAGGAGAAGACATTTGTGGACTTTGATTAAACTGCATAGCCCTATGGCAAGCTCTGAATTTGGCCCAAAGACACAAGTCCCTGCTCACAAGGCATGAAGGTGGAGCTACGCACAGAACCCTACCTCAGCTACACATTTGGGAAAGAAGGGTCTCCCTCCAGCCAGAAGCAGCAGCCTAGTGAAATACCTACATACAACCCTTCCAGATCTAACATGAAAATTCCCCTATCTGGGACAGATCATTTCATAGAATCATAGAATCATAGAATAGTTCGGGTTGGAAGGGACCTCTAAAGCTCATCTAGTCCAACTCCCCTGCAGTGGGCAGGGACATCTTCAACTAGATCAGGTTGCTCAGAGCCCCCATATTTCAGGGGCATATTAGTCCTAGGTGGAAAAATTTATGATGTGATTGATATTTACTCAATTATCTAGTTGTTTCAACAAACAAGTTTAGGATCACATCCCCAGTATTTTTGAGCATAACTACATCTTCTGAATTTCCTCCTTGGCATATCCGTTAAATACCTGTATTTTCCTAGAACACATTCATAGACTGTGAATAGTGGAGGGTAATACCTATGCGTTTCTTAAATCACATTTTAGAGACTCTCTGCCATTTTTGTAACAAATATTCAACACTACCAGAAATGTAATTCTGGTAATCACCAATCAAATGCCTTAGTGAGAAAAGACTAAGAATAAAGACAACCTGAATAACCAAAGAAAACTGATTGTACATACTTGAGAAAAATTGATAAGTAGGATCACATCTTTAAGTAGTTTTAAAGCAGTAATGTGAAGTCCTACAACAGCAGTTATTCAGAGCCTTCTGAAAAATAAGCATTGTGTCAACCAGTTTTGTAAGCTTAAAGGAGTTGTCTGACTGTTCAGAGAATAGCTGCTGTCTTTGCCAATACCAGAACACAGAAGCATATGTTGATCTTGCTATTAAAGATGGAAAATATTCTATCCTCAAATCATGCCACTGGCATGTTACATTTCCAAGTGAATTGTCCTCTTATCCTCATGATGCTTTTCGTACAAACCTAAAAACTATTTCCAGGAAATGTTACAAAAGAAAATGTTTGAAGTATGTTTGGGGGGGGCGGATCTGAGCAAGGAAAATCCATTACGAAAATTCTTAATAAATAGTGGAAAAGCAGAACTTCAGAGCTTTTTAATTCAGCTTACTTTTTCTTAGGAAGTTAGAACACTACAATCTTTCGCTACATATGTATTGGTTGGAAAAAAGTTTGTGGATTACTGAATGTATTAAAAAACCTTAAAATCTTCTGCAATACTTTTATAACCATGCTATTTCTGCATAGAAAAGCTGTATCAAAAACTAGCAGGCATCAGACACATTTTCCCCCTAAATTTTGATTTTTATAGTTACCACCCAGATTCTAATTTAAAACAGTAATTTATTAAATGTCAGGAGGCATTTTCTACACAAAATTTAAACCAAGTGAGTTTTGCATTGGAATTTTGAAGCTCAGAGGAAGAAATTCCCTTTTAAACATAACCCATTCTGCCTGTCTGTTAATGGTTAGATAAACTGCTAGAGCTGCTTAAAGCTTGAGAGTAGATGACAAAGCTCTAGGAAAAATATATGAAGAAAAGAAAAAAGATCTTATCGCTCACATAATGTACTATGAAATCCCAGTGCTACAAAAGTCTTGCACTATTTTATCAATAAAACACATGACACCACAGTGCACAGCCATCAGGAACAGGATTTTGCATTTTCTGCTGCTGAAAACCATTAATAATTTACTCCTGACTGACAGTATTAGGTTGCCATAGTAATGTCTGAGCTCTCTATTCATAAAAACGTATTTGGGCTGCTTTGAACATGAACAGTGCCTGTCTTGACAAAGGGTAGATGTGTATACACTAAAGCTGAGGTTGCCCCATAAAACACACAGTCTACAACTGACTGAATGATGGATTGTCTGTATAAATTTCAGGCAAGTAGGAGGTCACATCTCTGCTCATGTAAATTGACAGAACTGCACTGAAATCAGTAGGGTGATGACCACTGAGCATGAGCAGAAAATATATCTCACTGTCTGCACGGTCTCCTGGCTGAGGTAAACTAACAATAAATACTCTTCGTTTCCATTTTCTTTCTCACTGCATTTCCTGGAAAACAGTTGCTGGGTTTCATGTCCACATTGTAATAGGATCTATTTCTCCTAACGGAGCACCAGTTGCGCGTGGGCATACATGCACACGTACAACCACCCTCAGTGTGGAGTTAGAACGGCTCCAGTCTGTGTCCTTTGGCCATAAAAATCTGTGTCACATTTTTGCACAGCTGCTTCAGTTCCCTGGAGCATGAAAGTAAATCAGGAGGAGTGGTGACAATGGATGCATGGGATGCTTTGTGGTGCTGCCCGTGATTTCAGAAGGAGGGTCTTGTAGCTTAGGCCATTTTTACCAGCTTGAAGTAATTATTAACAACGTATAATTCACTACTACATAAGTTGCACACATGTAGTCAGCCTTGCTTCTCTAACAGGGCCACTCCTCTATGATGGATGTAGCAACAGCACAGTGTAATATCATGAGGACTCTTATTTTGGGAGAGGCAGAGTGAATTTTACATAGCGGAGGGTGTTGGTGTTGCAAGCGAGTGGAACCAGATCCCTAAGGGAGGCGAGCTGGGCTCATCCCTGGACCCAGTCCAGCCTGGCTCAGCTGTGACCGAAACGCGCAAACACTAATGGCAGTTTGGTGATATGTGTGAAACGAGTGATTTCAGTTCCTAGGGAGCAGTCCCATAAACCACAAAAACATTACTTGTGGTAGACACAGCAGGGAGAAGCCAAAGGATGAATTGCCTGTTGGGACTGGATTCACTCCCTGCAAGAGACAGGATGAGATTTTTCAAACATACACAAATCAAATGCTTGAATATTTGGAGGCCTCTCTGGAAGACCATTCTGAAGCAGCACTGAGACCTTCCTACCCATGGACAAATACCGACTGAAATCTATTCTTCTGGGTTGCTCATTTAGCATCATTCATCATTAGAATTCACTCTGACCTAGAGTAGACATCAAGCATGCTAACATGAAGTAAAGCCATCAGGTAACTATGGTTCAGATTAAAAACTAAGGCTAGAAAAGAAAAAAAAGTCGGAGAAAATGCATATGACTAAGCTCTGAAAGGCAAATGAAGAGGAAAGAGAAGCTCGGCATGCATGTATTTGCGATGAGCTGTGAATAAGGTAGTAGTGAGAAGAGGGTAACAGGTGAGAGAAAGTTAATTCATATTCTCTTATGTTGCACTAGAATATGACTATCCACATTAAAAGTATTGTATTAAATGCAGTAAGAATTGGTATTAGATACAAGTAAGGTATCTAATTGTCTAGACAGGATTTTAGTTTCCTAGAGAATGGGTCCTGTTGGCAGGTAGGCCTTTGGGTTCAGGTTCCTGTCTGGAGACCTGATGGAGATGGGATCTCAGCTCTGCAACAACCATGTCTTTCCTGCTCCACCAGGCAAGGCGCTCTGAGGTCAGCCTGCAGAAGGGCTGGTGCACCACAGCCCTGACTCCCAGGGCTCGAGCAGCATACAGCAGGCAGAAACAGACTCCTTCTGCTCAGGCTGACCAGAAGGCTTAGCAGCATACCAGACACAGGCTAATAATCCCAGCTGACACACAAGGTACACTAGCTTAGCCACAGCACTGGGCTAATGCAGCTGCACAACTCTCCTGACTGGAGCTGCCTCACATCCCTCCAGCCCAGAGCACAGGCAGAGTGACCACAGCACAGCAAGGGTTTGAAAGATCTGCACCTTGAGGCTAATCATATGAAGAAGCAATAACAAAGTTTCAGCTCTCCAAGTCCATTTCTGACCAAGCCTAGCTCTTTCTGTACCTCAAGCATCCACCTGCATATCCCAATCTGAGTTTTACCAGCATGTTACTCTAAATCCAGATACAGCAACATTAAGCAAATAGGGAGGAGTAGAGACTGATCTTTCTCCACTTCTTAAAAAAATGTGATTAGCTGGGTTTGATGATATGAACCACCACTTCCTTTCCTTTCCTTTCCTTTCCTTTCCTTTCCTTTCCTTTCCTTTCCTTTCCTTTCCTTTCCTTTCCTTTCCTTTCCTTTCCTTTCCTTTCCTTTCCTTTCCTTTCCTTTCCTTTCCTTTCCTTTCCTTTCCTTTCCTTTCCTTTCCTCTCCTCTCCT
>NW_008794707.1:418335-427800 GCF_000699145.1 Aptenodytes forsteri
GATGTAATTTTCAAAATACATCATATTGTTTATTATGAAGCAGATCTGAGTATTACGAATTCTATTTTTTAAAAAGGTGAGTCTTTGCTGTCCATCTGCTGGCAGAATTGAATTCCAGGTTTGTATTTTTCTAACACAGGAAAAAATGTCACTCCACAACTGCAACTTGGAAGTGGTATTGTCAGTGTATTCCTAAATGGAGTTTCATTAGCCTATTTATGGTATTTCATAAAAAAGAAGTCCACTTACCATCTGTGAGCACTTTCTCCACAGCCTTATTAGGAAAGCATCTACTTGGCTTGCTTTGGTTTTCTCAAGTAATTCTTTTTTAGTGCTAATTACACCCTCCCATACAGCCTTGTGGTGTCCTTGTGGTTATATATTACTGTATGGCAGCATTTACTGTTAACAAAATGCCCTGTGAAGGGAGAACTGGGAACGTTAGCTTTTTAGCCCCCATTTCTGCATATCACATAAATGTTCGTGAGCTCTGGGGTTTTTTTCCTCCAAAAGAGCCACAAGCAATTGCACACTACTTGTTTTCATGAGTGTCCTGCTCTTTTTACACCCCTAGCGTGAGGGAACTGCGCCATAGAGGGAACAAGGCAAAGTTTGCAACAAGCAAAGGCCTGTCGCTCTGACACAGCTGCATTATATTTCTAAGATAAGTAAGTATGAGTCAAATTAGTTTTGTGCATAAAATCCAGCAGTTTTATTAGCTGCCAGGCTCAAACTTGCAGAGTGTCTCGTGTACTGCTAGCTGGTAGTGAGAAACAAGGAGTCAAAATCAATTCTTTAACCCCATCTCCTGGCCTCATCTGGGCAGTCACATTCAGAACCCAGCCAAAGAAAATGAAGCTGCTGAAACTCGCAGTGAATTGAAAGAAGATGTGATTTTTTTAGGACGGCAAAGCCTTTACAACTCTAAGGCCTGCCTGCACTGAGAATTTATTACGGTGCAGGCAAAGATACCATGCTGGCTATCCTACACTTTCAAGGTATAGTCAGCTACTTCACTTTTGCTTTGGGTAAGTGTATCTGTGTGAGGAATTAGTGCAGAGTAGCTAGTGCACAGCCAATTAGCCAAATAGCTTGCTTCACAGTAGGCAAGCCCATACATTTCCAGACAGAGTGCTAGCATGTTTGTGAGTAGCTGTGAAGGACTTCAAAAGAAAGGCTTTCAGATCAACAGCAAAGCATCAGAATTTATGCGTGACGTATCACATATTCTATGAAAGTCTGGACTTGAGCAAAAAGACCAGCATATTCCACTGACGCTACTTTCTTCCTGCCAGCCACACAGGCAACAGTCTCACTGAAGAAAGAGTAAACCTGAAATGAAATTTTTCTCTATTATAACTGACGAGAAGTGATTGTCAGAACACAGGCAAATGGTCAGAGCAGTCTGTACTGGCAAACCCAAATAAACTATGCATAGTTGGCCAGGAGAGCTGCAATTAAATGTGTACCACCTTCCTCACATTCCTTTGTAATTCATTTTTATTTGTTCTTGCAATGAGTAAAGATTTAAAAAGTAATAAACGGGCAGAATACCTACCTTTCACCTATTAAAAGAAGTATTTGGATAGCACTGTGAAAATCCGACAATGCCCTCTTTTCCTCACTTCCTTTTCAATAAAAACCTCACATTTGTATCATGAATTGGCAAATATCAAGTCTGATTCTAGTTCAGGTGACCAACTATTGCCAATAGTCTGAAGAAAAAATATGATATAGAGGCTTATAGTGTAAACAGAACAGAGCAGGTAGCCAGAACTGTTAAATCCTACTTCAGTTTTTGTCAGGGCGTCACTATTTATCTGTTCAAAAAATTGAGAGTGAAAAATTTTCAGGTCTAAGGCATGCTAGAATGTATCGGCAAACTTGTGGGACACTGCATGTGAACATTGATGTCCACATGAATGTGGGTATTTGCACTCACAGTCACTGAGAATACACACTCACACAAGAGAGTCTGCTTACTGACCCTGCCAGGGACCATCAAGGAGTGCAGTGCATGTACGGTGTTCGGTACAAGCTCTATCCATACAGGCACTAAACAGGCGGTAGGAAACGCCCACTTTGTATGTGGATGAGTGAACAGGAAAAAAAAGAAACTAAACATAACAAAAGTGTTATGGACAAATAATAACTAGCTGGCGAAATATAACTTTTCATTTTTCATTTTTGCACAGGAAAATTCATAATGCATGATCCCACTGACCTGGAAGGATGCACTTTAAACAAAACTTATATGGAATCCATAGATAAAGATGGAGACTACTAAGTGTTGTTACCAATGTTGAACAGTAAGACAAAGGAGGTCTCTCTCCCTGCTGGGGGAGTCACTGATCATTATCCTTTGCTGAGTTGTGAGTGGATTTTTTTAATGAGAAATCAGATTCAGTATTGTCCACAAAACAGATAAGCTAACTCGCCGCATTTTCTTTTACAGTGGGTATTTACTGTAATTTTTCTAGCTATATACTGTAGGCCTGCATGGGATCTGATGCGCCTTTTTGTCTGCCTTACTATTGTTTTCTGACTTTGTTTCTGCTAATCCACCTAATCTGTGTGGGACCTCATGGCACTTGAAAAAACAAACAGGAATCACTACAGCAAGTTAATGCTGATGGTTTGAAAACACTAACAGTGGAACGACTTGTGAGGGACAAATGTTAGCTACACTAAAGGATTTTAGAAGAGGACTAGATTTAAGGCTAAAATCTGGAGTCTTTTCTGTTCCACATACATCATTTGAGTATTTCAAAAGGAATTAAGGGTGTAATTCTTGGACTGAGGGATGCTCATCTGAGAAGACACTGAAAGATATAGATAGGGCTTAGCCAACTCCTATACCACCTTCTCCAAAGACTCTGGACAAAGGATATGTTGAGGAGGAAATACAAGATAAGGATGTCTAGTACACTCACTAACCATTATAAATGATCCCAAAAGCTGAAAATTAAAGCACCTGCTAGAATATTCTAATTTATACTGGGATGGGACTGTGAAGATCACTTCCACAGAGCCCAAATACTTCTTTTACACTGAACTCAGGATATGGTGAAACAGTGGAGAGAATCTGTTGACGAATCTTTAAGAAATGTGTTTTGATGCCAGTAATACCCAGACAGACAAACCAAATGATAGCTATGCCATCTCCACTTTAATGTAAATTTTGCAGTATATCAAATGGGGCAATTTAAAACCATGCCATGTTTGTCAGTTATGTCCTAGAGACACCTGGCAACTTGGTGGCAGGTCACCACTTGGACATAGTAGTGACTGCATGTTTGCATGTGTTTCTTTTAGTATGTGTCTGTATAATGTCTTCCATGGCTCAGTAGATGTGTGAGCATCTTCTTTAAACAAGGAAGACCCTTGGCAATAATTGTTTATGGCCAATTTCAAGAAAACACACTATTCTGTTCTTCTTTCACACTTTGTCATGTAAAAAAATGCCCTACTGGGGTGTTACCTTGCTTACCTAATTGCTTATACAACTGATAGACTAACTTTTTTCTGTCTCCTGCTGTTCTGTCCTGCTAGGCAGAATCTGAAGTTATGTCAAGAGCATAAGCCATGAGAAAGAATCTACCTGTTGAAACATGACATGTTATGCCAGAAATTGTTAAAGAAACCATTGGCTTCAGAGAGGTTTTGACTTTCCTTTTCCTGAGTACTTTTTTGTAATAGTCCACAAAACAAGTACTAATGGAAGGTTTGTGAAATGCGATAAGCTGGTCACCTGCCAATAAGGATCTTTCCATTCTGGCTTTTGATGTACATTTGGCACTAGTGTTTTTTCTGTCACTGGGAAATGTCCTATCTATCCTTCAGGTATGTACTTTTGATGTCTAAAAGCCTAGTTTTACAAATCAGTCACCGTTAATAAACACATCAGTTTCACAACAATGCTTAGAAACAGCAGTTCTGAGAAATGCAGTCTGCCTCTAAAAATAAATAGTCATTGTCAGGTTTTTGGATATTTTAAGCTTCAGGGGGGGGAAAAAACCTGAGAGAAAGCAAAAGGAAAACCTAAGCATTCCCAAGCAATTCAACAAATCTGAAGCCAACCTGGTATTTTCTTTTCAGAAGAGGGAAGCCACTGCAGGTCCACATGAAGAAGCAAGTTCAGCTCCTCATCTGGCCTCCCTCTGCTCTAGTTAGGCTGCAAAGGGGCAACCAACATCACCTGGGATGAGAAGTGTGGGAAACAGATAGTTTTGCATTACCTGACTGGCCATGGCAACAGGACAACTGTCCTATCCACAGCCGCAGATTCCTGTGTGACGGGGAGCAAACCTCACACCTTAGCTCTCGATCTATAAAGATGAGAATACATTACTTCTCCTAAGCTGTCTCTGTTTTCTCTGTTTAGACAGGAAGATAAATTAGGAGACATTAATCTTTCTGTACACTTCATTTTAGCCCCAAAGAGGCACGTCTTAGGCATTCTGGTATCACAGCATTACTAAGAAATAGATTGGAAAAACAACACCTCGATGTGGCCACTCTTGATATGCAATGGATGAGGAGGTTGCCAAAACTACCATTCTTCTTGATGGCAGAAGGAGTATAAAAAGCAGGGAAATTGGCTGGAAGTTAAAATCCTCCTTCTCTTTCCTTTCTCTCCCCCTTGGAAATAATGAAGAAACAGTATATGACAGCTACTGTGATTTCCTTATGGTGTATAAAATTATGGAAATACTTCACTTAGAAGATGATGTATGGTCACTGCGTAACCCAGGGTAATTACCAGGCATTAACACACAGGTACAAGACGGTAATTAATTTGTCTCCCCCTTTTCAGTTCTCAGTCTTGAGGCCAAGTCTGACCTCCAGGCACCAACTGCTGTTTCTGCAGCTCCCGTTCAATGTGCCTGTCCAACCCGTGCCCCAGTCTGGCAGGTTCCTCTCATCATCTCTGACCAGCTTCCAAGTGACGACTTTCAGTGCTCCCTCTGCAGATGTAGAGCTGGTGGCTTTAAGGTGAGAGCTCTAGCTTTTTCTTCCCATCACCTCCAGCACTCAGTGGGCAATGGCTGTCAGGAGCAGCCTAGTGATCTCAGACATGTGCTGACTGCTGAAATCCTCCTGTATTTGCACAAGGAGAAGGGATACGATGGCTGCTACACTGATTCAGGTATCACAATGATTTCATACCTTCAATGCAGGGCCTGGATAGAAACTATTATGAACTGTTACCATCCAGTAGAATTAAACTGTCACTTAACACTTTTTCAAGTCAATTATATCAATCCTACACTGTCGTTACATCAATTTGTCAAGGAGTCTAAGCAATGAACCAGTTTCATACGCAGGTTGAATAGCATGGCATACAGTGGAAAATCACTTGTACTTATCAAAGCAGATGGCAAATCTAGATTGAGTGATCCAGACACAGGGGAAAACTTCACTGATGAAATATTATTGTTCTTCATGTTTTTATTGTTAAGGGCTACATATGCTGGCTCCGCAGGATATTTTGGGGGCAGCCCAAAGTTCAAAACGGACAGGAATAAAGATACTGGCATTCAAGCCTTTCTATGACTACATCTTTACTATTCCCTCAAGATAGGAAAATGCATTCTTTTCTCCTGATTTGGACAATACATCCAGATTAACTAACACCATTGTTATTTTGAATTAGAAACATTTCTCTGTACGTTACTGAATAAATAAAACCTACAAATTGAGTTGGTTTCGGACTCCATCTTACTCCTGCTCTCAACAGGGCCCCTACGTCAGAGGCCCATAACAACTGATGGTGTGGTTTTTTAGCTAGAAAAATGCAGCACACAAAGAAGTTCTGGTAATAAACACTGCGATGCTCTCGCTGCAGTAGTTTGCTGGATCTCTGTAAGAGAGTGCAAGTTGTCTGAAGCAGACAACTGTCTGTCTTTCTACTGTAAATGTATGTAACAGTTAACGTACAGCTGGGCTCTGATCCTCAGCCCAGGCTTTTGGACACTGCCAGCACAATGACGAACAGCAAGATCTCAAGCAGATTGATCTCCTAAGACACAGAGGCTTCCAAAGCACGCACAACTACAAAACTGAGGTACCTAAACTCAACAGCCTAACTCATTTGTGGAAAGGCAAAATAACATAACCGTTTAAGAGCACTTGGTAACACAATACCACCATCTAAGGCAGGAAGCTGGCGAGAATCCAGGTGGCCAGAACAGGATTTCTTTGGTTTGAATTTAGCTACGTATATTCTTGCTTTATGTTTCACAAAATCCTTAACTGCTACTGATAGTAACATCTCATTGCTAAATATTATTGAGGAAAAAAAGAAGTGTCTTGGCAAAAATAGCCAGGCATGATAAATAGCAACCAACATATTGGGATTTTACTCTTTGCACTATGATTTTGCGTCTACTGCCAGGTTACCTAAAAAATGGGGCTTACACACCATCCTTGAGGGTTTTATGTTTCCCGCTGCCCAGTAAGTTTTTCCACCTATTCACTGATTTCACGCGAGACACAATCAGGAGATCAGCATCTGAAGACATTCAAGCCTCAGTTACTGAGTGAGGGTGAAAACCCCCTAGACCTCCTTGACTGAGGAGAGAGGCTGCAGCAGGAGTTCAAGCTTTATTCAGTTTGCAAGGGTGCCACCATGTGACACAAACCCGTTCCCAGAAAAGGGAGACGGGAATGTCCTCCTCAAGGCAGAGACAGTGACTGCTACGTGGCCCTTCTGCCCTTAACTTCAAGCCCAGTACCACACCTTTCAGAGGGTCCTCCAGGTTCCCATCGGAAAGGGCTGTCGGGAACCCCCTTCAGCAGACCACCAGGGAACATACGCCTGCAAACGGGACAGGAAAGAAAGCAAGAAGGAAGGCAACAGCTAATCCTGGAAGCAGTGGAAGGCTTCCTACTGAGGTGCTTTGGTATTACAGTGAGACAGGTTTTGTAATGCTTTTGGCCTACACAGCTGGGAAGGTTCCTCCAGCAGTTTTTATATCAATAGGAATAGTATCTCCTGGCAGTTTCCAGCATGGGACACTGCCATCTGCCTGTTCTAAGTCCCCCTAAAATGTTGGGTGAGGGATTCTGATCTGTTTTTCGCTTCCTGTCCTAGATTGCTGTGATATAAATGGCAGCCAGGTGCTAATTAATTCCCATATGCGTGCGTGCGTGGGGATGCCATGTGTTTATATACATGTGCGCTTTTAAGGACAAATCTTTTCTCAGTTACTATAGCAAGAGTAGCTCTTACACAGATAAGGACCAGATGCTTAATTAATGAGATGATAGCTTTCTGCCTCAAAGGAAGTATACTACAACTGTACATACACAGTATGCTGCTTCTGCCATTGTATGGGGCCAAGAGCCCTCTGCACATTTGGCATGAATTTGCAACAGAAGCCTCCACATTCTGTATGACTGGAGACTATGGTTTACCTCCAGCCATGCTTTGCCCCAGTCTGTGCTCCTCGTGATGAGTAGGCCAAGTACTGTTCACTAGTGGCTTACGTACGCAAATGTCTCAACAGGCCATGGCAGCACTGCAGCTTGTGGCTGCAGAAGCAGCCGTGCTGCCAGCATGCACAAGTATCCAGAAGATGCAAGAGCCTGCCAGGAACTGCCCAGTGGGGAGCACTTACCTGAGGAGTATCAGTAACCAACTGAGGGTAAATTTATAGTAGCAATTTAGCCTGAATCAGGAGCAAGCTTCTGGAGTGAACTTCCTGACGATGCCTACCTGCTGTGCTCTGGTTCGCATTTCTGAGCTGTGTTGGGGCAGATGCACTGAATTACTTTTGGATTAAGCTACACAAGGAAATGCACTCTAGGAGCACACCTAAGGCTCTCCACATACTAACCAATGTAGTGTGGACTTACCAGGACCAACTATTCCTGTTAGGCTGGACTATTATTCATGTATACACAGCCTGAAGCCAACCTCATGAAAAATCAGTAACATGGACATAGTATAGTACAGTATGGTGTGCGAGCAGTATATGGCATCACAGCCATATCCAAGAACTGAGATATGAAGATACTACATGGAGACAGCAGCATATCGTGTATTTGTGGTAAGTTAAGGTTGGAAGGGACCTATGGAGAGCCTCTAGTTCACTCTCATATCCCCAGTTACATGTTACATATGTGGTGGCATTTTTTTAGATTAAGGAAGCCACGGTCCTACATGGTTGGTGGTTAGTAAAAATCACAAATGCTGGCCATAATTTTCATACTCTAGAAGAACTAACGATCTTTTTTTCCTTGGAATGAGAAACCTGTTGAGAAACAGGTTTTCAGGCTCTGTATGGGCCTGACCTGGGACATAAAGAGTACCCATGTCTGCCTCTGTGCTAGCCTGGGACATCCATACTAGCGCTCTCCTACGCTCAAGCTAATTAGCCTGGCTAAGAGGCAGTCATTAGCCTGGATACAATGCTGGGCTAATACAGTTACACCACCTTCAGGATCTAAACTGGTCCCTGATCATGTTGCTCCTCCAGGTTGGAAAGATGTACCAGAGGTGTCAGTCAATCCCTCCAAGAGGGTGCTTGCTGCATCAGACACACTTGCCCAAAGGAGTAGGAATGGACAGGTTTGCGCACAGCACCTGCAGACAGCCTTTGTGAATGATGTGCAGTGTGTCAGAAGCTTAGCTGTGCACGTGACTTGTTTACCGGTGATCTCTGTCATTGTCATAGAATCATAGAATCATAGAGGTTGGAAAAGACCTCTAAGATCATCGAGTCCAACCGTCAACCCAACACCACCATGCCCACTAAACCATGTCCCTAAGTGCCTCATCTACTCGTCTTTTAAATACCTCCAGGGATGGGGACTCCACCACCTCCCTGGGCAGCCTGTTCCAATGTTTCACCACGCTTTCAGTAAAGAAATTTTTCCTTACATCCAATCTAAACCTCCCCTGCCGCAACTTGAGGCCATTTCCTCTCGTCCTATCACTTGTTACTTCGGAGAAAAGACCAACACCCACCTCGCTACAACCTCCTTTCAGGGAGTTGTAGAGAGCGATGAGGTCTCCCCTCAGCCTCCTTTTCTCCAGGCTAAACAACCCCAGTTCCCTCAGCCACTCCTCATAAGACTTGTTCTCCAGACCCCTCACCACCTTCGTTGCCCTTCTCTGGACACGCTCCAGCACCTCAACGCCCTTCTTGTAGTGAGGGGCCCAAAACTGAACACAGTATTCGAGGTGCGGCCTCACCAGGGCCAAGTACAGAGGGGTGATCACTTCCCTACTCCTGCTGGCCACACCATTTCTGATACAGGCCAGGATGCCATTGGCCTTCTTGGCCGCCTGGGCACACTGCCGGCTCATGTTCAGCCGGCTGTCAACCAACACCCCCAGGTCCTTCTCTGCTGGGCAGCTTTCCAGCCACTCTTCCCCAAGCCTGTAGCATTGCATGGGGTTGTTGTGACCCAAGTGCAGGACCCGGCACTTGGCCTTGTTGAACCTCATACAATTGG
>NW_008794707.1:428398-431132 GCF_000699145.1 Aptenodytes forsteri
AACTCCATTCACCACAACTCTCTGGGCCCGGCCGTCCAGCCAGTTTTTGACCCAGCGCAGAGTACACCTGTCTAAGCCGTGAGCCGCCAGCTTCTTGAGGAGAATGCTGTGGGAGACGGTGTCAAAGGCCTTGCTGAAGTCCAGGTAGACCACATCCACAGCCTTTCCCTCATCCACTAGGCGGGTCACCTGGTCATAGAAGGAGATCAGGTTGGTCAAGCAGGACCTGCCTCTCATGAACCCGTGCTGGCTAGGCCGGATCCCCTGGTTGTCCCGCTCATGCCTTGTGAGCGCCCTCAAGATGAACCGCTCCATCATCTTCCCCGGCACCGAGGTCAGGCTGACAGGCCTGTAGTTCCCCGGATCCTCCTTCCGGCCCTTCTTGTAGATGTCCCTTGTCAAGATCCAAACTTAACTCAGCTGCTGGGCTTAGCACAGTAAATGACAGGAGAAAAGTACAATGAACGGTTGGAAAGGCAAACACCAGGGTTTCCTGCCTCGGGGGAGATGAAGTCCACCATCTGGAAACCACATGCTATGGCTTGAGGAGGCCACAAGTAAATCAGAGGTACAGTCACTCTCAGATTTGAAGCACAAATCTGGCAGTGGGGCTAAGTGAGACTAACTGGATTCACACAGAAATGTGAACTAGCAGGTGATATAGCTCCCCTTAGACCTGTTTACCTGTCTTCCCTGGGATAGATATACAGGGATAAATTAATACACTTACACTTTTGTCAAGTATCAGTTTGAATGCAGGTTTTACTGCTACCCTCTCTAAGCGTTCTAGTACTGAACTGACCATCTTCTCACTCACACAGATTTTACACTTGGATACATCACTGATTATTCTGCATATGCTGAAGGGATGATTGATTAAATTTAAACTTTAAATATCTACTTCAGAGGTGCTGTCCATTATCTTCTTATTGGGGATGCAGCTGATAATGAGCTATCACAGAATAAGAAAAAGCTCAGTTCCTGGACAGAGCTTAAGGACCTTGACTTTGGTAACGGCAGTTGCAACTTGCCTACCCAACAGACAGGCAGGCAGCCCCTATGCCTATATATGGTTACCAGTATTAAAAAGCAACGCTGCAAACCTGCCATTGTGAAAATCAACACCGCAAAATACACTAACAGGTTTTGAGATTGACAGAGAAAAGGCTCAAAACTTCCTGGTCATTTTGGAAGCAACACCAGTGAACCAGCTGAAGAGAGAATCAGATATGCCTTTGCATGCAGCCAGAGAAGAAACGTTCTACTCCAAACTAAGCAAAATAGTACTGAAGCATAGAGACTTAGCAAAACCTCTTCTGAACTGGCTGTCTTCACAGAGACCCTAGGTGAATCGTCAGTGTCTAGTGACCAGGAAGGAGAATTATTATTAAAAAAAGACAAAACAGAAGCCACGAAGGACTAGAAATAAAAGAATGACAACAGAGATGGCTGAAAGTGTAGGAAGTAGACCAATATCTAATGGTAAAAGAGAAAGCCAAAAGTTACTGTGGAAATATATGACAGAGGTGGAATTAAAATGCCCCAGTATGACAGAAACAGCAGCAAAGTCTACTAATAAAACTGTTGAAGAAAGGAGACAGTATCTGAAAAGGAGCAATGAAGCATACATATATATGCACACACACACACATATATACACATATACATAATGTATATTATAGTTGTAGGCAACTCCCTTCTGAGGGGAACAGAGGGTCCAATATGCTGGACAGACCCTCCTCTTAGGGAAGTCTGCTGCCTCCCTGGGGCCCAGGTTAAGGACATCACTAGGAAACTTCCTAGCCTGGTACGGCCCTTGGACTATTACCTGTTACTGCTCTTCCATGTGGGTGATGATGAAGCCACAACATGTAGTTCAACGGCAATCAAAAGAGACTTCAGGGCCTTGGGACGGTTGGTAAGGGAATCTGGAACACAGATTATTTTTTCCTCTCTCCTTCCACTTGCAGGCAGCGACATTGGAAGAAACAGACGCACCCAGTCGATTAATACATGGCTCCGTGGCTGGTGTTACCACCACAGTTTTGGGTTTTTTGATAATGGGATGGCCTACACGGCACCAGGCCTGCTGGCATCAGATGGGATTCACCTTTCTCAAAGGGGGAAGAGGGTCATCACTCACAAGCAAGCGGGGCTCATTGACAGAGCTTTAAACTAGACTTAAAGGGGAAGGGTGTTAATATCAGGCTTGCCTGCGACAAGCTGTGGGATGACATGCCAAGGTTAGAGGGATGGGGTGCTAGCGAGGGCCCTCAGCCTGTTGCTCTGAGACGTGCTGGCTACACTGGAGCACACTTGTCTTATGGAGATGAGCCAGGGGCTCCTGAGGTAATAGGAGCCAATAGGGAAACACCAGTGAAATACCTCAAAGGAATTAAGGGGTGTTCCTCTAAGAAGGTGGCATGGCCAACAGCCCAGCTGAAGTGTCTCTACACCAATGCACGCAGCATGGGCAACAAACAGGAGGAGTTGGAAGCCACCGTACTGCTAGAAAGCTACTACCTAGTTGCCATTAGTGAAACTTGGTGGGATGAATCCCATGACTGGAGTGCAGCTATCGATGGCTACAGGCTGTTCAGAAGGGCCAGGAGAGGAAGGAGGGGTGGAGGGGTTGCCCTCTGCATCAAGAAATGGATAGAGTATGAAGAGCTGTCTCTGAAGAATAGCCACGAGCAGGTTGAAAGCTTATGGGTAAGGATTAGAGCTCGAGGCA
>NW_008794707.1:432889-440060 GCF_000699145.1 Aptenodytes forsteri
CGAAAGCAGATTGGACAGCAGGTTGAGGGAGGGGATTCTACCCCTCTACTCTGCTCTGGTGAGACCCCACCTGCAGTGCTGCGTCCAGCTCTGGAGCCCTCAGCATAAGACAGACACAGACCTGTTGGAGTGGGTCGAGAAGAGGGCCACGAAAATGATGAGGGGGATGGAACACCTCTCCTATGAAGAAAGGCTGAGAGAGTTGGGGTTGTTCAGCCTAGAGAAGAGAAGGCTTCAGGGACACCTTCTTGCAGCCTCTTGGTACTTAAAGGGAGCTTATAAAAAAGATGGCAGCAAACTTTTTAGCAGAGCCTGTAGCGACAGGACAAGGGGGAATGGCTTTAAAATAAAGGGGGGTAGATTTACACTAGATGTAAGGAAGACATTTTTGATGCTGAGGGTGGTGAAACACTGGCACCGGTTGCCCAGAGAGGTGGTGGATGCCCCAACCCTGGAAACTTTCAAGGTCAGGTTGGATGGGGCTCTGAGCAACCTGATCTAGTTGAAGACGTCCCTGCTCATTGCAGGGGGGGTTGGACTAGATGACCTGTAGAGGTCCCTTCCAACCCAAACTATTCTATGATTCTATATAAATTTAAATGCCTACAGGAATAGCCCAGAGTTTAACTCATGTGTTGAGAAAATAGTAAAAAAGGCTACAGAGCAGAAAGCAGCTGGGAAAAATTACTGATTTTTGACTTGGTGTTTATATTATAAAAAAGTCAAGAATTAGATCAGTCACAGTCACACTAAAAAAGATATGTTTCAAGTTTGTCAGCAAAAGTTAAAAAAAAAACCCCACAAAAAAAGACAAATACTGTTCTAGTGAAACTAAAATGTTTCCTTAATACACAGTGAAGTGTTTTCCTTTGTATTGGAGCCCCTACCATTTCATTTTAGTCTTCCTTTTTTCAGTGACTTTTTTTCAATTGAAAAATAGGTTTGAAATGAAAATGTTTGGGCTGAAACTAAGCATTTATTTTTAAAAAGTAAAAATTAAATGTTTTTCATTTTTAAATTCCCCTTCCACCTTCTTTTCTTTAAAACAGTTCAATGAATTTGATTTCTCAGACATGTCAGTGAACCTGAAATACTGCATTTTTGTGAATTTCACACCGTTCTCCTAAAGATGCCTATAATTAGCAGGAGGCATATTGCTAAAATATAGCAAGGCATATCTTTTATGCCTTGGTTCTTTTTTGTTCTTCCTTGTAAGGATCCCCAATTTGGAATTGCTTACACAGGATCAAATATGTTCTAGATAAAAGTTAGAAAATATGATGTTCTTTGAAGCTAGTCTATTATCTTTCCCAAACACTGAGACATGTATTGTAGCTAATTGTCTTAAAGCTTTAAGTACACGGAGACGCTTTGAAATTAATATAGAAGTAGGATTAAATATATAAAAGCACACTTATTTTTATTGCTTGTATGCCTCTGGAAATAGCATTTTAAACTAACAAGCTGGAGGCTAAAAGCATGAAATATTGTACTGACTTGGCGAGAGAGGAGTTTTCATTAACAGATGGACAATAACAGAGATGATGGATTTGACAGATCCAACCAGTGTTTTCAAGAACTCATACAATTAATTGGTCTAAATAGCAGGTATTGCAACATGTTGGGCTGGGGAAGGGAATTAAATCATACAGAAAATGAAAAGGTATTAAATGAGAAGGTACCGAAGATGAAGGCCCACTTGTTAGCACCGCACCTTCTCTCCACACCCCTCCCAAGCACACAGACTGCTCCTGTAAGAAGACAACTCTGCAGAGATAGCCTGGCACTGCAGGCTAGAGTTAGTGTGGGCTCTGCGTCCCCCTGCATGCACAGCCCCGGCGCTCGCACTGTCGCGTACCCTGAGAAGGAACCCGCATGCCAACCACACTGCTACGCAGGTGAAACAGGATGGAGTTTTAATGACAGCCTTTTTTAACTGAAAAACTGTGACCCTTTAAACACTGCTCAGAAATTTACAGTTATTAGCGATCGTGGTTGGGATAGCCTGTAGATCAAGGGGAATCAGGAAGACGAAGAAGAAAAATTAAATGCAGTATACAGAGTAAAAACTCAGATGACAAGAAATCTGCGGGTGTGCTTGTTGTATATACTGTGGCAGATCCTGAAACCCCACTCTCCTATGTAGGTGCCTGAACCCTACCATGAAATGCAAAGCTAGTTTTTCTGACTCACCTAGGTGTGTCCTCTTGTCTCTGGGCTAGCTGTATAATACATGTTGGTAATGTCCCTTTCAGGCTTTGTCTTGACAATGCAGCAAATGGCTTTAGGACTCCTACTCCAAGATCCAAAACCACCACAGCCACATGACTAAAACACTAATCCTGTATAATAAATTAATTCTTAAGGTTCAAATTTGTTCAAAAAATGTTGACAGGTTAACTTGCATCCACAGGGCTTGATGCCAGGTAAGGTATTTATTATTGTGCCTCCTGTGTTAACTTTATGTTGAATTGACTAATAATCATCTTTCTACAGCTAGTATAAAACCTGTGTAAGTTCCATACTATATGCTGTGGCTAATTTTAGAGAAATCAAATCATACGCTCCCTGATCTGGACCAAACTCATATTGTTTGGTGATCAGGTAGTACAAACCATATTCATGACCATTGAACTGTAGCTTCAGAGACAGTGAAATTTGGGATGAAGATAGAGAGTATCTATAGAAGAATAATGTAGGAACAATCAAGTTTGAAGAGGAGGAATGGACCACAGCTGGGGTTTTTTGGTTTTTTTTTCCTGTTAAGTGAGATATTGATAAAGTCAAATATCAAAACAGGGATCTCTGTAGCTCGCGTGCAGTATATCTGCTACTCTGAACAGAATGGGAGCTCTGCATCTGTGCCATTTCATATTACATAAACACCATTTATATTAAGTGTAGGTAAAATTGTGGAGCAGTTACAACTATTTCACTAATCAAATCACAACGCTAAGCAATTACCCAGACTTCTGTATTTTCAAATGTAATAATGTTTCAGCGTACTATTCTACTTCACCGGATTTATTTTGTATCAGGGTGCATACATACATGCACACACAGACTTGCCTGTTAACTGTGTACCATATATCTGTAAGGGTTAACATTTCTGTTGTTTTCATAAACCTGCCCTGGGACTGTTCTCTAGCACCAAGACCAACGGAAATGAAAGAGCCCACATCAGTATTATTAAACTCTCCAAAATATAGTGATCACATCCAAACTGCCCACTGGGAATGGCCACTGGCCCATGCTGACTCCCTGACAATCCCTGTGAACTGCGAGAGGGCTGCCTGGCCAAAGCCATGGCAGGACTGCTCTGAGGCTGACCTGCACACAGAGGGTTGAGCTCCTGGCTCAGACACTTGCTCTGCCTCTGTTTAATTTACTACTATAGATGCAGTGATAGTGTCTCCTAGTGGCTATATTCTTGAAGGAACTGACCCAAACCCAAACTTCGCATCTGAAACTCCCGCTCTTCAAAGGTATACAAAATACAAACACGTCTCTAGATTTTGAGAGTACCTAAAACAGCATCACTCAAATAGGTAAAATAAAATAAATAATTTAAACACTCAAGGTTTAATATCTGAGTTACAAAGTCACATGCTGATTTAACATCTAAAACCTATCTATCTCTAGGTTATACAAATGGTGGTTTGTTTTTTTTTTTTAAAAAGTAGCAAGGTATTGCGTTCTTTCCCTTTTGAAACAGTAACACTAAAGAGAGAGATGAGAGCCATAACAAAACCATGTGAAGCAAGGTGTTCAGGGCTTTGCTCAAAGGTCTGAAGGCAAGCATGGGCATCAGTTGGATCAGAGTCAATCTCATTTAACCTTTAGGTCCTCTCAGACCCTGTAAAAGCAAAGGAAATGCTTAAATGCTCTGCTATGGTAAGTCTCCATAGGTTCAACCTACCACATACTGAGCCCTATGCCAGACACCACAATCTGTGAATATGAACTAATGTTGCTGGATCTTTGAACCATGCTAAGGACTCATGAAAGGCGATGCCGGCAGAGATCAGAAGGCCACTTCTCCCAGCAGCACCCTGTCTGCAGTCATAGTCAGCAGAGGATGTTTGAACAGAGAACATAAAAACAAGCAACCCTGAACAGTATCAATACTTGGTTCTAGCCCTTCCTTCTTGAATTAGCTTTTTTCTGTTTTCAGCATCAGCTAAACACCAAAAATCCATCTTGGTAATGAGATCTGTATCAGGGGATTTTGTGAAAGGAAGACTTAACGGTCAAGATAAAGACAGCGTATTCAACAGTAAGCCAAAGCCCTGCTAGCTGGAACTACAGCAAGGTAGACCCAGAGGACACATGGGTCTGATTTTGCCATGTTGGGGGACATTTCCTTTCTCATTTTCAACCGATTAAGTTTCCCGTTGTCCACCATCCTCTTGGAACAGAAAGATTTGGGCAGCAAATTTCCATACATGGATAAGCTTAACCAAATGAGGCATTGAAAGAAAAAAATAATGACTGGAAAGGCGCAGACAAGGAAATCTTTCCTAGCAAATCCTGGCTCTAAGTGACCACTACTTCTTAACAATGGAGTACAGATTTGCCTTCCTCTGCGGGGCCTTTTGTTGTTCGCCAAGTATCCTGTTACACCCCTGACATCCCCACTTTGGAGATTTTATGTAAGCTCTCCTGTTAAAGAAATAACACACTGCAAAAATGACTGTAGTTGGAGTAGTTCTATCACAACAAAATAAAGCCTTTATATACTTCAGATCTCAACTAACGTATCTATCTGAACATCCCAAGAGCCACCAGACATAAACCTGGAGTGCATACAGTTTGTCCCCACCTCCAGCAGGTCTTTCTCCATGTATCCTGAGATACACTGCTCTGCTTGCAGCAATGGGCGCCTTCTGCTACCTTTTTCCCACTGTGCCGGTGCTGGTAGAAAGCCTTTCTTGAACAAGGTCTGGTCAGTATTCACTTTCCCTGATGATCCTTATGGTGCCTGAGTTTGCTGACCTTTAGGCCAGAGCGTAACACTTATCTCCATCCTCAGCTTTTTACCTGAGGGGAGGGAAAGATGACAATTCAGTTTTGGAAGAGGTTCTCACTGGTAAAAAGGGATTGACAAGTGAAATGCTTCCCACTCAACTTGTTTTCCACACCTCCATCAGCTATCACTGAGCACTATTTGAATCACACCAAATAAAACAGTTTCAGCTTGTCTTAGTCTAGGTAAGTTTCCTAAAAAGTTTGAAAGCAAAGCCTGAACTTTTTGTTTCTTTTCTCACCTTGACAATTTAGCTCTGTCCAGTAAGGAAAGCAAAAGCATGCATCTATTGAAGCCTTTCTGTTTCTGGTGCTCTGATCTTTTTTAGCCCACCTTTTCAGACAACTTCTTTTAAAACCACCTCTCTTTCTACACACATTTAAAACCTCCTTTCATCCAAAGTTTACAAATCCCTCTAACACAGCCACCTCTCGTCATGTCTCCTCTTATTAAACCCCTGCACAACAGATCCCACGTTCCCCCACCAGTCCAAAACAAGCATAGACCTCTACACCTGCCTTATGTGGGAATGAAAACAGCAGGTGACCGGAGCACCCAGAGGGGAGCAAAAGTTGGGGTAGTCCAAGGATACAGAAGGGACGGAGAAGACAGAGCTGCAACCCTACACATGTAGGCTGGTTCCTCCATCTCCGAGCTGCTTCCTTGTGGCTCCAATTATTTGTTGACAGTATCTAGTTAAGTGATTTCATTGTCAGAGGAAATGCTACAGAGCAGATTAAACTGCTGGGCTGCTACCAAAACAGGAATGTACAAATTTGGAGCAGAAATTCCCCATGAAGGCAAGGCAGTAGCAAATGGTAAGTTAGGTACCTGTCTCTCAGTCCCGTGAAGAGTCAGAAGAGCCCCACAGATTTGCCCTCTGTCAGACCTGAGGGATTGTCCTTTTTCTAAAGCAACCAAAGCTTTCTAACCTTCTACTCCTCCCAAGCCAACTGCTTGGGGGCCACGCCGTAGAGAGCCAGTTCCTTCCTTTGTCCAGGTAACGGGACACTTGCGTGCACACCCTCCCAGACATGTGTTGGGTTATTTAAATCAGCTCAGCAAGTCCTTCAGCCTGAGAGACACAAAAGCAATATAAACAGAGCTTCCTTTTGCACTCTGTCCTCAGAGAGTCCTATCCAGAGCAGATCATGCTGATACAACCTGACAACATCCAGGGATAAAGGGGAAGCTCACACCAGACGCAGTCTAATACTAGCTAGTATTCTAAGAGGGCAACCAGAGATCAAAGAAACATTTTCTTTTCTTTCCTACTACCAGTTACTCTGTAAACTGAACAAGCCCCCAGCCCCATCAGAGTGACGAAGCGGCTGATCCTCGCAATCCTGTCATGGGTAAGGAGAAAGGTTTCCTTCCAAGGGACACTACCAGGGCTGAACTGTGTTTGCTTTTCTTTAAAGCCTCTTGTATAACCCTTCGCCCTTCCCAGCATTTCTTTTGCTAGCACTGTAATGCATTTGGCACAAAACTGCAAAATTGCAAAACTCCTCAAGAAGTCAGATTTGTTTGTTGCCTTTTTAAGGGGGCGGGTGGGGGAACAGCTCCTCGATTCTTTTTGAACTATTGATTATTATTTTTAGGAGGCTGCTCCCCCCTCCACCTCTGAGTTAACCATTCACTTGGACTGTTCTTTCAGGCAGGTTGTTTAAGCTCGATCTGCCCTCCGGGGGCTAAATAAAGAAGTGATGGGAGGAAAACCAAAACCCTTCCAGTGGCTCATATTTGAAATTCTTTTTCACTCTCTCTCTCTCCGCTAAATGGGGCTCGTCTGCTTCTCATTTCCTCTTGCTCCCTGATTATTCCATTAGGTAATGGCGAGGGGCAAGGATTAACAATGAAGCAGATGACAGGAAGCTGTTACCAAAAGCACAATGCCGGACCCCCCCCTCATCCTCCCGTTCCTCCCTCCCAAGAGACGGTCCCCCTCACCCTTCTGTCGATGCCATGGTCCCGAAAGCCCCCCTGTCTTCTCAAGAGTCCAAAGGGATTATTTTGGACAGTAGGGCGCGAAGGAGGTTGGCTCTTTGGGATAACCCTCGCTCGCGTCTGGGAAGGAGCACGCAATTCCTTGTAATCCTGGGGGCTCCACAGGGCGAGGATCCGGCAGCTCCGCTCCTCGGCTCT
>NW_008794707.1:441338-488100 GCF_000699145.1 Aptenodytes forsteri
CTGGGGCGCGGCCTGGCCACGGCCACCCTGGCAGGCCCCTCTCCAGAGCAGGGAGGGTTGGACGGGCCGGATTGGACGGGCCCTCACAGCAGCTCGGCTCACAGGAGAGCACAGGGATGTCCTGGTGCGACCCCTCCTCCTGACTTCATCACTTTTGGGAACCGCAGCATGGTTTATGCTGGAATTTTCCAGATCCTGCTACCAGCCACAGGCTGACCTGGCAGCCCACTTGCCTGGCCTGCAAGTTGCAGCCAGGCCATGTTTGCAGCGTAGGGCAGGAAGTTCTCATCTCGTTCGGTAATGGTGCTCTTGTGGTGGGGCACAGGACACTCATGCCATGTCAAGACACTGCCATGCACCTTCGCTTCAGTTTCCCTCAGATGAGGCTCTACCTGCCAACCTCAGTGCTGTCTTTCCATCCAAGTCTGACCAACCTAATGTCCTGTTTCACAGGGAACAAACATTTCTGCCATAGCCTGTTCCCTCTGCACCAAGGAGGTGACACAGAAAGCCAGCAGCCATGTGGGATGCTCCCTGCTACAATAAGGAGCTGCGAGGCTGCAGGGGATGCACAGCCGAGCAAAGGCTGCCTGACCCTGCCCACCGCTTCTGCTCCCCCAGGACGCCTTTCCTGCAACCAAGCTGATTCCAGTACCTGTCCTTAAAAATGGCAGGATGCCGCTTAGTATGCATTCCCTAGTCCTAATCAAATACACATTTTTTCTTGTAATCTTAGCATGGACTTAGGTTTTCAAGGAAAACAAGTTACCAGGGCAATTCCATTAGAGTCACTGAAGGTATGCCTGAGAAGAGCATGTACTTCAGTATGTCCATTTCCTTACAGTGCTATTTTTCAGCTAAGTACCCTGGCTTTTGGAAGTAATTTAATGCACCCCCAGCCCCAAAAACATACAAAGGGAGAAGTATAAATCTATTGGAGTGAGTAAGAGTGCAGAGACTGTTTTGCTCTCTTTTTTTCATAGCAATATCTACGGCCTTTCCAGAATGCACAGCTCTCTTCCTCAGACGGAGTATGTGTTGCTATCCACATTGTGCTATTTCACACCCTTTCTCCAACAGATGGCATAGATCCTCACCTGTTTACAAAGAGATGATTGAAATAGTTTTGCATCTTAAAAATAGATCCTAGCTATCAAAGGGATTAGTGATTCCAGCTCACAGGTTGGTTTTCATCCCCTATTTTTCCTCATTATATATTAACCCCTGTTCTGCTCAGGCTGTAAGTGTGGAACTACTGTGGGTCAGCCTGCCAGACAGGATGGACAAGCTGATTTGTAATTCCTACGAATACTAGGCATCATACAGGTGCTTGGATATGTTGATATGACTGCCCACCCATACATGTGAATACATATGTCATATAACAATAGAAATAAAACATGTTTGCATTTAGAGATTAGCCAGGATTGAATCTAGGATTCAAACATCATTGAGGTCCAGAAGTAGAACCAAATGCTACAGCTAATTCCTCTTTCTATAAAGAACTATGCTAAAATCTGAATCCTGGGGTTGAGAGAAGCCTGGCCGTTTTCTTCTGTTTTCTTTGAAGAGCATCATGACTGTAAAAAGAAGGGGGGCTGAATTCTGCTGTGCACGCACAGCTGTAGCAACCTCCTCCTGTGATTTTCATTCCATGAATTCTTTCAAGTTTCTCTTCAAGAATATACTTTTGCATGATATACAGCCAGTGAAAAACTATATTGTTGCTGCCCAAGCCCAGAAACTTTCAGCTATTCCTTGCCAGATCTGTGAATGGTTTGAAGCCAAATGGGGATAGGATTCAATGCTGAGGAGGAGTTAGAGGATCAGTAAATACTAGTCATGGCTGATCTTTAGTAAAAGGAGAACAGTGAGGGCTAAAGCTGGAATTAACGCAGACTTTTGCAGATCTGTGTGGACTGCCTTGTTCTCTACTGGACAAATCCTAGAGGGAGAAAAAAACCACTTAGGGCCTCTTCTTCTCTCTCAGTTGTAGCAGTGGAGAACAATAATGCTATGGAGAGCAATGCAGTCATGGTGTCATAACAGAGAAAAGAACCAGCTCACAGACCTTTATGATTTCTGGTTTAGAAGATAATTTCTCTTACCATTAGAGTGTAGAGACTCTCATTTAACGTAATCATGGAAGAGCTCTGACTGGGCAAGCCAGGCTCCAATAAACAATTGTATTCCTTTCTCATTTCATTCTTCATTGACGGTGTTAGGAAGAAACACATGTTGACTTTCTGCAAATTTGCCCTTCTCCAAAACTGTCACCTAATTTCCTCTAGCCCCTTCTGTCAGCGGGGGAGTACCACACATTCACTGGCATGTGTTCCTCCCAGCAGAGGAATGAAACACATATTTTTCACATTTAATTAACAATTTTTGTTGCTGTTGTTGCCATGCAGTTTGTCAGCCAAACTTAATCTCCTGGCAGGAGGAGACAGACAAACAAGATAAAGAGAAGCAATATACTTTGGTTGTAGCCCTTCAACTTTTGGTTCAAGCAACATCACCTGGTCTTACTGCCAGTGAAAATAAGAAAAGTGCAAAAGCATAACACATTAAGTCTTTCTGCCCAGGAAAGCAAAAAATAAATTACATGGAATGACCTCCAATACTAATTGCCCTTTTAGCAGCAATTTTCAGATTCAAAAGTAGGTGGAAACTACTGAATGCTAAGAAACTCTTAACAAGATTTCACAGCATCAGAGAACCAGAGCTGAAATCAGACTTGTTAGCTTACAATTGCCATAGTCATGCAATACGCTAGGCAGAACACGACTTCAGGATCTGAGTCCTTCTTGGTGAGAGTACTAAATCCTTTCATCAGATCCCCAGACTTCACATCCAACTATTGCTGTGAGCTGGTTTGGGCACTGTAATAATTTGGAGGTCCTACAAATTCCAGGGTGTCATAGATGACTTATCCAGGAGTCATTACTGATGGGAGACGTTCCCCTGTCCCTCCTCCCCAACTTTTTCTGGGGCTCATCTCTAGTCTGTAGCCACAACTGAATAGAGAATGATTTAGTGAAAGAGCTAAGGACCACAAGAGGACAAAAGTCTCTCCACTGGACAATGTGCCCAATGGGAGAATCTTACACTTTGATGTCAAACAGTCCAGCCAAGAAAAGCCTCTGCTAAGTGTGAGACCTGGACATTATTCTTCATCCTGAAGAGCTACAGAGGAGTTGTTTTACCACAGAAGTATGTGAACTGATGGAAACCAGAAGTTTTCCTGAGGTTTTCACAGGTCTTTGAAATATTCCACATGGAAAAATGTTTTTAAAAGTATGTTTCAGGTTCTGTTCAGAATACAAGGTGGGAGAGAACTCCCCTGTACATTTCATTGCAATGATACCTGTACAATAGCAGCACTGGATTATTAAGAAAAAAAAATCTTGTTATTTATGTAGTAATTGAATTTTGTTCTAATTCTGCCTTTCAGTGTGCCTGAAGAGTCCCAAGTGAGAGTCACATGCAAATAGACAAGGGCAGTAGAGAGTCCCTAGAGTGTGACACAGATAAAGCAACAAGGAATCTAAACAATCTCAGACATGGGTATGTAGGTTAAAAAAACAAACCATGGTTTATTTAAATGTGTTAAGTACTTGGGAGGGAAAAAGATTACATTGTACTATGGCAATACAGACAGCACATACCATAACAAGCTCATCCATCGTAATGAATTCAGGCTACTCTTTCCAGCCTCCTAATCCGCTCAGTCACACAGATCTTTGGGAGAGGCTCGCAGTCGATTTCTCTAGGGGACTCCACACTACAGATTAATTTCAGTCAGAATTTGCTGTCCTGTTTCTGTATGTCAGACTCAGGAGCAGAGCATCATCCTCCTACCTGGGGAGACAGGTGAAATATGGCAAAACTTCTCATGCACTAAGACCCTCTGTCATGGGTTAAGTAAAAGTAGCCTGATGGAACATCTGATCCTAGGACAAATTACCAGGCTGTCTGCTTTAACCTTATCCCAGACATGGCTCATCACTGGGATGAGAAGCCTAAAGCAGCAGAGACTGAGAAACATATTATGATAGTTATAAAGTGCCATTTCCAGACACAGCTTTTTATTTCAGGTTCTTCTCAATCCAGTCTTTGAAGGGAAGAGCTTTGGTGTAGCCACTGTAGAGATCTAGGCTGCAAGTTTTATCATAACCCCAGCTCACTAATCCCATCAGGTGCCACCTTAGCTCAGGAGATGCTTTTCCTGGCAAAGTTATGGCTGCAATCCCACCAGTCTCAGCAGGGCAGATATTAGAAAAGGCTGTGTGGTCTTGTTTGGCACAGAACATGCTGTCAGTGATGCTGACTTGTATCCCATTATCCTCATACTGTTGCTCACACAACAGTGAATCCACCATCCGAACAGCTCCCATGCGGATTGTGTCAGTCTTGTATCCGGGCTCTTTAATGTCAGCCAATACCTTCCAGCCAGTAACCATTATTTTTAAATCCTCTGTGGATGAAGTCAAGTCATGAGAAGATGACAAGCAAATGGGTTGAACACGACTGCTGATTCTGGCTTTGTCCAAGAGTTTTATGATAGCTATGTCAGAATCAAGTAATATAGGGTCATAATTGGGATGCACTATGATGGCAGAAATCTGGGGAGGAAACAGAGTAGGAAGAATTGTAGAGTTAACAGCACTGGCAAGTCAGCAGCACTCTTTTCATACTACTATAATACATGTTAGTTTATTTTGCATACTTCGTCTCTACCCTCCACTCCCAAACTGTTCTTTCACCATATGCTCACTCAAATGAGAAACATGCAAAAAAATCAAGCATCTTCTGACTTTTTTTTTGGCTTGTTTTTATTGCATGAAACTCTTCCTAATGAAAAACAGACAAGGATATTATCAGCAAAATGGGGAGTTAATGTGCAGTTCAAGTATTTCCACTGTTTACTGAAAAGATTTTACCTGCCATATCATTTTCAGCCTGTAGAATTTGAAGGGGGGGAGGGGGCTTTGAATTAAAATGTTATCTTTTTATTGAAATTCAGCGATCTTCCCACCAAAAAAGAATACTAGCAATACATTACATAATGTTGGGGCCAAACCTTTACTGCTAGTTACCTTGATGAAACACTACAAGAACAGATAGGATTCCTATAAGGAAATACTGTAAAAAATAATATATTTCCTTACAGGAAAAGTCTGAAAAAGCTGGAATTAGAGAAAGAAACTAAAAGGGGGGGGGGAGGGAAGAATCAAATTAACTATGATTTCTTGGATAAAATCCATTAATTAACTTACATACCCCCCTACTCCAGAAAAAGAGACACACAGCCAAAATTGCTGTATTTCTCCTCATTTTGACTTCAACCTTTCTAGTTCTACTTGAAAAAAACAAACCACTCTGGTGAGCCTGAGGTGCTATTTTTGGAGCTGGAGTCGTATATAAACTTATTTTGAGTTTAGAGCTGTACAGCTTTGGGGCTGAGATGTGAAATACGCTCATGGCATCAAACCAGGATCTAGAGCACAAGTGTTTCCCTCATAAATTATGCTAATCACTTTTGACAGTAGCTGGCATCTCTTCTACTTTTTTTCTGGCAATATCACTCAAGACATTATGGCCCATGGAACCTGAGCTATTTTCTCAGTGATCTTCTGTGCTAGGGGGTGAACATGAGAGTTGGGCAGTGTCAGGGGAACTGAATGAACTACAGCATGTGTATTCCTTGTGCCATGACAGTTCTGTCAGTTGTGTCTCTAGATATGCATTTCAAAGAACAATGTGTAAAACAATATATTGCTCAAAGGATAACCTTTTTCTCCCCATACAAGACGGATGTGATCAGTATCTGTCTGTGCTCATCATTTTCCGCTCCCAGCAGACTTACTCACCCGCAGGTTCTGGATGGTCTTTTCATCCCTGTCATCGTCTCTGTAGAATTTCCCCAGAACCACCTTGAGCTCTGCTGTCTTGAGCACGATGGTCTTGCCCAGGTCAGTGACACAGTGAGCTGCCACCACCACAGTGCGCTCGTTCACCAGGGCCCCACTGCAGATAAGGATCCAGGCCCCTTTCCGGAGACTGTTCTCCTTCACCCCATTGGCCGTCCGATAGATTGCTGCTTGCCAGGGCCACCTGGTAGAGGTCACTGCCTTCTGAAGGGTGATGTTTTCTGCTTTTCCACAGACTGAGGAAACATGAACCAAGAATGAGGTAACGCCTTTTCCCCACCAAAGAATCTGAATATCACTCTTGATTCCTGCTTAGGATGTGCAAAAGAAACCAAACTGCAATGGTTAGCATGAGGGACAGCTTTCTAATTAACCTCTGTCTCCAACCTGCAAAATTATAATATAAGACTATTGTATATAGATTTTTAAAAAATCTTTCAATTTTTCCGTTATTATCTGAATTCCTGGCTGAAGTAGGAATGTGGATTTAGCACTTGAGCAGGTGAATTTTCATGACAACCTTATCAAGCTGCACTATAATGAGATGACTGCATAAAGAAATGGGAAGAACACCCCTGATTCTTGCTTATAATAAAACACCATAAAGCCAGCAGTACACTAAAACCCACCCTCGGCAGTCACAGAGTAATTGTGAGGTCCTCTCCTAGAACTGACCTTAGCACAGATGAGTTCATGCCTATGAGAACAGACTTATCTTGCAACAAGAACCTGGAAGCAAATGCATCTAAATCAACAGCCATCCTGGGTAAAAGAAGTTGTTCTGCCCTGTTCTAGGAATATATTACCTGGGCTCAGACCTGGGGTAAAATCTCCTGTATTAGGAAAGGTTTACTTCAGTTGAAAGAGTTACATCATGTGGTCACATCTTTTAGTCTCCCTTAGGACTTTTTTTTTCCTGGGACATAGTGTGTGCATGCTCACAGTGAAAAGGATTTAATGAAATACTTTTCAATATATGAGATGATCTGAAAGCAAACCCACAAACAAGAACTCTAAAAATTGCTTGATGTCAGGATCTACTTTTCACAGTTTGCCTGATGTCAGTAGTGGGTTATACCAAATCTTGTGATGTTCCTACCCTGACTTACTCTGTGCACTAGTTCTGGATAAGATTTTATCTGGACTTACAGTTTGCAACATGATCCCTTCCTTAGCAGGGTATATTAAAGGACGAGCCTCTTTAAAATGCAGACTCTCCATTCTATTGCTTAAACTTTGATGTTTTTGTCAGCTGTGTGCCAAAGCATAGAGATGAGAGAAAAATCACATTTGCAGTAAATAATACAGGAAAACATGAAGTGATAGTAGGAAAACATTTTTAAATCAGGAGAGAAACTCACTATACCTTTTGCTCAATGAAAGAGTAGAAAAATTGATGGCAAATTACAGTGCTGAAAGCTTGATCCCTTTACCATCACCTGCACAAGTTCTACTGGTGGATAAAAAGAGCCATATATCCTCCAAGCTTTATTGTTCCTATCTCCCAGCTGGAAGCATAGGCAGCCTACACCGCTGGGACTCCCTAATTACCTAAAATGAATACACATCCTGTTCCCCCATCCACCCAGAGATGTGTGCATTTTTTTTGCCTTGGAGACTCACTTGGAATACACACAGGGGCTCTCCCACTCCATTTTCCTGTCTTCAGACAAGTCCTCCTGCTGCTACCCAGGCGGCGGTAGAAAGGAGAAACACACTCATACTGAAGCTGAGTGTGCAGATGCTGGTACCCTGGGGGCAGGTCTCCAAATGGCAGTGCTGGCTTCTTGGTTGGATAGATTTCAAGCTTTTGCTTGCTGAATGCAGATGAGTAAAGTTGATGCAAAGGTGTTTCCCTGTTTCAAGGCACAAAGAACACAAGGTAATAATAATATAAAAGCGATCTTTACCATAGCTTTATCACCAGCTGTTTTAGGTATCATTTAAAAGCATATGAAGTTTGCTTGTGAAAGAATAAGGCAAAAATATCATTCCAACATAGTTTAGCAATACTCCCATTTACATCCCAGCTATTTTATTTACATATATATACACACATATATAAATACACATATGTTTATAAATTTTCTATTTGTGTCTCTTTTTTTTTCATTTTACAGTTTCTGGATTGCAACCAGAGGCAACCATTGCCTCTGAATGTGGAACAGTTTTTGCCATTCACAAAAGGCGTGAGATACCATGTTTTTAAATAAAGAAATTACACTGGAAGTTGGCATTGCCGTAATTAATTCTCACTAGAGAGGAGTTAGGCACATCTTTTCTCTAGTCAACATTTTAATAGGCAGTATTAGGAATCAATTCAGATTAAATCATGTTGATAAAGTTGCTTGACTTAGCAATTAACAGAGATAATTGCCTCACCACAGAGATTTCATAATTGCAATAATCACTAAGCTTCCATTTAGAAATTGTACTGATTAGCTGAAACATGGCACATAATTAAAAAAATAAATTATGCACCAGCCTAGATATGGACCATAAGCTTGACTACAGTCATACTTAAATCTGCATCACTTAGAACGTGTCCCTTGTTCTAATGCTTAAAAGCACCTATCTACAGAAAAAACTATTTACATCTGAAAAATTCAGCAGGAAATTAATTTCACTTGAGATTTCTGGTACTGCCTGCATCCAGAAAAGCCATAAGAATCGTTTTTCGCATGGTAATTCCATTTTTGATCACAGAGAGACACAGACTGCCTCCGCCATATAGAATCTGTGAGGCAATACATAACAGCACTTAAGGAAAGTAAAGTTATTAAGAACAAGAGCAATGGCAAGTTTCTTGTATTTTGGAAGAAGGATGAGAGCTGCTGTGGTCATGTTTAGACTGCCAGGGTCCCATTCCCTACTCACATGTGACGTTGCAATATTGCATAATCCACACTTTGCCTCACTATTAATCTATGAGATGGAGATCCTACTTCAAGGGATAAAAACAGTCCACGAACATGAGATGCCATCATGATGCTATGGAGGTGGGGGCATGTATGCACTCTCATACACCTGGTGTTAATATCTGAAACATTTAGCATAAAAAAACCTGTGTTCAAAAGTGAATTGGAAATCTAAGCAAGAAAAATCCCCTGATGGCTACTAAAGCCTCCTGATGGCTTCTCAGGGCCATCTCTACAATCATACATCACAAAGCTGGAGAGTGGCAGAGTGTTTGGGAACATGCTTGCCTTGTTCCTAAAGTCTTCTCTAGGCACCTGCTACTGGCCATTGCCAGAGATGGGATTTGGCTTGAGCTGCACCTTTATTCTGACCTGGTATGGCTGTTCTTAAGACCAAAGATGAGGACAGTTCTTGCCCTGCATCTAAAAATAAATGAATCGTATACTGCAAAAAAAAACCTGAAATGAGGAATGACTACTTGGACAAAAATGAACTTGAACATTGCAGCGTAACTGTTTCAGATTGGGCTTATTTCAAGAAATCAGCAGAAGGGTAAGCCCAGACAAGGTCCGATCTTTCATTCCTTCCTCCCCCCCTCCTACTCTACTTCCTCCTCTCCCCCATGCCCACCCCAAACTCAACTTTATATCAATTGTGCTATATTGCTTTGGATGGTGAAACTTAATGGGAGCAGATTACATTGCTATACTCCCTTCTCTCCTTGTGCTCTCCCCACTCATTTCTTCACTAAGACGGCATGAGTTTGTATTTTAAGACACAGTAGCCCCAAGGAGCTGTTCTCAGACTGTTCTCATAGCCTGTCACAAGCTTGCAAGCCTAATTCCGGTATTGTCCAGTAGTTTGCACATCTCTAGCTGTGCATTTCTTCCTGGCTGCCTCCAGCAGCTTGCAAACCTGTGCTTAATCAGACCTCCCCTCCCAGCAGTTCTCATTGCTCAGTTATCAGTGGAGTTGTAGGAATGGTTGCTCAGGCAGACTAAACACACAGGGTGGAAAGGAGAGGAGGGGAAAAGCAATCACATTTTTTCTTTAAACTGTAGTTGAGATATTGCATTCTCACCTTGACTGAACCTGCATTGGAAGCACTTTCTGTCTCACCAGGTCAGAGATCTTTGGCTCTCTGCAGGCTAGAAAACATATAATGTTGCACAGTACTTTTCCACATTCACAGCTCAAGTGTTATGGTTCATACTCATTTCCACTCTTTCCTCTCACTAGCTATAGTGGACTGGATTAAGAAAAGAGGCAGTAAGTTACATGCATTAAAATAAAGATAGGCCCTAACACCTAAAGCCTTGGAAAAATACTTCCCCACACATCGCCAGATCTATTCCATTTACAACGGTGGAAGCAACTGAACGTCTTCTGCACTGGCGCTTTCAGCCATGGAGGAAGATTCGTCCATCAGTGTGTCTGAATGCCAGATTTACACCACCACAGCCGATGGTTTGGAATCTGAGCAAACTTTTGCAATAATGGAATTATATATAAAATACTTAATTTCCTTCTGTGTAGCCACACACAGCTAATCCCAGTGACTCGGCATACAGAGAAAGGCTGCAGGATGTTACAGACTTCTAAGAGTCTGTTTGCTTGTGCACCCATTGGAAGGAGCTGGAGGTTCTGATTCAAAGGAACACCTCAGTTACCTGAATATGCACAAAATAACAGAAGGGAGATCCAGGATTTCTAATTTACTTTAAGAGCAGGATAAAATATTCAGGTTTATCAGTTCAAGTAACTCTGCCAGGATCTCCTTCCTGGTGCGCACAGTGGAAGAAAGGGAATCTTGCAGGATGGATTTTATCTGTATGCCTGAGCACTTGTATTCTGTGGGATTTGACAATATCTAGCTCTTTGTGATTCCTGTATATATTAACCTTTATGTCACTATCAAAGTTAACATCAATAAAGACGCTTTCCACAAATTATTATCATCAATAAAGATGCTTTCCACAGATTATTATATGCTTCAGGGAGAGAGTATTTCCATCTAAAATAACAGAATAAAGCAAATTCTACAGGGGACAGACATATTTCCTTATATTATCATTACTTCAGTTAAAAAAAAAAATCCATTAAAATATGTGTCAAACAATTGCTTTGGGAAAATGAATTTGGCAGTTCCCCAGCCCAAATTCATTCATCCATTCATGGTTTCAGACAAGCTTAGAGTAGCTCCAGGTCAACAGCATAATTCCCTTTTTAGCAAAGTATTTAAAGATGTGTTTCAGTGTTTTGATGAATACAGATAGTTTAAGCATGTCCTCAAGTGGTTTTCTGACCCAAACCTTCAAGGCTGCAATCTAAAGGCTTGGCCTTTTACACTCATGACTGGTCCCATTGACTTAAAAGGATTGTGAGAGGAGAGCTTGGCCTTATGACAGCAACTCTCATGAGACAATTATTTCCTTCTATTTCAATTCCCTCCTGATATTCTTTGATTTTGATCTTACACAGGTTTGATCCTAGAATGAGGGTAATAAGGGTCTTAGGGAACATTCCTTTCCATGTTTAAAGATGGAAACATCATCTGGAATTGCTGGCATCTTCTCTGGCTGAGTTTAGCAGCCAGTAGAGCTGGCAAACTACCAATCTCAGTATCAGGTGTCAGTCAGACAGTTTATTCTCAGCAAAAATGATTGTTTGGTGAGTGTAAATTATATAAAACAAACTCCAGTAATACCATAGCAGCTTTTGTGAGTTGTGGTAAGAAAGTTTGTAAACTACCTTTTATGCAGATTGGCTGCTTCCCTGACCATTCTCCATCGTCTTGGCAGGTCCTCTGTTCATTCCCACTAAGAACATACGAGTTGTTACAAAAGAAAGCAATGACTGTGCCAATTTTTGCATAGCGTCCATTCAAGAGGCCAGTGTCTTCTACTACTCTTCTGTAGCCATTGAGTGGGCCACCAGGATCTGAGCAGTTTTTTTCATCTAGAACTAATGATAGGGGAAAAAATAGTAACCATTTCATCAAGTTCACAGCATTATTTTCACCCATCATATTGTTTGTCATTTCATTCAGATGTTACTACACAATCTACACTATATTACAGATGCCTTTGGGATCTCTGTCTTTGGAAAGATCAAATATTAAAGAAGAAATTATAATATACAGATGTCTGTTTATAACACACACTTTAGTCTTCACTGAAAGCATAAGATTCTCAAATTGTTAAAAAGACCTTAAAACGTATCTGACAATCCTGAAAAAGAACCTTGACTTTACATGATGTTAATGTCCCATTAACATTAACAGGGCTACTTCAAGAGCATAAAAGGATGCACTTAAACTATTTGCAGGAAACAGGCCCTTGGCATTCTTTTCCCTTTTCTGTACTTTCAGTACTTCACTGGACTTGGATAATAAAACTAGACTACTTAATTTTACTTTTATGTTTGGTTGCATTTTGGTTCTTAGCACTGAGAGAGATATCTCAGTAATCCAGGGAAATACGGGAACTGAAAGAGAACATATATATATATTTACTGATACTAAAAATTTAATATGGAAAGCTTACTCATGCTAGGTTCTGCCTATAAAACCTCTTTTACTTCCTCCTTCCCAATATTTTCCCCTTCTTTTTATGTGTTGTTTTTTTTTCTCTCAATAAACTTAAATTTTTGGCCTAAATCTGGATGACAGTATTCCCTATGTGATGCTAATAAATGCTTTTCTCTATATTTTTCACTCCTCTGCTCTTTGTATTTAGCAGCTGAAAAGGTACTTTTTTTTTCCCTTTGGATTTCATCTCAGTTTTCTTGTCAGGCTGACAGTAACATGCAATTCTGTTTAATTCCTCTGTCTGATGTCTCATTGCATGATAACCAGTGAACATCTAGTTTAGACAGCTAGTGTTAGTGCTGCTCTGCTTATGGAGGGCTGAGAAGACTAAGACATATCAATTGACCAGAAATGACCTGTTCATGTCATTGCTTCAGACTCAGCTACCTGCTGAGCCTCACTTCACAAAAGCACCAATATATAACAAAGCACTTAAACATTTATTTAAATCCCTGTGGAATCAGCACAGTAACAGTGCATAGGTATGGCCCTGTCCTGTTCCCGTATCTTCATGTCACCAGACAGCCCAGCTCAGCAAAGCATGTAAGCATGTAGCTAACCATAACAGTACAAGTTCAATGAAGAGCATATGCTCTTAACATTGAGTATATAATTCAAGCTAAGCATTTATTTCAGTGCTTTCTTTAACAACATTGGATTTTAGCATATGCTGAAGGTTATATATGTACTTAAATACTTTTCCACGAGTCATATTCAGTAAACAAAGAGGACGTCTGAACTTCCTCTCAACCAGGAGAAAGGGAGAAACAGAGCCCTGTCTCCTTTTAATTTGGCTCCATTGTTTTTTGTACCTCACAGGCTCTCTCACTTGTGAACCATAGATGACTGATAACTTGATAGCAGCTAAAGACTACAAGGAATCACCCACAGTATAATGCTTTATTTGCAAGTTGCTTTCTGCACTGGTATCTAACCTAGTGGCATCATCTGATGAGTAGAGTGCTTGTTTCCAAATGTACCTAAGCTTGACCAAATAAGTCAATGAAGGTCTTCTCTTATTTCATCCTATGCCTATCAGTAACTTGAACAATAATTCTCTTCTTCCCTAAGCTCAGGGTTATGACTTTTTTGATGGATGAAAACCAAAGAGAAAACATCTGTGAAGGAGAGACCTAAATTATACCACCTAGCACTTCAGTAACAGCCAAGTCTAGAGACAGATCTTTCAATAGATCTTTAGCCAGGGACATCATGCAGCAGGGACTTTACCACAATCCTGATATTACACTTACTGCAACTGGAGACGTTCTCTCTAGATAGAAGAATGCCTATTGCTTGCTCTTTCAGATGAACTTATATACAGCTTTTTCACAACACTCCCCCCAAAATTTACATTGTTTGGACAACACACTTGTAAAAGCACTTTTCCAATTGATACAAATTATTCTGGAATATGGAAATAAAATTGTGCAATACAAAACAACTAAAGAAAAATTAAAAGTCTCTTTGGATGAGAAGAAGGGGCTTGGAATTTCCCAGCTGAATCAATATGAATGGCAGGCATGCCAACTTGCACAGCCAGAATGAATGGAAGTTTCTCTTTTATCAATTTTTCTCTAGGATGGGAATTCTGTTGAAATAAGTCTCGTCTTCATGCAGTAAGCCCCTAATCACCTCCACAGAGTGCACCAGACTTCTGCAGAGAAGGTATCAGAGGTACATAGTAATGTAAGTAGCTATCCATTGTTGCACAATGTCCCTCACTTGGTTTTGGTCCTAGACATTTTCAGTCTGTGTGTAAGAAGGATGTATGCCTAAAGTCTTGGAGGAAATTATTTTTCAGTCATTTGATGTTTCAGTCAGACCTTTATATAGGCAAGTCTTGCAGGCTTGGGCTCCAGCAGAGTAAAATAAGAATCTCTACTGCTTCTTAAAGACAGGAAAACAGAACATCATGTTAAGCCACGGATCTACCAAATTTCAAGTGAGATTTGGATAGTCTAGTTTCATGTGAATACATTGGCTGAAACATTTGATAAGAATCAAAACTTAAAGTGACCTTACCACATTCAGGATGATGTGTTGACCAAATCCCATCAAGCTGACAGTAGGCAACACGGCTGCCTTTTAAGCTGTAACCTGCGTTGCACTTGAAGTAAACCTGGGCCCCGTATTTAAAGTCATCTCCTTCCACAATACCATGAGCGGGAGCACCTGGAGTCCTACACATCACCACTGACAGTTCAGATATTTCAAAAAAATCCACTTTATTACAAAAACAGGACTGTGTTAGGATGATTCTTTATTTTAGAACATTGAAAAACCAATTAAAATGGGCACAGGAGTCAAAATTACAAGACAGGTATATACCAATCTTTAGAAAGTTGTTTAGACATCAGTTCTACACACACTTACATATATGCCACTTTTCAAAACGTATCTAGATCCATTCAGTTCAATGGGATGACTCAGAAGTGTGAAGTGATCATGTGCATAAGTGTTTGTATCATTAGGGCTCATTTGCTCAAAATATTAGTACTTGAAGCACTTTCCATCTTAACAGGGTTTTGAATGAACTACCATGCTTGGTCAAGAAAAAATTTAGATCCTTAAAAGCCTTATATTGAAATTCTTTTAAATTCCTCTTTCCATTTTTATGTAGTTTTTCAGATAACCTCACTGAAATATTAAAGCATCATTATTTGTGTAGATCAAACATTATCATAATGACATTAAAAAGGAACCTTGATATTTACCAAACTGTGATATTTACCCTTTCCACAGGGTTTGCTCTGTAGGGGAAAATACTTACAGACAATGGTCTATTTAACTACTGCAAGTAGTAAATATTAGATTAAACATCGTAAGCAAGATTTCTCTGAGAGCATCAAACCAGCCATACTAAATCGGAACAAAGGTCCGTCCAGCACAGAAACCTATCTTCAATGGTGGTAAACAGTAGATTTGATGGGAAGAATATAAAAACATAGCAACCATACAGAATACTTTCCTGGCATATTCTGGCAGTGTTCAGCAATCTGGGGCTCAAGGACTACCTGAACTACAATGGTATTTTTGGTATAACATAGCCTGGTGATTTTTTTTAACATTAATTTGTCTGAGAATTTCCTAAACTCAACTACATCCTTGGTGTCCACAATATCCTGTGGCAATGAGTTCTACATACTAAATGTTTTGTGAAAAATACACTGCCTTCTTTGGTTTGGTTTCTAGCCACCTGAAAATTTCAGTTGGTGCCCTGCTTTCTCCGTTACGAGAGACAGAGAACATCCATGCCCCATTCACCTTCTCCAAGTCACTTTATAAGACCAATTTTCTGTATGTAGAAATTATATATATGTATTTCTGTATGTAGAAATTACGACAATGTAGGAAACACAAGTTTTAGTATCTACACAGTTATCCATTTCTCTGTGTGTCTCTGGCTTTGCCTGGCCATTCATTGTGGAAAACTGCACAGGAAAGGATTCAGTGCAAGATTTAGATATGTGTATGGGTTTTTTACCTGGGAGCTGTGGTACTCCGCTGAAGATAGATGAATGCTAAAGAGATCATCCCTACTTTATGCTTTTAGAATTTGACTTTTTCTGTTTTGCCTCGTAGCTAGTTGCTTACTAACCTACAGCCAAATTTTGATCCTTACACTTCCAGAGGAAAAACTTTTCTAAGGCCTCAGCCCTGTAATCCTTACACAGAACACACATGAATGCATCTATTTATATGGACTGTGGACCATCCAATTATTCACATAAGGAAGAGATTCTTGAGTAACAGTCCTAAAGCAGCAGCATTTGCAAGAACAAGGCTCCACAGAAATTCCCCTCATTTTACGGATTACTACAAACATCAAACAATGAGTCAGCAGAATCATTTGTGCACTAGTAAGCACAAGTCTTAGAAAGAAAAACCGTCTAACATTTAAGCATTTGAGAAAGGCCCAGACTCACTGCTCCAAATCACAACACATCCAGTTAGGGGAGCTCAACATTTCCTCTTGGCTGCAAGTGTTCTGCATCAGTGTCATCTTTAGTGAGAGAATAATGATAAAAATTCAACAAAACTCATTCCTAGCCCTTGACGTTTCTCATGTGAAATATAGGCACACATACATATACGTGCATATATAGGTGCATATGTGTATACACAAGCACATACATAAAGGAAAGGGAAATAATGGGAGCATAGATTTTCTAGGTGTTTTAAATTCTCAGAACACTTGTCTTCCCAGTCATGATCTGTGTATTCCCAGTCACTCCCTCCATATCTTTCTCTGAACAGCAATTCATTTCACTATATTTATATTTCTCTCTTTCAATGTAAAGTCACACTCAGCTTGTCAAATGCGAAAATAAGGTGATTAGAAACATCTGTGCACCACTCAGAGTTCTCCTTTTTATCACAAATACAGGTTTTCTGTTTTGCTTGTGGTCCAGTTCAGCTCTGCAGAACAAATGTTTTGATGCTTTTGTGTTCTAGGTCCATCCTGGAAAAAATGTCACCAAGCTACACTTACTTTTTTTTCCACAAACTATAAGTATTTGTTCTTGTTCAGTCTCCTCAGTGATTAAGATATTTAGTTTTGATTTGCTCTGGTTGCCAGACTTTCTTTAGATTCTCTGTGCCAGTGTGACCCAGCTGGAACAACTCTGGTTTTATTTATGATGTAAATTCAGTGCTTCGTGCACAGATTCATTTAGTACTGGAACTGTGACCTGGAGTAGAGGATATGGAGGCAGAAGGTCATGAGATCTAATCATAGCTATAAAACTGTAGCCATGGGTAAGTTGCTTCATCTGCTGTATCTAACAAATGAGAGCACCCCTTTTCTCACAGGGATATTATAAGCATTAGCTCCTACCCACTTGTGTCACAGAGTCACCGTGGGGTTTCTCTAATGGCAAAACAGCTAAGTATTATTAATAGACGTGTCCCTTTTGTTACCCATGCCTTTTTCTACTGGTTGTCTGTTCTCTTGTACCACAGGATCTTTCCTCATGGTCTGTCCTATCCTTTAAACTTCGCCACTGGAGGCACAGCTGCTCATTTTTAATTTGGATCATTTTATAAGTTCATTCTTTCTCTCTACAAATTAAATGTGTTTTGGAATCCTGAGATGTTCCGTGCATCTCAGTACCACACCTGAGCTTTCTGTTTTCAGCTATATTATCTAGCCTGAAAGTCACATACAGTTACTTTAGTACCTGCCTCTAGTGCTTTGGTTTCAGCTCTATAGCTTTTTTCCCTCTTCAGTTTGACTTGCCTTTTATCCCTTTCACCTAATATGTTTCAGGCAGCTCTTCTGCACCTTTTCCCTTTACTTGTGAACACTTCAGACAATAGAGTTTTGAACAGTTGTTGTGAAGGAAATCCTAGCCCCTGTGTGCTTCATCCAATTCTCTCTTATCTTTTTGTGGATAGCTTCCCATCAAGAGTGTGAATTTGACTGGCTCTTACATCTTTCAGAATGTGCAGTATACTCCATTGAATTTTAGGACAGCCTCCTTTGTTTGAGATATTTTATTGAAGTCTTTCAACATTGTCTCCTGGTGTAAGACTATATCCAACTCTCCAACAGATGTTTTTCAGAAGTCAAAAAGAAAGGAAAAGAACATTTTGGAAATGTCATTCATACCTAGCTCTGCCCTTACACACACTAGCCATAAAATCCAACCACCTGAGCTGACCCAATTCTCTTCAGTTTCTAAGCTCTCTAAGATACTTATTTGATATGATTTCAGATTCCCTTGCCTAGCCAGGATGGGCCTGATCCTGCTATCTACTGAGTATTTCTGAACATCAGTCCTCCTTCTCTGCGTGGTCCAGCTTTCACAGTCATGCGGGCTGGATCCCCCTCACAGCCCTCACCTACCCACAGCCATCCCCATCCCACCTTGTATCCACCCCCAGCTATACCTGTGCCTGGTCTACCCTGACCGCTACAGCAGAGACGGGGCTGTGAGCCGTTTGGACAGCACTTCCTTGGGAAGCAGGTGGTGGGCTGCCCAGGAGCACTCCATGGGCTTGAACCATTCCTAGGCCACTAGTTAGACTGCTCTGCTCCATATAAAATAAATGATTCCTACTGCCCTGTGAGTCTGGCTTCCTACCTGTAAGGTGTCTTAGATGTGTCATTTCTGCTGTGTTTGGCTATAGCATTACTTGTCCATAGCAAAATGAGAGAGGAAGGAGTAGGAAAATCTGTCTTGATAACCCATGGGAGGACTTTCTCACTGACACAGCAGTGGTTAAAGAAGAACTGGCATCCATAGGTCTTATCCTACTTAAAGGCCTTATCAACATTTCCCTAGTGTTAGTGCAATGCCCTCTGAATAGCAGTCACTGCCCAGCTTTTCACAAGATTAATACCTTACCTTTTCTCTCAGTGCACTTTGCAAAGCAGACAGAGGAAGAAGCAAAAGACAAGGTAGAGAGCTTCAGACAGAATTATCTATGAAATGTACCATGAAGTCAGAAATACTCACCCCAAACTGTAAGGTTTGAGACAACCCTGCCAAAATGGAACTAAGTGTGTCAGGATTTCAGGTTGCAGTGCTCGGTCTCTGCACCTTTCTCTCCACAAACAGAAGACCAAAGCCACCAGAAACCCACAAAATGGACTAGGTGGCTGCAAAATTCTACTATGATATGGTAATGGACAGCCAAATATGAAAGACATTCATTCAACGTCTGCTAAAAAAAGCCTGAACAACCCAGAGACTCCATGAGGGTCAGGCTGATCCCATTCTTCATGTCATAGTGTCATCACACCTATAAAGATTCTGGTGAATTTATATCTAGAAAACAATAGGAAAACTGGAGAGATTTCAGGGAAAGGTGAAACTAATGTTAGGGAAATATAATCTTGAGAGTGACTAAGAGCTAAGAATGACCACCCTGGTCATGCAAAAGCTAAAAACTACAATAATCTAAAAGCTAAAACCAGAAATGGTACAGTAAAATGTTTAAAGGAAGACAAAGAGGTATATTCAGGCAGGATAAAATTAAGAACAGAAGAATTCTTACTCAAGAAAAACTCTATAAAAGTCTCCTTGACAAATGTTTGAAAGGCATGGTATGATGTAAGTGGAAATGATATGAGTCTCATCATTTGAAAAACCCAGAGACCATGAGGGTCAGGCTGATCCCATTCTTCATGTCATAGTGTCATCACACCTATAAAGATTCTGGTGAATTTATATCTAGAAAACAATAGGAAAACTGGAGAGATTTCAGGGAAAGGTGAAACTAATGTTAGGGAAATATAATCTTGAGAGTGACTAAGAGCTAAGAATGACCACCCTGGTCATGCAAAAGCTAAAAACTACAATAATCTAAAAGCTAAAACCAGAAATGGTACCATAAAATGTTTAAAGGAAGACAAAGAGGTATATTCAGGCAGGATAAAATTAAGAACAGAAGAATTCTTACTCAAGAAAAACTCTATAAAAGTCTCCTTGACAAATGTTTGAAAGGCATGGTATGATGTAAGTGGAAATGATATGAGTCTCATCATTTGAAAATTGAAACTCCAGCAAAAATAAAACTGGAACAGACTTTGGAGAGAACAGGGCGGCACTAGCAAGCCCATTCTGAGCTGAGAGATTTTTTTGGTTTTAATTTTTCCATATTTTGCTACACAATGTTGTTCCTGGGAAGTTCCACAATTAATCTATACAGGCATATAAGTAACCCTTGTCACTTTAGGGTCTTGAGGCGAGTTTTGGCCTGATACAGCTCTGTACAGTTCATAAGAGAGCATAGTAGGAAGGGATAAAACAAGGTGGCTACAGGCACTTCTGGCAGAAATGCTCAATTGTGACAGCCCAGTTGTTAGAGAGAGAATAAAAACCAGAGCTGCCTCAAGTGTCTATATAACAAACTCACAGATTCCTGATAAAACTTACTACCCTTCTTGCCTCTTACTTTGGTGTCTTGGAAAAAAGAAAACAATATTTCTGTCCTATATGAAACATTAAAATGGCTCCACGTTTTACAGACAACTTTCTGCAATCTGAAAAAACTAGACTAGAGGAACAGTAAGTTCCTGAATTTTTAAGTAAAATGTTCCATTATTAATAATAACAGTGAAAATTCCTCTCCCTTTTAAATTATATGTAAGAGACATTCCTTAGATCTGAATTATCTGCCATTTAGAAATAGTTTTCATGCTCATTTTATCACCAGTGAGATAAATTAGATGATCTCTTGAGCTACACTTTTCTCTCTTCAATGTCCTTCTAATCCTGCCTGATGGAATTATCATTTGCTTTTGTCCCAGGGTCCCTTCATTAAATGAACACCATTTTTTTCTGCTGCCTTCCTCTCACCCACTTCCTCGTTAAATAATATATATCCGTTCACACATATCATACATTATCTCTAAATTCTGCACAACCTTTCAATAATATATTGCATGCCTGAAATAAATCTAATTGCTCATTGCTGGTACTAATAAAAGGTTTACATTTCCATTTTTGTCTCCCCTGAAATATTAGGTGCAAGAGCTTGTAATTGTATGGAATTTTGTTCTTAATTTGCTTACAGAATTTTTTAATACTGTTACTGCTAAAGAAATTTATCTTGTTGCATATTCCCAAGTCAGAGTTTGACTTTCAGGCTGACCTGTGCTAATGTATATAGCACATTTTGACTATCTAGTAGTGGCTCTGGGGAACATTTTTCTATGTACTTGTAATATTGCTTTCACATAAGTTGTGCGTGCTGGCATGCTTAGTGGAGGCCAAACACTGAAAATGGCCACAGAAACTGCACTTGATAACAAGTAGGGGAGTAAAGCCGCTTCTGCTGTTATGAATCCTAGCATATGTCTTCTGCAGCGAGAGAGCGCTATGGACTTGCTTTGGGACCCCAGGTGCCACCATCCTAGCCAAACCAGTCTAATGACTGTCAGAGAAAGCCTGATAGAGACTGAAACTGAAGAAATTTAAATAACTATCCTCAGAAAGAGGACATTTTGTCAGGAGGAAGCCTAAATTATATTCTTTTCTCCAGTGAATGCTATCATGACCCAGCATGCTGCTAAAAGCCACAGCAGCCCCTGAGCCAGAGAAATACTGCGCAGGGAACCTCAGCATCAGGATTTTTGATCCTGAGCTTTGGGGTTTCCTGGCTTCATAGCAGTGACTGGCATGTGCTCTGGAGCCAGAGAACCTGGAAGCCCCAGAAATCACAGCTCCAAGATGCTGTTGCTGGAGGGAGCATGACATTTTTTTTTTCTCTCCGATTAAGAAAATAATAATTAAAAAAAAATGCCAGCAGAAAATAAAAATGTCTTTGAAAATTTACTGCTATGAAACCATTCTAATAGAAAACTCCCGGCCAGCTCTATCTACATGCACCTCATGCAGCTCACTGCTATTTGCAGTCGCTGCCGATAGCCAAGCCTGCTGAAGTCAATAGTGGTAAATCCCATCAGGTTTGTCTTTTGGCCTGCAAGTCTCTGATTTGATCAAATTCTTTTTCTTGGTTTAACTTTTGTTTCAAGGGCAAGTCTGATTACATGACTACCTGAGTATCATTATGTAACAGTTCTTAAAGCTTACAATCTCTGTATTTCCCAAGGTTTTTATAAAATTAGTGTCTGTCTGCGTTTTACTGCTGGGGAAGCTATAGCATGGAGATATCAAGTGATTTACCTGAAGGCAAACAGTGAGTGAGTGGCAGAGCTAGGAACAGTTCTGTCATCTCCTGATATTCTTACTACATTTGCATTTAAACTGACCCAGCTTTGTGCAGAAATCAGGATTAAATAATTATACCATTATGTAATCCACACATTATTCTCAGCAGCAGTGTTTTGTACAAAGGTGATGGAGCCATATGGGAGCAGATAGATAGTTCAGTGTGCCTGAATGCAAAGTACAGGAGTCAAGGAGGGAACCAGCCATGAACAGCTTAGCAGTTACTGCTGGGTATTGTGATGCCCTTTGCAAAGTCCTGTGAGTAAAGGTCTTTTCTGAATTCAGACTTACAGAATTTGTTGTCTTCACTCATGAGCTCTGTCAGTCCATGTAAATCTCTGATACCATTTATTCCTACATTATCCCTTCTTGCCCCAGCGTGCATCCACAAAGTGAGGACGCCTCAGGTTCTCACAGGGTTTGCTGGCAGAAAAGAACAGATGTGGGGGAGGACCCAGATGGCTCTCCTGAGACATCATCCCTCTGCAGCTTGGCATAGCAGCCCAGAGACAGTTAATGCCTAACACATAAGCCCATGGAGACTAGCTTTAGCCAAAAGCATAAGGACACTGGCTGTCAAAATGTTTTTGGAATGGCTGTGTCCTCAAGGAGGGAATGAGGTGAGGGATTTCTGGAGGCTGTGGCTCAGAATGCTCAGGAGAACTGCTTTTTTATTCCTTCTCATAAGCAGTGAGCAGGGCTTTCAAGCAAGGATATGAGTTTGGCAATGGATTTGATGAAATAGTCCGCCAGCATTGGGAGGCATCAGGCCATCCTGCCATCCTGAGGCAGTGTGGCTCTGCACTCTCCTCTGCGCAGGGCTGCCAGACCTTGATATATCAGGTCAGACACAGTATGAGGCAGGAGCCCTGACTCCAGACTTATGCTTTAGGAGTCCCAGTGTTCTTGTCTGGCTCCTGTCTGCCTTCAAGGTTCTCTGCATGCTGGGATCATGGGCATATCATAACTCTGCTGATAGCAACATTGGATTCATGAGGTTCTGCAGCACGTCAGAGAGCAAGCTGTGTAAGTTGTGGTGGGAACGTCCTTCTCTGTGACACTGCTGACACTCTCCCTGAGCCTGCAATCATTTCAGCACAGGCTTTGTTCCTACAAGGAGCTCAGTTCCTGATGGTATTTTTTGATGGTACTTACACTCAGGAAAGAGCCTGGCATCATCTGATGCTGCTCTAAAGATCAACTCTCAGCTCAAGCTCTCTTGAATAAATCGTAGCAAACACTGTGGGATCCACCCTAAGGACATTAACCTTCTTGCCATGACCTCCCTGAACCTACCACCTCTCCTATGCTGGAGAGCGCTGGTGACTAGGAAGCTGCACACTGACAAGCAGCGCAGCTATTCTCCTCCAGACCCTGGCAAGAGCTGGATGTGAATGAGAGCAGGAGAGGCTCGATGGCATTAGCTTTGCTATGTGATCATCATTCTTCTCCACAGCAGGAACAGACTGCTGGGAGCTGAACCACTTTGGAGGACACGTGGTCTTGGTCAGGAATCTCTGAAGGAAATGCTTTCCGGGGGTGGTGTGTGTTTACACAGGCCATGTCTGAGTGGGCTGGTGATGTCTAGCATGCTTGCTTGTCTTCTTTGTTGCCCCTCAGAACTTTTACTTTTTGGAGCTGGCAAGCTCTGTGTTTTAGGTGAAAAAAGAGTGTGGTTGCAACTTTCACAACCAGCAATGAGAAGAGGGTGAACAAGAAAAGCGAAGAGTGCTAAGGTCTGGGTTGAAAAAAATTTTTTTTTAAAGCAAGACTCTCAAAGCAGAGAACAAATACATGCAAACACTGCAGCAGATCCTGTACAGGAAAGGGCAAGGAAACCACTGTGATAAAAAGGTGTTCACAGTGATGGCAGTGTTTTCTGGAATAAGGAGACTCTTGGACCTCGAAGAACAAGGATGCTTTGAACAGCTACAGCCACACACCCAAGCAGCACTGTTCTGCTTGGTCATGCCTGTCACCACAGACTCAGAAATGAGTGGGTGAGGCTTTAGGCGGGGCTCTCAGAGGTACCTCCAACCTCTACGTTATCACAGGCACTTTAGCCGGCAAGACTAAGATACTAACAGCCAGCTCCACAAAGGTGCCCATGTCACAGTGATTTCAGTAGCTAAAAGAGCAAATAGGTGCCTAAATGTCACTTAGGAACTGGCCTTCAGTATCAAATACAAGTCCTGGAAGGGTAAAAAGGATTATTGCCCAAAAGTGTCCCGCTGCATTGCAGTAGCTTCCATTCAGGTTGCTAGCAAGGGAGGATTTGGGATATACTATCTCTGCCCTCACTCACTTGTGTTTCAAAAGAGCGGTAACTCTCCACCCTCCTTCATGCCTCTTGTGATGCCCCAGGACACATTCGCCCAGCTCCAAGCCCAGCTCCAGCCATAGCTCATGCAGAAATGCTGGGACAGGCAATTCACCACAAAGATTTTTGGCCTTAATTTATGTCCCATGAAAGAGTCCTGGAAGTTCAAATCTCCTCTCATTGTTGCATTTTGCCAGTCCTCACATTAATCCTGGAAATGTCAAAAGGAAATCATAACAAAAGCAGCTGATCAGCCAACCCCAAGTACCAGAGAGAGTAGATTTCCAGTCCTGTTCTCTGGGCCTCTTCGCTTTTGCAGTGGTTCCACCAGCTAGGAAAAATTACACAAAACTATGACGTAATCCCTACTGAAATCCAAATCTTTTCATTCCCTTCCAGCCAATTGGAACACACCCCTGATGTTTTCCAGCTCCCTGCTTCTGTGAATGAGACAGTATCCATGTGAAAATATGCTTGGATCACCCACTGTGATTTATTCATCCGGAGGCAATTTGGAGGTTGTTGCTTACAATTAGCCACTTGATCTTTATCAGCATTGTTCTTAGCCCTTAGAAAGCTGTGTCTCTGGATACAACCTTTCCGGTACTTGGACGGCCTATTTACTTATACAACTGGACCTGTTTGTGCATGGGATACTGGAGTGAGTGAAATCCTAACGATCCTCAACATTCACTTTATCAGTGGCAAGAACTATTATTTAGAATAAGTTCCCCAATGTGTCCCTTGAAAAACATCACAATATCACACTGCAGAGGAGAGCACTATCTGCTCAGGGGAAAGATTGTAGGGCAACAGAGAAGCTTATATGCTCATTATTATACCAAATTACAAAGGAGAGTAAATAATCTTGAGGTGTTTCATTTTGGAGATGTCAGCTTTCCAGCTAAACAGGTACAAGCCCAGGCAATGCTGGATGAGAAAGACACTCTAAATGCATATTGCTTTGAAACAATGTTTGTGAATGTGCATTAGCTGTAACAGGAAAACACCATTTAATCATATAGATTCATCCTAGCATAGCTGACAGAATAGTTTATTCAGCCTTTTGCAGGGATCTGAGCTGGATTTCAGACAGAAAGGAAGATCTGGCATTGCCTGTTTAAGAAAAAGAGATGGAAATTACCAAGTATTGAGATGAGAGTGTAGGGAAAAAGAAAATGAAGGGAACTAAAAAGCGGGAGAGTACTAAGGAAGTAGCAGGGCAATTTGGTTGGCTGTGAAATGCAGTTCCTGAGCTTTTGAAGAAACCAAAGAGGAGTATGGGAGCCATAAGAAAGAGCAAGTGGGATACTGCCTGGTCGTTTGTGTCATCATTCCTACCGCCTGGGGCCATTCTGCCTTGGCAGTGCTTTGTATCAGCTGCAAACAGTGTGCAAGACAGTGAAATCATGCCCACGAGCACAACAAAGGTAGCTTGCCTCAGAGAGTGTAAAATCCTAAAGGAGGAATGAAGTCTTTGAATGAATTTGGGGGGGGAAAGAACGAAACTGTCAGCATTTAAGCATACTGGTTATTCCAGCAAACTTTCAAAGTAGTTTTAAGGTTACTCCAAAGCACTGCAAGAACGTGCAGTCTGTATGCTTGCACCCCAGAAGCTACAAACAGTGTATCAGTAATCTTCAGAGAGGACAAGGAGTGGTTAGAGGCAGAGACCCCAAATCTATAGTCTACTCCTGGCCCTTCTCTCATTTCTTCTAGCTCCAAAGAAACCAAAAGATACATCTGCTCCCCCTCAGCTAGGAGGCAGAAAACATCTCCATCAGCAACTTATAACTGTATACCAGCCCCCTGTCATCTCCAACCTTTGCAAAAGGTGGGGGTGAGCCTAAAGTGTGCCAGTGATGCAGACTGGTTTTTTGGCCTGCATGCAGATATTCTGTGCCGAAGAGCTGATTTATGCCATACATTAGAGCAGACCTTTCAGGAAGACTTAGTCTCCTAAGTGATTCAGTGGTGAAACGACAGGGAAAAGTATCTTTGTCCCATCCAGCATGGCAAGAATACCTGGAATGTAGCTTGGTCCAACCTGTCCTCCTGCAACATCGATTCATCCTTCCACACAGCAAGTCATACCAGGGAGAATCCTGTGTATGGTTTTACCTCTAAAGCATGTTAGCAGACTGAGGAAAAAGCTCAGGATTGTTTTGGGGTGGCGCAAGTGGAGATTCCCTATGAATCCTTTTAATGTGGCTTAGAAATACACCTCTTTTCCTATGGCAGGCCTAATCCTTGGATGGATTATGTTAACAAAGAGGCAATTTCTGATTTATTTAGATGATAGCAATGCCAGGGGCTATGCTCTGGGCAGAATACCATGGGGTTTTACCAGATGTTTCACTTTCTGAAAAACTAAAAAACTGGCTAGTTAATAGACACTGAGAAAATAACAAAGGGACAAGACGAGTTGTCAATAAAGCAGATGTCCTGTCTCTTTCAGCCTTGCTGTCACTACACTTACTCACTGGAGTTTCAAAACACTGTAAAAATATTATGAGATCAAACAGTGCTAAATGGTATGAGCAACCTCCTCCCAGAGACTGCATGACTTGCCCAATCCAACAGTTGTATTGACAGAGCTGAAGGAAAGAGCAGTCCTAGGGACCAGTTTTCTGCAGGCTGGTTCACAAGCAGCAGTTGTTTAGTGATTGCCTCAGATGTTTGTAGCAATTTCCTTCCTCAGCCATCCACCTCATTTTTCTCTTAGGTGTTTCTGTCCTCCTGAGGGGCATCTTGGCTGTTTGTGTAACTGGAGCTTTAGTTTATCGCTCAGTGAATTAAGACAACCCAAAATTGATGTTAGGTTACCTTAAAGCACCAGACATAATGTTTGGTGGTTTGGCAGTTGCTGTGTGAACAGTTCCAGCATCCTTCTAACCAAGGGAGAAACCTCCAGGAAATATACTGAAGTGAAAACTGGGAGCAGAAATGTCTACCTCCATTTCTAGCCAAGCCTTCAAATTCATGCACTAGGCACTAAACAATACAAATCTTGCCTCATACACACATGATTCTCCTGGAAAGGAGTATACTGTGGGGCAGTATGGGGCAGCAAGGATAACATCCTAGCAAACGTCTAGCCAGCATCACAATGTTGTTCTGATCAGCTCAGGAGAACAAAATAGGGCACTATCCCACCAGAACTGAACTCTGAAGGTGACTTAAAAACCTCTCTGAGGACTGCAGTACTATTATCTTACCTGGCTTTGCAGAGACATGAGCCAATGAAGCTTCCTCTATGACTGCACTGGCCATGTCTTCACTGCAGGATCATCTCACCCTGTCTGAACTAACTGTCCTTCTGAACAGTCTTGCCCATAAAGAGCAGTTCAACCAAGTAATAGTGCTCAAGGCACGAGTGGCGATACTATGTTGCCTCTCAAAGGGAGTCCTCGGAAGGTTCTGGAGAACAAGCCACCTCTGAGAGCATCCTGCCTGTGTTCACACTACAAGGTTGCTGTATGACAGGCTAAAGGGTGGTGCTGGTTTAAGCTTTAGCCTGTAACCCCTAATGGGTCTGCAAAACCTGAGAACTGCCACATTCCAGTTAAAGGTTTTTGCTAGTGTGTGGGTCTCAAGGCAAGTGAACCCTTGGATTGTGATAGTGAAAAAAGGCCACTAGCCTTAACTCCTTAATAGCTCCAGGTATATATGTGCTTTGGCAGCAGCAGGAGTTGGGTTCTTATTTCCCACCCTATACATGCAAGCCTATAGGGAGGACAGTAGAAATGTGATGGAGAAAGAGTGGCATTAATCTCATCTCTTTGACACAGCCACCAAAAAAGCCACCTTGACACAAGTGGGGAAGAACTCTGTCCCTTTAAAAAAGCTGTAATAAGCTATTTTCCACTGGAAAAAATAAGCAAAACGCAACAACCAACCAGAAAAACCAATGGCAGGGCTAGGAGTAAGGAAATTAAGAGTCCTATTTCTTTTTGGAACATTTTCCCTAACTGGAATAGGACTGATTTCCAGGCCAGAGAGGCATTTGGTTATACCTGACGTTCTCCACTGTAATCATGCGGCGTAGGCATGGTCTAACACATGTGGGCTGCAAATGGCACAATATATACCGGTATATATAGACTGATTATGGCACTCCTTGAAACCTATTACTGAGAATCTTTCTGACAAAATTTTGAAAAATCTCCAAGCATTCCCTTAGAAGATTCTGCATTACATGTCCATGGTTAGATAAGAAAACTAGGTTTAATGTCCAGAACCTTTCCCCAGTGCCTCATCCTAGACTCTGCTGGGATTAAAACTCTGTCTAGCCTATACCAAGCACTGACAGCTGGGCTCATTTCTCCCATAGCAGAACAAGGCAGGGGGTGGGGGAGTGTTAATGCTTTCTCCCTATCTTAAATATCAGTCAGTCAGTCCGTTAAGGGCGAGGGCATCCCTAAGAACCAGCCCAAGTCACAGCTATAAGGGGCCAAGAAGGATGGAAGGGGATTATATCAGCAGTGGAGAAGGGCCTGAAAGCTATATTCAGAGGCCTGTTGGAACATAGTACGGCCAGCCCTAGCAACATCAAAGGCTACAGCAAGGAATTAGTTTATACAGCTTAGTCAGTTGGATTAGACCCTTCATTAGGATGCAGAACAAACCTCTTCTTCTTGGCAGACAGGAGCGAGAAACAGAATAAAAATGGAAATCGGATCTGAGCCCTGAATTCCCCATTCAGCACGAGTTCCTCTTATTTGCGTAGGAACTCTAGTTCGCTTGGCTTTGTTCGAAATAAAGGTAACAGGAAATTTCAGGGCAGGATGAGGTCAAGGTCTCTTGCTTTGGGGCCAGCAAGCCCTGGGAGGACTCTTGAGTCAGAACACCCCGTCCTAGGAGGAGGACAAGCAGAGGGGGAAAGCATTTGCCATGGGGTACCAGCAGTACTGCCTCTTCAGCATCTTCAGCAGGCAAACTCAACACTAAGACTTTGGAAAAGACCTTTCTTAGTTTGAGTTGAACAAGTAGTTGTCATGCTGTACAGAATCATTGACAGTCTGATACTCGAGTGGATGCTTTTTAGCATGCAGAGCACCAGTCAGCTTGTTACTTTTTCCCTAATGTGCATTTTTTGAGGAAGTTGCTGCTCTGTTTCACGGTGTTGCAGGCTAAGAGAACAAGATGATCTGGTTTTGGGGTTTTTTTAATGCCTCTGATTGAAGGATTATTTGCATTAAAATCCGCAGAGGTCAGACAGAAAAGCCTGAGTTTGACCTCAATCATGTCAGCATGGCTAAGTGGTCACTGGGAGGGGTATGCAGGTATACCGCAAATTCAGTTCAAGATCAGAAAGAAGCCCAAGTATTTAAAATAGGAATTAGTTTTCTCTACTTACTGTATCATCATAACAAAGCATGCTTATGTGTAAGAAGGTATTTGTTGCTGGTCTCTAGGACTTGTCTTTATTGTGTTTTAGGGCAGAAGAAAGAAGGAAAGATCTCTACTCTATTGGTTAGCATTTGTTTTACAATTTCATATAGATTTTTTTTTTTTTAAACAGTCTCTGGATTGAAATCAGACCTATTTAGATAAAATATTTCTTGCCCTGATACAGGACTGATTGAAATACTAACAGCTGTTAGAAAGATACATGCCTGCATTTCACTTCATGCTGTTGAAGCATTTAAATCACGGTATTAGCCCCTCAAATTGTAAACAAAAAGACAATTTCCTGGCTGCCATACTAGAAGAGAAAAGAGAGTTGTAAGTTTTAAGTTATAAGTTATAAGCAACCTGTGCCTTTAATTATTTTATAAATATTGCAAATTGTAACTGACAGAGCAATTAGGGTTGAATATTACCCCAGGAAAGCAGCTTGACCGATATTGATCATCCTGTTAAATAGATGAAATTTAGTTTAACAGAGGAAAAAATAGGTTCCTTGTGGTTTATCTCATTAAGGTGATTTCCATAATTCCAATAGTGATTCCCACATCTTTAAAACTAAACTTGGTAACAGACAAAAAGACACAGCTGCATTGGGATGGTGAGGGACTTAGAAGATTTCTGATTCTGTCATGAAATGCCTATTGCTGAATTTGTTTAATTTGGCCTTAACTTATTCCTCAATTAGATAATCACACAGTCTCCCTTCCTCTGAAGTATGTCCCTTGGATTTCTTTAAAACCCTTGTATCGCTCTGGGTACCTTCTGTTGCACCACCTCAAATCTTCTACATGCACTTAACATTAAGGGGCTCTAATTTTCTTCTCTCATATCTATTTTTCATCAACATAAATCCATTGACTTTAATGGGATTGCACCTGACCTGCTCCAAGAAAACCAGACTGAAAGAATCAGCCTCATAGTGTCTGAAGTCATATTCAATATTCCAAAAGTGGCGATTTTATGATTGTTTTCTGCAGAAATAAATTTATTTCCCTTGGCTCCACTTCACAAGACAGCACTGTTGCTGCAAGACCTAACAGACAGAAAGATTGTGAGCATAACACGATCTCCCTTTAACATTTAAACTGCAATGCTGTTCAGGAAACTACATGACTAATTTTTAAAGAATTGCAGCCACAGATATTTTTTCCAGTTCCTCCTTTTGCTCTTAAAAAACAAATCAAACTGATTTTCTGCCTTTTTCCCCCCATACATTGGAAAATACTTAGGATACATTTTGGCAAAACTGAAGGAAATATCTTAAGAAAAAACTTCTTTGAAGCCAGAGAAAACAGTTTTGCCGTGATGTTTTCCCACTGTGAGGTTTGCTATTCACATACAAGGAAAAAAAGGCAACCTTTATCTATGATATGGAAAGCAGTAATATAGGTGCTGGAAAAAATATTACCTAGCATAAGCAAACGGCAAGCATACAGCCGCAAACATCATAAAGTAACAGTATTTTATCCACCTAAACTGTTCTTTCACAAATCAAACTATAGGATTCCTGTCAAGTTAAAATTTTACTGTATGTATTTTTAAGTGTCTCCTCCCTTTTATTCTGTTACTACCTATACCCTTCATTGTTTACAGTAAGACAGAAGTCTCATCCTATTGTTTTTTGACTACCTCCTCTGTTGTTTGCTGTGTGTGTTGCATGGGTGAAGTTTCTACACGGGAATTGCAAAAGAAAACTAGTAAAAGAATGTGAGCTTCATTTCTTGCCTTGACTGTAGTGTAGAGCCTGCCAAAACTAGGGTTGAGGTTTGCTGGAAATGTAATTAATTTGAAATTTAGGTTGGTTCTGAAACAGACAGGAATTTTTTTTTTTTAACTTTCTCCTGAAGACAGGAATGGAACTAATCTCACTGAGCAGTTGCAAAGAGCTCGGGAGTGTCCAGTCCCTAAATGACCTGCTAAACAACTACTCACAGGAAAGAGGCTGTTAGCAGAAGAACCAGCTACATTAGCCCTGACGTCAGGAACCCTCAATTTTCAGCAACCCCTTCCCTACAGAAAACATACCAGGAATCTATGCAGTCTGCAGAATGTGGCATGCTGTTCAGAACCAAAACTTTTTCAGGCTTATAGAAAATGTAAAACTACCTCTCCTCTGGTCTGCTGGGAGAAAAGTCAAGTCTTATGAGCTACTTCTGGATCTGTAGAAATCGAAAGGTCTTTTATCTCAAAATGATCCATGTAAGGAGGTACAATGTCATTATGATTTAACCCTCCTAATGAAGTAAAAGCAATTCCAGGAGAGAAATCCACTCCTGACAATGGCACGTGTAGGGAAAAGATTTTGAAGTAGTGAGGTTTGGTGTATATTGGCTGCTCTGACATAGAATTTAAAACTCTGGAAGCAGGCAAGGCATTGTGTGCCTTACGGCCAGACTAATGCCACAGCAGGGCACAGTAAGCCAAATATGATCCCAAGTGGATTTCACTAGTATCACTGAAATCCTCCAGGGTCAGCTGGAGCTCTAGCTCAGTGACTTTAAATATGGTACAACGCTCCTTTCAGCTGGTAGAGACGATATAGCCTTTATCATAGCATATATTGCACAATTCTTACTCCTCCTTGCTCTTTCAAGCCCTGTTAGATGAAGACATTTGCTCAAGCATGAAGAATTAAATCACTAGAACAGACAATTGATTTGAACTCATTTGAACCCAGTTATTTTACAATTCGCTTGGCAGGACAAAACCAGTTGTATGACTATATGTACAGTGAGGACCACCAACACAGATATGGACAGAACATATATACCCTTTTTCATTTATTTTGATCCCAAGTCTCTGTCATTCGTGGTGCCAGAACTCTACCTTTCAGGTGGCTCTGAGGGAAGACAAACTTCTTAGGACTGACTCTGGCTAAAGCATCGAGCACAGGGCTCAGCTGGGATATGTGCTTTTAGAAGAGAACAGCTGATCCACACACAGTGGAAAATAGCAGGCAGGTGTATCTCTATCCGATAAGGCTAGTCCATTACAAGATTTCTTGTGTGTTTCCCAGCTCCAATTCTGTTTTACCTTTTTACACATAGATATAAAGCTGCAGAACTATTCAGTGGAGGTCTTCATAAACTGCAAGCAATGTGTCTTAAAAAATGCCACAAGAATCTCAGTGCATTCTCTGGCACTGTGACTGACCTAACCTACATATTAATGACACTCCTAACAATTAGTGGCCTGCATCAGTGGCATCCCTGGAGGATGGTCGTACACACAGTGCTTGTACTCACAGTTTTCACAGCGATTCCCTGTATAGCCAGCCAGACAGGCACATTTGTAGGTACCGCTTTTGTCTAGAATGCACGTTCCATCATGAAGACATGGAGATGAAGAACAAGCTATAAAAGAAAAGCAAGAACATTCATGGTCTCTCATAGGATGGGGGTCCTATCTATTTTTCCTTATGATGGTTGTGTCTTGGGGTAAATTACATATTCTGGTTAAAAGTTAGGAAGACACAGTAAAGGGCCTAATGCATGTCAAAAAGCCTTCTGCTCTTCTTTCTTAGTTACTGGAGAAGGGATCTTATAGGGATGGGCAGTTATTTTCCCAGCCTTCATCACCTTACTCTTACCATTTTCCTTTAACTGTAGTCAAGTGGTGAGAAAGGTTTGTGGAAGAAAAATAATTTACAGCAAGCTCCAACAGTGTTTAGAGCTTAGCCTAAATTAAAGAAGTTTAATATCAACCTACATTTCTCCTGCCATTCATCCCAGAGTTTAGGGATAAGTTCTGGGATCCATGGTTCTGGTGGGTTTTTTGGGTCTCGGATCTTGTCATCCCAGACTTTGGGAGTTGCTTTGCCCCTGAGGAGCACTTCTTTGGTGTTGGATTCAGGAAGCTCTGAATGGTCATGATGACCCTAAGTCTGCCGGGGAAGCTCTTGCACACCACAAATCTGGCAGTGATGCACATCAAACTGTACATATTAACATAAATTAATATCAGAATGTGTAATTGCACCATTTAATATCAGCAAATTCCACTGTGCAATAGCACATACCCTTTTTTTGGTGCCTGCTCTAAGGGGAGTGAGTAGAACATAATTTACTCTCAAAAATACAAAGAAATAATTTCCCCTTAGATTAGTTTCCAAACTGAGTGTGGGTTTTAACAGACAGAAAGTAGAGCCAAAATATCAAGATTTAGATCCAGTTTAAGTTTCAAGTAACTCCAACATCTGAGGATTCAGGATCTGATGCCCTGCTTCAAGTCCATCTTAACAAAACAAGACTCTGCAGCAAAGTTCACATCTGGATCCATACCAGAAGTTGAGTTCAGTTTCAGCTCACATTGACTACAAAACATATTCCTTGCCATCTTAAAGAATTATCCAAGCATGTTTGATAACTTATGGATATAAAAGGTCTGCATTCTAATTCATTTACAGATCGTCTTTGTCTTTCCATGCTAAATATACTGATTACTTCGGTTATAACAGAAATATGCATCTTTGTACCAGCCGTTGAGTTTTGCAACTACGAGCAACCAGCCCTGGGGAACCTATGGTGAGGTTGTGTACTATTACATTTAAAGCATTCTCTCTGCTGGAGTCCAGAATGACAGATAACAGAATCAGCAGTTTTCCTTGCAAAGACTTCGCTTGAAGCATAATCTTTGAGTCTCTTATATTCAATGGCAAGAGACAAGAAATATATAGATGCCAAATATGGATTTCTCTGGAGGTTTCATGTGGTGATGTAAAAGCAATTCATACATGGCTGGGCAATGAATATCTTCCAGGTCTCATTGAAGACTAAGGTCTGGCTAAGGACAGTAATTAATTCATTAAAAGGAATATATATGTGGCAATTGTATCGTATCCAACTAATGTAAAATATCACTGAGAAAGGGAAGGAGAAGCAGAAGAGCCTGTACAGACTGATATTTTGTAGTCACTGGTTTGAAGCCAGTGAACTTTCAGCTTTGTCCTTGCCCCAGCTTTGTCTCATGATTCTGTAAAAGTAAGCATGTCAAGTGAACAAGGGTAAGTGCCAGATACTGTCTTTGAAAATGCCTCATACTCAAGAGCACTAAATATTTTTCTTTTTAAAGGAGTCTTTATTTCCTGGCTTCAGTCAAACAACATGGGACAGTACTGCAAAAGGTTAAAGCCCCTATGTTGTGTCAAAGATCACTAACTTGGGGGTACAGAAAGTAAATCATAGAATCATAGAATCATAGAATAGTTTGGGTTGGAAGGGACCTTTAAAGGTCATCTAGTCCACCCCCCCTGCCATGGGCAGGGACGTCTTCAACTAGATCAGGTTGCTCAGAGACCCGTCCAACCTGACCTTGAATGTTTCTAGGGATGGGGCATCCACCACCTCTCTGGGCAACCTGGGCCAGTGTTTCACCACCCTCAGCATAAAAAAATTCTTCCTTATATCTAGATGCAGTAAAGCACTATTGAAATTCAGTAACAGGCTTTCATCTAACTAGATCAAGCATATGTCTAATCCCTAAGAGACCCTGATGCCTCCTCCTCTGGCCCCCCATTCTTCTCATCTGAAGTCTGTTGAGTGACTTCTAGTCACTCATGCCAATTACTGGTTCCCATTTGACACTTGGCATGGGATGGGACATAACACCTGCTTCCAGACCAGGCAGCGCAGCAGGTTGTGTGGTTTCATCCTTTAATAACTACACATACAGTGACCTTTCCTAAAGGGGATATAGGCTTTGCAGCTTATTTTGTATCAATCAAAACCTTTCTGGCAGTTGAACGAGTGACCTCTGTGCAGTCAGTGCCACTGCTTCAGCAAGCTATGACTTACAAGCCAGCACAGAGTTCAGAAGAAGGGAAGACAGAAAGGGAAGGTATTCAGTTCTGACAGCACAAGACACTTCTTTAGTCCTCTCCATTACACCACAAAGGTGCTGGGGACATCAGATCACGTCCATGGCCTGGTCCACATCCTGTAAGCACAAGTGCTGCTGCTGCTCTCACCTGCAGCACAGGGAATTGCTCTAGCAAGCCCTGTGCAATCTGTTCTGGGAACCTTGGTTTTTCCACAGTGCTGTGCACAGAGGGAAATTTCAGGGGAAATGCTTCAGTTTGTGATGTGCTGCCAGAGCTTTCGAACCTGTGCTGCCCCCGCTTTCAATTCTACGCTGCCCCATGCACACCGTATTCTTCCCCTAAACTGTCCTGCTGTCCAGGTTAATGCTTCACATAAAAAGACACTGGGAGTGTTTTAAAAGCCTTTTCACTGCAGCTACGCATTAGGCCAGAACAGCCTCATAACAAAGTGCACAATAAGACCTCCTCACAAACTCTGAGAAGCCCTTTGCAATGTGCTCTGTGTGGATTACCACACTTGCAACCACCCAGCCTCAGAATAATTACCACTAAAAATGGGGCGGAAATAAAGTGCTCAACAGTATTTGAATACCAAGTGTTCCCTGCTGGGCAGAGAAAACGGAATCAATTCAGCTTGCACCATATGGAAAATGTTAGTTCCCTGAGCGTAGGCAGCCCTTATGCAACATAGCCCACACCACATTGTTCTATATCACCTCTCCTGCTGTAAGCCCAGGCGAACTATCAATAGCTAACTGCTCCTACTATGTTACTAGCAGGTACTAAAGGTAACATTTGAAGAACAGAGCAGGCTAAGAAATGGCATAGGCACTGCATCGAGCCGTATGCACATTTCAGATTGCTAATTACACCCCTGACCATTGTTAACAGCTGATCCACTGTAGGTTTGTGTATTTATATAAGGATTATATGAACTAACTAAACTTCCTGAGCCAGATATACCCTGGATGACCTCATGAAATGTGGGTCACCAGGGTGTGAGGAAGGCAAGTTATGGTGAGTCATAGATCCTGCAGGGTTTATCTATGGCAAAGCAGCACACTCTGATCAGCCTTCTGTGCCAGGAGTACTCTGGATAGATTTGACCAAAATTCCCTACATAGCTAAACAAGGAAGATCCAGGAAGAGCGTAGAGGCTGCTTCAAATGCAATGGCAAAATGAGGAGCCAGCTACATTTTCAATGTTATTTTGCAGCCAGAAAGAAACGATGGGAAGCAGTGTGAGGGACTCAAGCACTGAGTAGTAACAAAAACAGGAATTCTGGAGCCCTGCTTCTGTCATTCATAACACTGAGTCCATCACAGAATGGGAATGCCTCTTTTTTTTTTCATAAAGAAAATAATCTGTCCTTTGTACGCACTTTTATTTTAAGCCCTAATAGTATGATACATGACCCAACACAAGAATCATGTCGAGGCATTTTCACTGAACTAATTATGAGGCTTTGCATCAGGTTTTTGCTAATTGAGACAGTGACTCTGCTCCTGCACACAGCATTGAGCAATTCTGCAATTGCAGATACACGACCCTTCTGTGCTCTTAGTTCTCAGATTCAAACAGAAAAGTCTCACAAAACAGCAGCTTTTCTGTGCTGGCTGATGTGCTTGTTCTTCACGCAGGTAGAAGGAATTCAGTCTTTGTTAGAAGAGCCTCACATTCACATGCCATCTGATGGCTTTTGAATCTTCCCTGCACTGACTTTGTGTAAGTTGCTGTTGGCAACACAGCATGAAATTTTTTAATGAAGCAAAACAGGGAGAGAAATTAGTGAAATTGAATTAATGAGAATGAGTGGCATCTTCCACTTTTGGATTATTTTACCTGTAATTTCTTCAAAGACAGCATGAAATCCATCAAAATTCTTGGATCCATCAGACTGGAAGAGGACATGGAGTGAAGACCCAGTGCTTCGGATGGGAGGCGGCCTCTCATTTCCACAGAATTTCTTAATTATTTGGCTGTCCAAATTGTCCCCATCACGGACCTCCACATAGTCATACTGGCACATGTAGTCAAACTCCAGGCTCAGCATGGAAAATCTTGGAGAACAAGGACACACAGTCAGACTGCATACTCTCACCTGTGCACGCTGACTGATTTATTTGGATGTTTAGTTATGTTAGTGCCTCCTCCCCCCTCAATGAATCAACAAGTCCCTAATCACATGAATCTCACTTCATCTCAATTTCTGCATCATGATCCTTGGAAGCCAGCTCAACTCTACACAGATGCTCCATGAGAATATTTAAGTGGCAGAACGGTGAAGTTTAAATTGAAGTCATATGGTCTGTTCACATGCATCAGGTCCCTAACCACATTACAATGTTAGAACTTTCATCTAGGGTCAGACACTGTAGGAGACATATTTCTATCGTGGCTGTTGCCTAAAAATTGTTCTATTTCCCCTAAATAAAGTTCTAAGTACCGAAAGTAACAGTATCAAAGACCAAGGCTCAAAAGCTATTTGCATTGTGATGTTCAGAAGTCAGCAATTAGGGGTACAAGGAAAGCTTGGGGATGTAACAGAAGCAGAAATAGGCAGAGAAAGGGAATCTGAAACAACTACAGCACGTTTTGCATTAGAAAGCAAAATGGCAGTAAATCCCCAGTGTCTGGCACTTGCTCTTCTTTTGAGGGTAGAAGTTAGTGGTAGAGGGTAGAAGTTAGTGCAGAAGTGAAATACTTAAAGCCTTTTCCCACAATGTCTGTCTTTCCTATCTTTGATCCAGCTACTGCGCGAGGCTCTTGTTTGTTAACAGCAATGTTGTATGCTGCTGTTTTAATTCAGTGGGCAGAGAGCCAAAGCATCCCACCAGAACATGAATGAGAAACAGAGTGAGAAACACCAAGTGCCTCTTGAGCAATGGCCAGAGGTGCTGGGCCCAGCCTTGGTACAGCAGATAAGGATGAGAAGATCTGGGCCTGGGAGAGGCCATGCTACTAACTGTTCAGCAGAATATTTTATATTTATATTGACTACACAAACTTGTTGTGTACTCAATCTTCCTGAGAACTCCTAGAGCTGCAGACGTGTATTTAGGATTAGGCTAAATCTCCCACATCGCCTATTCCAGTGTGGGCCTAGTAATTTGCAAAGACTGCATTTTCACACCAAAGGGGTGAGACAAATTTTGGATCTGCTGCTGGATCTCACAGTCTGAAGAGGCAAGAGAGTACTGGAGCCTATTTCCTGCTCTTCTCTTCGTGGGACTCAGGCCTGCATGTTAAGGAGGCCCCCATGTTATGTGAAATGACCTTTCTTTGACAACTCATGAGCTGACTTAAGAGGTCTCTTCATTCAGTCAGCTTTGTTCAGGTCATATGGTTGGTTTTAGAGCATCAGGAGTACACTACATACAGAGAAATGAATGAGCAGTTGTAGGAAGCTACACCAATGGAGCAGAGCCCCTTATTTTTTAAATCATCTGGTGGAATGTAGAATAAGAAAAAAATGACAGCTGCTTGTAATATGCATTAGAGAGCTTTGCATAAAATGCATGAGTTGAATTCTAGTTCTGTCAGGTTTGCCAGAGACATCCTCACAGGCATCAGGTTATACACTACATCTTCAAAACATTCTTTCACTGGTGGATCATATCCCAGGGATCTACCCTTATGGAAGTTATAGAGCAATACAAATTAACCCATTCATCCTTGTCACACTTATCAGGCTACAGTTTATCCTGACTCAATCCTAAAAATATTTACCAGTTCTTTGAACTGGTATATTTCTGATTAAAATTAAGTATGTGTGTAAGTAGAGAAGGAAAGTTTCTGGGATGCCCACCATGTAATGGGAGCAGTATTATTTATAGATGTAAAGGTAAACTCTGTCTAGCAGTGTGTTCCTGAACAAATATCAGGAGGTACTCACACAGAGTGAAGACACAGAATGAAAAGCCATACACAGGATGCTGGTTTTAATTGTTTGCTTTCTCTGCTTTAAAAAATGATGTAAACAGGGTGGAAGACGTGAAAGGCATAGGGGGTTCTGATTTGCTTTTTATGTAACTTAGCACAGAAGCAGATACACTGCACTGATGACATGGGATCCCATGATTAAGACTCAGACTTGGCAGGTCAGGAAACCTGCCAAAGCTTCGCAAAACCTCTTGGCTATGGACCAGTTGACGGGACCCTTTACAGACCACGTGGTCTGCTGCTGTTTAAATCACAAGTACAGGCAATGTAATGAACCTCATTTCCCTCACCTGTGAAACTGTAACTATATCATAATTCTCTTGGATATTATGAAACTAAGCATGCTAATTTAGTGCTACAGGTCATCAGATACAAAATGGAATGCAAAGTACTGTCTTGATTTCATCAGTGTCTGCAGTGTGAATATATTCACCAACCCCTCTGAGGAAAACTTCTAGCCAAAGGAAAATATTTAAAACTGCATCTCTGCTGAGACATTAAAGAAAATGATTGAAAGCTGTGAGCTACTTCTACTGTGATATGACATCCCTGACATGGCTCAGGCTGAGGGAGCCTATACATCACAACCCAAAGAAAAACAAGGCTGGAAAAAAGCAGAGAAAACAAACTACCACCACAATCTGGGCACCATTTATCAAAACAACTCTGCTTAGCCAACCCCCAAAGGACTGTGTGGCACAGCTTGAAGCAAGGGAAGATTTATTGGTGCTCCTGAGAGTTTTACTCTTCCTGCCCTATGTAAGCAGAGACAAGCCACTTTGTTCCCCTTCTGCATCACACTGTCCCCATCCCTGCCCTCGCAGGCCATCAGAGCAGCAGCCAACAGAATTTGTGCACAGAGAGAATGAAGAAAGCAGTTCTTTTGTTAGCAGTTGTGCTGATTCAGCACAATGCTGGCTGTGCATTACAGCTCTAAGCGGAGTTAGCACCCACAGAGGGAATCGGCGCGTTTATACGAAAATGCAGTGAGGGCAACGATTCAGCATGGATGGCAGATCCAGGAGGAAGACTCTTGTGGCCTGCTTACTTGCACCTGCCCTTCTGTGTAGGAATGGCCTAAAGGAGAAGCTTTAGGCTAAATGTACCAGTTTTCCACAGTATCTAACTGCTGAAGTACCTCAATGGCCACGTTTGATGTGGTCCACCTTGAAAACCTCAGCTGATTCAGAACACACTCCAGGGTTACCTTATGTGAGGTAGATATAGGTCCTCGTGTTCTGTGTTTGCCCTGGAGGATTCCTCCTATGCCTCCTGACCCGCAGGGTGGCAGGATTAAGTGTGGACATTCAGGACAGTTCCTGATCTTTCCCTAGAACTGCCATGTCATCTGCTGATATCTTTATGCACCCAGACATCAAGCTCAGCTCAGGCTGGGCACAGGGCTTTAGGCTTCTCTGACGCTACCCAGCTCAGATAAGTGCAGTTGCTGACAATAGAAAGTTGGTAGCTCACACTTCCCTCTTGGAGACTTTCACAGTTGGAATGTAATGTTATGTCAGAACAAGGAGATGCCTAGTATGGTGTTTGTTTGATAGTAGGAAGGATGGACACGGGGAGAAAGAGAAAGGAACTCTCTGCAGGATGCCCCTCATGTTAAAGTTTTGCATCTTCTGGTAACAGCAAAGGTAAATGGAGTGAACTCTACAGATCTCACGTGACACTAACATCTTCCTAGCATGCATGTGGGTGGCCCTCAGGGTCTACAATGGAGGTCTGATTTCTCCAAAGAGTTAGTACATGTTAGCTTACTTTACAGCACTCCCCATTCCTCTGCCTTGAAAACAGATGACAGTCTCCTTAGCGCAGCCACAGCAAGTACTGCTGTTCGATCTGGTGTCCTTTGTTAAAATAGCCTTTCCTCCCTTTCTTGTACCTTGTGCCTAGTGCCACCTGGCTGTCAACTCTTTACCCAGAGACGGGTGCATTCACTAGTGATGTGCATGCACAGGATCCATTTCTGGTCTCACACCCACCCCCATAAAAATGAAGACAGGGTGATACCTGTAGCTCCTGAAGCACTTTTTAAGCCTTACAGTTGACAAAGCCTTGTTCAGAAATGTAAAAAATACCAGGTTACCACCTTCCTGAGCTTGTGCTGTGCAAATCATACACCTAGCCAACATCTTTTAAAAACAAGGTAGGTACAGCTCATACCTCCTGAGACTAATGCAAAATTGTGTCATGAGAACACAAAACTCCTCCTCACAGCATTGCTCCCCTGTGTCTCCTACACATTTCTCCAGAGTCAAGAGGCTCCAACGCTATCCAGGCAATAATTACAACTGCTCATAACTACACAATAGGCTTGCATTTGCAAGTCTGAAAAAAGGGCATTACTAAGGGAATGCCACAAGCTCTTCTTTTCTATTCAATTGATTTCTCTTCTTATTATTAAATATTAAGTCTCTCTTTAAACATACAGGAAGAAATCTGTTTGTGTATCTAGCATAGTTCTTTTGCCTGGATTTCAAAGCTGGTGAAATATTGATGTGAAGGCTTTAGCTACTGTTTTTATTATATTAGCTAGTGGGTTTTGAATACAATCCCCTGAGAAGCTTCCTGCTGCATGTGTGAGCTCCCTGCTACACACACGTGAAAACAGTATTAATTACCCCAACTAGGGGCTCTCCTGCACTAGGCAGGATACCCAATCAAGAACTGTGAGCTTGAGTCAGCAGGGGCGTGTTAACAGGTCTAATCATACGCATGTCAGAAGAGCGATGACTGGCAGGAGAACCAATCACATCCCCCAGACATAGGAATGGTAAGAGGAATAACTGAGGCTGGTAGAGGACAGGGCTGGTAAAACGAGTGAAAGAAAAATAAGAGAGGGAAAATGTAAGCTAAATGCAAGGCAAGTCCCATGGGCAACTCTCTCCTGGCATGAGACATCATATCAAAATGTTCCTAAGCTTTTCTTCAAAGAATGTCTTAGTTCAGCCTGGCACACTCTTCAGAAAACATTGGGTGCTTTCGTGTCAAGGTCTTGAAGAGATCTCTAGAGAGATACATTGTGCCCAATATCTGAGAAACTCTCCTTAGCATCCAGCTGTCCTAAAGGGGAATTGAAGGCACAGCATTGATGATAGGTGCAGTGGCTGCCCATCACAAGCTAGACCAGGGGAAAGAGCTGAGGTACCAAATGCAAAGGGGTGGCAGTACCTTCACTGTCCCAGGGCTCCCAGCTGTTGACCCTCATTGACTCTTGGTTATCCACATGGCCCAATGTCCACCTGAAACCAGTGCTGGCTAAAAGTCAGTATGACCTACCTTAATTCAATGTTAAACCCAGCTTGAACATGAATAGTCCATTCACATCGTGCGTTCAGTGGGTAACCCTCCAGCAAAATCTGACCTCTAGAAGCCCGAAGAACCTGCCCACACCCTGGGGAGCAAAAGAAGAAAAAAAATCTGTGTGAGGGACCTTCAAGAGGCATTTGCAGAAAATACATGTAGAAACAACACCAGAATGAGACGACAAGGTGGCTTAGGAAGATACACACTTTCTTACAAGGCAGTATATAAAATAATGGGACAGCCACGCAATGGCTATAAAGAGTTATGACTCCCAAGTATTGTCTAGGCTAAGAGCACCCCTAGAAAAGTTTTAGCGGATTGCTTCTCCCTGGTTTGCAACACAGTCCCATGAAACCATTTCTTATAGCTTTTGCCCACTCTTGATTAGCCCACCCACCCACCTGGCTGACACTCCAGCTCAGAACAGTTTTGATGGATCTCATGTTGACCTGTGTAATCACTGAAGCTGAGGAAGCTGGTGGGAAAGTGCCAAAGGTACAATGAACACTTGAATTACCTCAAGTGAGCGAACCAATGAGAGGAGGAGCTGTTGAACCCAACATCATAGTTTCAACTCCTTCACAAGGAGACTCTTGGAGGAAAAACAGCTGATGTATTCCTAGAGGAGACATCTGTTTGTCCTCAGGATCTACCACATCATCCTTACATGTTAATGCCACCATGCCAATGGAGACATATAACCATCACAGCTCCTCTACCAATGACTCAATGTAACACATATATAATGTACAACCCTCATCCCTTCTCTCAGGTTCATTCCTATCCTTCCTCTCCTCCTGTCCCACTCTGCCTGTGTTACTCTCAGCTTTTCACCATACTATGAAATGTACTTCAGTGCCCAGCACCAACAGAATAAGATTAGGTACTCCAGTCATTTGTGCCCAGTCTGAGAAAACCATCAGAGGACAATGACATGAACAAACAGCAGACAAGGTCACACACTAGGGAAGCAATATCTTTTCATGGCTATCCTGCAGCTGTCCCTAGGCAGCTGTTCAGGGATAGTTGTCCTAATTCCTCATCTTGGATGCTGAATATTTTTAGCCCAGAGAGTTCTCTCACCTTCGGTAACCTCTCCCTTTCCCCCAGCTATAAAATATGGCTAAAGGTATTTTCCTCTGTGGAAGAAGGAAAGTTGTTTAGTGATTTTTGTAGAGCCTTCTGTGATCTGTAAATGCAAGTGCTAGCAAAATGCACAGTTAAATCATTATACTCCAAACAGAGCTAATTTCTCCGTTTCTGTTTTCCTGACTACATCTTTCTGAATGGAGTCTTGCACATGGCTACGTTCCCTGGTAAGCCTTCTGTTGCTTTGCTGGGGGATGAGGCTGTATCTGTAAGCCAGAAATTGCAATCACCGAACCAGGGGACTCTGATAGGTTGCACACCACAGTTAATGAGGATAAGTAAAAAGACAAATGACCCAAAAGACCTCCACAGCAACTCTCTCACTTCTTTTTACCTCTTTAGTCCAACAGAAAGCCCTTCTCCTTCCATCTGTTTCCAAAGAGGAACCCTAAACTTTTAATCAGTAACACAGGATGAATGTTTCCTACTGAAATGGTGGGTTTTAACACTTGCTTCAGGGCCCTTCCTTCCTTTGGGAAAAGATGGTGACAGTGACCTGATTTGGTGAAGTACCAAGCATCTGTGGTTCCCATTGATCTTAGTGTCTGGAAATCAGTCCTGCTGCATCTGGTCTATGGAGAAACGTGAAAACTGCAGGTCAATTACTCCTCTTTCTTCTTAAGAAAGTGTTGCTCAAATGAAATACCCTTTGTTCATTTACCCTTGGTTACCCTTAATTAAGCATGACCCAAGGAAACAGAAATCCTGCTCAGAAGAGTTCCTCAAAAGTGTTTCATCCTCCTCTGTGGCTTGCTTAGTTCCCTCTGTAAAAGGAAAGGATTAATGACTGTGCCCAGCAACCACATTAGGATTCAGCGAGTACAGCAGGATCTGCTGCGGTGCACATGATAATAATGCTCCTTCCCACAGCAAGACAGGACCTTGTACTGCCACTGGCTCCTGCCTCAAAAACAACCTGAGACAAAGCTACTAAAAATCTTCAGATGATTTGACAGGGGACTTGGACCACCTTAAACAAAGTTTCCCTTTTGTCCCAAAGGGCTTTTGAGTTTCTGATGCCTTTAACAAAGGAAAGCCAAAGAACTGGTGCAAAGAGGTACTGTGCACAGAATACTAAACGCACTTTTCTGTTTGCAGTGGTACAGCCTGAACTCTCTGAACACTGGTGCCAAGGAAGTAGGTTTGGCCAGCAAAGCAGGTGGTCCAGAGGCTAAAGAGGCGCCTCCAAAAGAACGTTCTCAGATTTGCTACCGCCCCTCTCTGCACGAAGTACCTTTGCGATCCAATCAGATCTGTTCTCTTGTATCTCCAGCCCTTCTAGCAGAAGTTAGGCTGACTCCCCAGACCAACAGTTCAATCATCTGTTGATCAAAAGGAGTCTTTTCTCTTCCCATTCTGAATCTGTGGGAGACCTGGAAAGCTCTCAAAAATAATTTACATCCTAAACACAAATGCTGGCAAATTCTGCCTCATTTACAAAAAAATAATCCACTTTGGCGGAGTGTCAACATCCTTGTTCCGTTCCTGTTCCTGAAAAAAAGGCAGCTTTCAGGGCCACAGTAAGATTTCCTCCAAGACTTGTTACTAACAGAAAAGAAAACAATTCAGGAGACCTCTGAGTTGTAGCCCACAGAGACCCATGGGTCAATGGAGGGAGGGGTCCTGAGGAGACCTCTGGTAAGAACCCATTATCTGCTGTTCAAGTGCTACAGCATCGATATGGGCCTCCTTCAAAGGTCAAGAGGACTGAACAGCGGAGAATGAGAGTAGAAACTGGTAGTAGTACTGGTATTCATAAACAGGCTGATATGGGAAGGCAGCTGTCGCTTGTCACGCCTTGTTGCTACCTGTTGCTTGTTGGTCACCAGTATTATGTGAAACACTAATGTTTGCAAAGTCTCTAAAACTACAAGTACTGTTGCTCATCATGGGGACCACATTCAGACAGCAAGGCTGAGGACAGCTGTTAGATAACACCACTTTCTCCCCCGCTTTGATGGAGTATGTGTTCTCAAGCGATGTGACAATCAGAGGTTGACAAAGGCTGTTGGAGTGCATGGTACAGAGGAAAGGGTCCTGCAGGGTCATTTTTCTTCTAGTTTTAGATTCTGATGTGCCTTTTAGGGCATGATAGTCCAATCTAATAAACAGTCCCATTAGGAAATGTCCCAGTACCCAATTAACTCTATTCAGTGTGGTTTTTTCCTAATAACATTCCTTTGGACTACCCTATACTATTTCTTTTTTTACCAAATTATCTGGTCTCCTTTAGCTGTTTTTCAGCCATGTCCATGCATCTGGCTATGCCAGCAGACAGTACAAACCAGATGGCCCCACAGGCCGGCCCATGCTACTTCTTCCTTGCCGTGGCCCTCCAGGCACATCACCACTTTTGCTGGCAGTTCCCAGAAATCACTCCGAGGGGCTCACCCTGCCCTCGCGATTGTGGGCAGCCCCTTGACTGCTGCCCCCTGGCTGGGGCAGCACCACCAGCCCATGGAGCCGGACAGGGCACCCCAGAACTGCTGGGCCACCCTGTGGGCAGGCCTCGCTGCTCCCCTTGGAGTAACCAGAGCCTGCCCCACAGCTGCCCCCCCACACCAGTGCAGTATTAAATAGGCATTAATCCTGTCCATAGGCTAAATTGCAGCTGCGCGCTCCTCTGTATCCCTGGCACTCATCGCCTCCCGCCTACACACACGGCCATTTCCCCATCT
>NW_008794707.1:488336-497623 GCF_000699145.1 Aptenodytes forsteri
GAGCCTCTCTCCGTCTTGGCCGGGGCCGGGGCCGGGGCCGGTGCTCCGCGGCAGCGCCTACCGCGCCCCGCGAGAGGGAGACAAAGCCCGGACGAGTCCGCCCGAACTCCTGCCGGGTGCCCGGGAGCTGCCTGCCCGCGCCTCCGGCTCTCTCCTCCGCACCGGTCTGGGCAACTGCCCTAAAGCGTTCAGGCATGGGCGGGGAGTGTGAAGTCTGCGGGTAGGTTGCCCTCGGCGCAGGGGCAAGGTAGATGTGGGCCTCGCTGGGCAGGAGGACGTAAAATCTGGGGAAGAAGCTTCAGCTGGGGACTCCTTGCAAAGGCACCCCTGCCAGGAGGAGCCCTCCTTTCTGGCCACTGCGGCAAAGCTGCTCCCCACAGCCACCGACCTGGTGTGAGGTGAAGCTTTGTGTGCAGCTTGTGCACATGACCAGCTTGGTCAGGGCAGGTCCCACGGGCCGTCCATGTGCTTACTAGCAGAGGGCACCGGCATTTTCAATACAGGATGAAATAGGCAGATTACATTCCCAATTACTGTGGTTGCACTCCCTTGTGTTCCTGGGATTTATTGGCACTCTGCGCTGGCAAGGTGCCCGGGGCAGCCTGCAAAGTTCCAGATGTGATCCTGCGTGCAGGTACCAAAGAGAGATGCCTCCTCCTTCACTCTCCAAAATGTGTTGTGTTAGCACATCCACTGCTCCAGCAGCCGGTGCATGCTGTCATTCAATGGCTACTCGCTGGCCGCCCCCCAGACCCAAAGCCACATAGCTGTGAGCCTGCAGGCCAGCACCCATCATGGTTATAGGCTGCTTTCCGGACATGCAGTCTCTGCATGCCTGAGCCTACTGTCAAGGCCAAAAGTGAGATAGCCATGAGAGACAGCCTGGAAGCTCAGGAGTGTGCTGGGATCACAACTGTCCCCTGTGCTCCTCTTTAAGAGTGGAAGAGGCAATAGAGCTATCTGCCCATCCGACCCTGCCTCTGAAGTACCGCAGAACCACACAAAAAAGACCACATCCTCAGTGTCACACTGCTTCCCTCAAAAGAGCAAGTAGTAGGAAAAACACTAAAAGACAAAGCTCTGCAAAATTTCAGTATTGCAAAAATGTTCAAAACAGTGTGAAGGTGTATTTACTTTAAAACACAAGTAGGCGGAGCAGGCTGAAATACACTGTAGGCAACTGATCTACTCAGGCAGAGGGAGGAAGGATTAGATGAACTAATGATTCTTTCTTGCCTCTGCTCTTATAAAAAGTGCCAGGGGAGCTCTAGCATTGACCTAGAGCAAACGGGACTTTAAAGGACTACCAGAAATCCCACCGTAAACTGCAGGAGACTCCGTTTATCAACTTCCGAAGCACCAAGGTTGAGTTAGCCCTGTTGCTGAAACATGTTGATTTCCTATATTCTGCTGTTTGAAGCAATGATTTTATTTTGTTTGCTTTCACCTCCTGAATGGTCATGGGCTGTGTTGGGAAAGCAGGTTCAATTGTTGCTTTAAAATCAATTACTAAGAGGAGACAAGACTAAGGTGTGTAGAATAACGGACAGAACAGGGTAGGAAAAGCAGACTCTGCTTTCATCCCTTTCAGTGAAATGCAAACAAAGAGACAGTCACTAAAAATTGAAAGAGGCTTGGTGAAAGGCTATACCTTCACCGGTGGGAAATTGTTAAAGGAAATACTAGTCTTAAACTGTATCCAATTAGCTTATGGAATTCATTATTGAAAGATAGCATTGGGACCAAACAGCTTAGCAAAATCCAAGAAGCAGGAGCTTTTGTATGCTGTCAGGAACAAAACCTTCAGATATCGCTACAAGAGCCTGAAATACTCCTGGTCCATCATGACACTGTTAGCAGTTGCAAGATACTGTTTTCCAGAGCTGCCTTGGAGTGCGTTGGAGCTGTGGGAAGGAGGGAGGGAGCACCGGGACTTCCTCAGGGCTGGTTCTTCAGCCCAGGGGTTGAAAGAGAACAGAGGAAAAGCTCTTTGATACAGCTTGTAAATGTTTATGCTTTGCTGAAAGCCTCTGGGGAATCAGTTATGCTGAAGTATGTCTGAGAAAGGCAGAGAACAGAAGATTTCCAGAGTCACAGTAGTTAAAGTTTTAAAATAAACCAAAACAAAGCAGAAGTTTAGCAGGGTTGTAACCTCCTGTAACTGAGACCCCGGGCCAATCCCTAGCAGATGAGCACTGGGAGAGTTTTCCTCACTGTAGACCTGCTTACTGCCTGGTTGTGTTTGCCCTCTCCTGCCTGTGCCCTTTGCAAGAGTCACTGTACAGGAATAGCTGGAAAGGCACAGCATGGCTCTGGCTCCGTCCCACCACTCCCTGTCCCTGACATGCCTCCCTGCTCGTGTAGGACACTTACTCATGCAGTCCCCTCCATACCAGCCAGCTCTGCACTCTTCACAGTAGATCCCCTTGATGTAGAAGTCATCAAGCGTCCCTCCCCAGGAGCCATTGCGGCAGGACTTGCAGTTCTCAAAAATGGTGCAGCCTGAAAGGAGAGCCACTGCATTAGAGGAAAGCCAAGGTGGATTGTCCTGCAGGGAGAGGAGTAGCCTCTCTCTCTTTTCCACAAAAAATGCCAATGACATTAGTGACTGCTGCGGTGCTGACAGCTTCCCTGCTGCGAACCGTACCTAACCTCCACCCCCAAACCCTAGGCAGCTCAGACTCTGAGATTTGGAGCCAAACTCCCAGTCTGGCTTGCCCAGACCTCTAAATCTCATTGCTCCGACTGTAAATGCCTCTTTCAGGAGTCTGAATGTGGATGCTGGTGCTGCTCAGGCCCAGTCCAAGTGATTCTGATGTCTTCTAACCTGGTCCTGTCTCCTCCTGCTCTCATCTTTCACTTTGCCCTTTCCTCCTTGCTAGCCGGACTTCCAAGTCGTCTCACCCTTCTTGCTTTGGGAATGCAAATCATCCTAGAGCACCTACAAAACACTCCTGGTGTGAAGCCAGCTGCAACATCACCCTTTGGCAGCTCCCAAGCCTGCCCAAGACACCCTGAGGACAACACTGCTCGTAGAAAGTGGGGTTTTTTCTGGCAGCGATGCTACCTGCTGCGGGGGCACCTTGCCAAGTGTCTTGCTGCTGTCAGCAGAGTGGCAGAGGGAGTTCCTGAGGAGATGTGGGGCAATCCCATGCCCCAGTGAGATATGCCTGCCCTTGCCGCTCCCCTGCCCAGCAGCTACCATTAGGTGCTGATGCCTTGGCCAGAGATCCAGTGTGAACGCAGTGTGGCCCTAAACATACCTGGGTGGATTAAGCAGGAATCACACTCATTCTCCTCATTCCTGCAGCAGGGAATGGTGTAGCCCACTCTTTCTTTCCATCCTGGGCAGATGCACTCGATTTGGTCGTATTCGCAGCACTCCCGACACATGATATTCCATTCGGCGCCCGGGCAGTTTTCATTGATCACTGTGTACTCTGCAAGCAGGGAACAGAGCGGGGGACACACAGAAATAGTCCATTATCTGCCAAGGATTGGCAGGATCAGTAGATCCTGTGATTTGTCAGATCATGTATGGCATGAGGCTGGCCGAGGTCTTTGGCCCAGGAAATCCCAAACTACATGGTAACGTGGCTGAAAAGTCAGCTCGGTTTGGGTGTCTAAAGAACACACAGGCAATTTTGCAGTGCCAGCCAGAGGAGGCAAACAGACCAGAGGGAAGGAGTATGTTCACTTCAGTCTTTTCTCTGCAAGGCCTTCCCATTTCTGTGGTGAGAAAAATAGTTTAAAAAAACACAGAGGATGATGTCACATGAGAAACTCTACTTCAGATCACAGGACTGATTTACAGCCTCATATATAGTATAGATTATTTAAACTATAATAGCATGTTTTGGTCGTATTTCTGTTTGTGAATTTGCTACTCTTGAAGACTAGGGTGTCCACCAGGAAAGGCCAATTTTGAGGCTGGGTTTTAGCCGGTTTCACTCCCTATTTTCACTCAGAAGCACACAGTGTTACACTTGGCTTCACTGCCAAAGGAAACAAGATTTTTCATTATTTTTAAAGGTTCATTTTGTCTGGCATTTCTAATATGGTAACATTATTAATATCTTTTTATTATTTAGCATAACCTCATATGATGATATTTAAACTATGCTGGAAGTGCCCTTTTAGGAAACGACCTCAGACTGTGACTCTGGACTGCCACAGTAAGTGCAGATCCCCTCTTTCTCCACCAGTGTGCTGTCTAAATTCTACAAAGTGAAATCTAATGAGTGCATGGTGCTGTGAGCGTGTCTCCTAACCAGCTGACAGACCTGATGACTGCTTTCATGGAGTTTGATGGTAAAAAGAGAGAGAGCAGACTAGAAAGATGAGACATGAAGGAAACATAATGAGACTATCTCTTTCTTCTTCCCTCTTTCCTCCCCTTTTTTCTTTTTTTTTTCATTGTGGTTAGGTAACATCCTTTTTCCTTTTGTTTTAAACTCTGAGTAACATAGCTGCCTTGTCACTGCAACAAGCCATACATCTCTAAGGCACAGCACTCCCATCCGCGCCTGTACCTGGCTCCCTTCTCACACTGCTGGTTTTTGTTTCATTGTGCCTCATAACCTAATTACTGTGTCTGCTGGAGCTCCCTACTACTGAACCTTGCTGCTCTGTCTCACTTGATTCTCCATGGCCTCATGAAGCCAGGTTCCTGGAAGCTTATTTTTTCCCCTGTTGATATTTACTGGCTCCACAAAAAAGGGACCACCAAACTGTTTCTTCATTTTTTTCCCTTTGGCTGGGAAATGAAATTCAGCCCTTTGTGCTCCTCAGAACTGAGCCTTTCCCTTGTGCCTGGTGTACTGACAGGGGAGAGTCCACCACCGCTCTGAGTTTGGAAACCAGGCTGCTGTTTGTGCTGAAACTTTTCTATTCCCCCTCCCTGCCACCATAATAATTCCAAAAAGAAAAAGAAAGCTGCTTCTGTCATTCAATACGGTTTTGTAATTTTTATTCCAATAATAAAGTCTTGCATCAAAATAACCTTAGTGTTTAGCAGTTATATAGCCTTTTGCCTGTAGATCTCAACATGCTCTACAAAGTCCTTTTTCCAAATGGGAAACTGAAGCACAAGGGAGGTGAAGTGACTTTGCTCAGGGTCCCAGAGAAAAACAATAGCAGAGCCAGGAATTAAACTCATGCCTTCTAATTCCCAGAACAGCAGTCAATCAACTTGGCCAAGTTGGGACTTCTTAACCTATGGCTATTATTCTCTTTTAATGAAGCCATTTATCTATGAACTACATCTGATTCAGATTCCAGAGCAAATTGATTACACGTGTCTAATTATCTTATTAGACCTGACACTCAGTTTGATACATCTCACCATACATGACTGAAAATAGCTGTTTCTGTGGTGTATGGGGGTGGGAGTCTCACTCCTTGTTGAAGGAAGACTCCCCAAAGTCTGAGTAATAAATAACTACTCAACACTCAGGAGCTTTTGCAAAGCTTCCTTCAAATTCTTGTGCTTCCCAACTCAAGCTAGATATCTAATTTCTCTCAAAATTGCTAAAGCTTATTAATAAAATGGCTATATCCGTTTGGGTTGTAGCTGTAAATTGGCCAAGGGAAATTGCTATCTGTAAAATGATCCAAATGTTCACAGGCAAAGTTGCACTGGGGTGACTAAGGCATGTCACTATCCTTGCAGGAATTCAAAACCTGGCGAGATAAGGCTGCAAGCAACACAATGTAACTTCCAAGTTAGCACTTCACTGAGAGAGGGACTGGACCAGATGACCTCCAGAGGTCCCTTTCAACCTAAATTACTCTATGCTTCCATAAAATATTACACATGTATTTGTATGTGTGTAGAGAGAGTGTGTGTGCATATGCATATTTATTTTTGTATGTAAAGCTTGTGTACACAACAGGGCCAAAAAGCAGATGCCACACTTATTCTTGGTGAATCGAATGGGTCTATTTGTAGCGTAAGTTGAGTTTAAGGTAATATTTTGTGTTAAGATGGAAGCAGCAGATCTTGGCCCTTAAAGAATTGTAAAAATAAATTTGCTGCCACCTAGAAATGATGTTTGCTCACTTCTTGCCCTTGTCTCAACTGAGACAATGAAAATAGACTGTCTTTTGATTTACTAACAATTTAATTCCCTTTCAGGTTCTCAGGTACTGCAGTTTGGGCAACATATATAGCCTCGACAAGGAAATTTGTGGATTTGAGATTTTTTTTAAGTGATCCTCTCTAGGATTTTCTTCACAGAAATCACGAAATCTATTATTCTGAAGTTTTGTAGAAGCTATTCTTGAAATAAATTTGTGTGAAGACTTCATGCACCTCTTTAATAACAGTAGGATCCCTTTTGTTTTGCATAAGTATCTCCAGGCTGCTGAACAAAAGGCAAAGGAAACCTTTCCCTCAGAAATTTAAGAGGGAGATGCACAGAGCCACTAGCATGTGTAATGAATATTTGTTTGTGTTGCTGAGCTCAGCCTGGGCTCTAGGGAGGAAGAGGCATAACCCCGCTCCCCCTCCTGTGTTTGGGGAATGGTAACCACTGGCAGCTCCCCACACCCACACTTGGCCATTATTACCCCAAAACAGAAGAGAATGAGGCAGAGAAGAGCGGGGGAAGATTTATTGACTGAGTAAAATACTGGAAGCCAGGCCTTGGCCAGCTGTGGCAGAGATAATTTGTGGGCCTGACTTTGATAATCCTCCAAAGCAGGCAGTCTGGTTTGCAGGCAATGGCTGTGTCTCCCAGCATCAAACACAGTCCAGAAAGTGGCTTGACCTGATTTTGGGAGAAGCAGGAAGAAGCTGCTTGACAATCCATGCAAAATATTTAGCTGAAAAGAACAAACAAGTCTCTGGACAGGCAAATAAACAGTGGATTAATTTATGGGATTTTAATGGTGGAAGAAAAGCCCATTAAATCCAGGCATAAACAGCACACATGGAAGCAGCTCAAGACCATGGAAACCAAGCAAGAAATGGCTGTGTTGGGGAGGCACGCAAACCTCCGGGGAAGGTGCCAGAGGGAAGACCTGCTCGGCTCGGGAGCCTGGCAAAGCACAACACAACATTTCACCCGACACTTTGAGTCCAGCCTGAGGGACAAGTGAGGTGGGAGATGAGCACTGAGGCATATGCAAAGTGGCTGGTAATTCTCATGCGTTTCCAGGTTCAGATGGCAACACATTCATGCTTTTCACGGACATCTGCACCTAGCGACACTGCCTAATCCCTATAGCACATTTCAGATCCTAAAGGCTGTCAGTGATGTTTTTTGTAAGATGGCAGTAGGAGGGAATATTCCTAGTCAATGTCCTCCCTGTTAGCAGCACCAGTCCAAGGGCTGAATTACAGCGATGACAATTCATCACAGTGATGCTGCCGACTCCCTTGCTCTCCAGTGCTGAGCCGGGGCTTTGGAGGAGCCAAAGGCTCCTCATTTTGGGGAGCCCTCCCCGCTAACAGGTGGGTCCTGAGCTCCCTCTGTGAAAACCTGCATGCAGGTGATGAGCTGCAGCAAAGAGAAGATGCAGCAGGGCTGTGTGGAGGGGTGGGCTGGCTGATCCTGCTTTGGCCTCTGCCGAGCCGGCGCTGAGAGCTGAGCTGCTGAAAAGCAGATGAAGAGCATCTACAGAGCAGCTGGTGCCGAGTGAAATGCACAGCCAATCTGCTGAGTAGTTTAATGCTTACTGACTTCCTGTGTCAGTAACAAGACCTCAGTTTCTCCACAGATCCTCAAGACTGCAAAGGCAAAACTTTCAGCCTTTGCTCTTGATTATGACTTGGCTCAGTGTTTGCCTTTTTAAAAGTGGTGCTTGCCTGCCTGCCTCTGTACCATGAACCCACAGGAGCCAGTGAAGGGAAGGAGTGGAAGTAGGTTACTCCTGGTGCTGCAATAGCTTGAAGGGTAAATAGTTTTAATCTGCTGGACTATCGAGCTTCTACTGTTACTCACTTCCTTTACGAACTTGCAGCAAATCCAGCTATGGACTAGGCAGATTTAATGGACTATCGAGCTTCTACTGTTACTTCCTTTACGAACTTGCAGCAAATCCAGCTCTGATTTGGCTTGCCAGGCTCACTCACATCCCTCACTTTCTCTAGCCCAGAATTCCTTTTTGCTTCTTATTTTTGCTTCACCTTTTCAAAACGTGCCGACTTCCTTGGCCAAGATGTGCTTGGGCAGCCTGGTGTGCAGGAGAGGAGCTTGAACAGTTAGTGATGTAGTCATCATCTCCCTGACAAGTGTGTCTGTTTTTCCTATCACCCTCATGGTCTGGGCACACATATGACTCAGCCATCTCTGTCCTCACTAAACCTCAAATACTATCTTGTTCCAAACTGCAGGACTTGGGAAAATGAGGTGATAAAAAACACACAAATTCTTCTATTAGTACTTGGGAAGGGTCGTGATGGAGGTTTGACAGAAATATTGTTTGAAATTGAGTGGAAATGCAGCCTTCCAAAAGAATAGTTTTTACTGCACCATTCTGGAAAGTCAGAAGTATCCTTGGAAGATAAGTGAAGGCTCCATTAGCACTCAACCTGAAGACTGGAGATATGTTACTTATTCTTATGCCAGTGAGTTCAAAGAGTATGCCCAAGTAATAAAAAATAGCTGCAAGGATAAGACCATCTTAAAGCACTAGTTCTATTCAATACAGTGTCTGCTGGAAAGGATAGTGATGAATCCTGTGGGATATACAATAAGCCCAGTCAAATCTCTCATTCAAGGGAAAAGCAGAGACCTATCAGGGATGGAAAAAAGTCTGATCATCAAAGCAAGCTATGTCTTAGAGCTCAGGGACAAAGGAAGAACTGCCAAAAGCCAAGCTGAATTTGACCTTGCAAAGGAAATTAAAATAATAGCAAAAGGTTCTTCAGCCATATAAAGAAAAAAGAAATAAGGAAAGACAAAGAGAGACTCCTGTGGGATGGGGCTGCGGATGAAATGTAAGACCGTGGTGGAGAACATAGTGAGTTATTAGCTTTCATCTTCAGGGAGGTTGTTTATGGGGAACCTGTGAGCAAGGGTTTCAGGGTGTGGAAACAAATAAAGTGTGATCCACATATTAGTGAGCTTCTAACCAACTGCAGTTTGCACCTTGGGATATTCAAGTAAACCAACTTCAATTTTGCTTTATCTTACTAGGTCAGGCTTAAAGCTTTGGTGATTTGGCAACGAGGCTGGTGAGGGGTCTGGAGAAGAAGTCTTATGAGGAGCGGCTGAGGGAACTGGGGTTGTTTAGCCTGCAGAAAAGGAGGCTGAGGGGAGACCTCATCGCTCTCTACAACT
>NW_008794707.1:498136-507940 GCF_000699145.1 Aptenodytes forsteri
AAACATTGGAACAGGCTGCCCAGGGAAGTGGTGGAGTCCCCATCCCTGGAAGTATTTAAAAGACAAGTAGATGAGGCACTTAGGGACCTGGTTTAGTGGGCATGGTGGTGTTGGGTCGATGGTTGGACTCAATGATCTTAGAGGTCTTTTCCAACCTCAATGATTCTATGATTCTGTGATTCGGGAACAGATTCACAAGCACATTGCTGCCTCAGGGGCGGGTCAGGCAGCTCATCATGGTAAAACTTCAGGTTCAGCACACTTGTCTTTTGCCATGGTGAATTTGCCAGTCATAGATACCTTGCTAGATAGAAAGAGGATTTCTGTTCCAAAGGTCTGAGAGCTGGGAAAATTATATGGCTAAGAACTAAGGTGAATTGAAGCAAGCCTGATTACACCAATTAACTCTTGTGTCTTCCACTTCTTTAGAAGAATTACTTTTTTAGGCTGCAGTTCACTTTAAGCTGATATAAGCCCATGCTTCTGCTGAGATGGGACACTTTCCTCCATTCTCTCCCTGACTTCCCATTCCCACTCCCTATCTTTGTGCTGGCATTAGCTGCTACGTGGAAGGACCAGAGGACTGATCCAGCAGAAAACCTATTTGCCATCTCCATCCATCCTTGGCTTAAAGAAAAGTTTACAACCTAAATGTGCTCTACAGTCCTCCAAAAGACAGAGCACCTTAGGACCCTGCTGGATATATGTATTTATCAGAACTCCTGAAAGATGGAAGAAAGTGCTTCATAAGGACATCCATATCTTGGTCTGAACTGATGGAACTTCCCATCCCACGAGTCCATTCTGTTATCCTGCAAAGATGAGTTCTTCTTCCATGCCCCAATTTATCCATCAGCACATTGGTAAAACACTACTTAAGCTCAAAGAAGTATTATTTCAAATTGCTTTAAAAAGTGCCGTGCAAATTAACAGTGCATTGTAAATAACAGCAGATATGAACAGGTGCATCTCTAAAATTAGAGGCCACAGAGGATGACTTTTTCAAAGTGATTATTCAACCAGTTCATGTTCCACAGATGAGAACATGCCCCTTTTTATTTGATTGCATTTTAATTTTTCAGCATGATGCTCAAAAACAATTACTGCCTTCTGTAGAAGAAACGAGCATTTGAGTATGAAGGAGCAATTTCTTAAGGCTCTTATTAGGGAATGTTTGGCCATGTAATAGTTCTGAAATGAAGCTTTCTCATTTAAAGAAAAAATAGCTCCAACAGAGGTGAAACCTAGTAACAGCTAACATTTTCTTTAGGTCTGTCTTATTTTTATTACTGTTTTATCCTGCTCCTTTCTTACTCAGCTCTACTGTCATTGCACGGATGTGCAAGCTGGGCCCCACCCCATAGGTATCATGTGTGTGAATGTTAACATTAACAAGAAGAAATGCTCTGAGCACACAGGAGATCTAGAATTTGTCAGCTGGAAATGAGAAATATGTTTGGTGAAACTGTGGCTCCACTGTGATGAATAGTAAGACTCTCCATTTGATTTCAGTAAGGCCAAGAGGAATAGACCTCGGACGGGAAGAGAAATTTTCCCTTTAAGAGGCTTTTACTAGGGCTCTTGGAAAATGGTGTACCCCAAACCATTAAGGAAAGTGCAGGTCTTTATTCTTAACCTCTTTTTGCCGCAGATAGCCTATTGTGCAAATTGTGCCTGTTTTCCCAATAGATGTGTTAAGAAGATGAAAGGAATAATGCTGTCTTTAAAAACACTTGCTTCTCTTTAGATATTATGTACCTATTATTCTTTTTAGCAGCTGGGCTAATTAAAAGAGGAGCTAAAATACATCCCTGTTTTAGTTTTACTTAGTGAGCTTACTTTATAGGTCGCAGACCTTTGCCAAATAATTAGACTGCTTCTCCTACAGAGTCAGTTAGCATCCTTTCCTGGCCATTAGTGTGTGCTTTCACACAGTGGTAAGAGTGGGGGGAAAAAACAGAAAGGATTTCTATTAAAAAAATCAAAGCCAGTGGGTGAACACAGGGGGAAATCTACTATACTAAGCTGAATATGTCCACTTAATAAATGTGCATTAACTCAACTGTCTTTTTTAAGTCCCAAATGCAGGATTGTGTTGAAAGCAGACTAAACTACTACAGAAAGTATATTCTGTTTAAGAAACGCATTGAAAACCTGTCTAGTGTAAGTACAACTGTGCTCTGCTGGATAAGACCACCGTTGTCTTAAGCTCTACCTTTTTAACAATTGAGATCATGTTTCACATAGAAAAAAAGGCTAATGCACTTTCTCCTTTGATTCAGGAATTGGGGTCTGCCTTATGTTTTCGAATAGGAGGGTCTCTATTCCAGGTTTCCTGTTGTCATATAGTGTTCAGCAGCTACAAATTCAGAAATAAATAGTCCTGATGTTGTTCCTGATAGGCCATAGGTTTGCTTCATCATGCTCCTAGAGTAGTGCCTTTTTTACATTTGTAAGCTTCTATTAACTAGGCTATGACAAACAAATCATAAACTCCCAACACTTCTGCTCCAAGGAGAGAAGAATTGTTAGTTCAATAAAAAAAATATTTTTGAGGTCTCCATCAGGTCCTTAACAGGATTTCCCATGCAACTTCCAAAGCTTGTATCTCTCTCCATACTGCCTTGTTTTGCTTTGTCTGTGATAAAAATCAAGTATCTCGGTGTAACTAAAAGGAAATACAAAAAAATTGTGCTTCCTATTTGTGAGGTCTAGACTTTGCCCATGTAAGTGCTATAGCAGTGGGTTAATGCAAAAACAGCATTAACACAAATAGCTCTAGGGTTTTCTGTTTCCAGTCTTAACTGAAAACAGGACTGTCAATTTGGTCTTTCTACATGTTAAAGCCTCAGTAATCCCACTACCCCTCAGCCAATGTTGCCTCAGTTGTGATGCCCAGCTGGTTGTGTCATTCCCACCATTTTCCTCTTTCAATAAACCTGCATGCCCTGCAGCCCCTCCTCTTGCCTGCTGTACCCACTGCCGTGGAGAGGACTGACAGGTAGCTCTAGGGTAGGATGCTTGTTCCTATTGGAAACTTCCCATTCCCTTTCTTCCTACATTTCAGCAGCCCTTGTTCCCTCGTGGTAAGCTGTAACATGCAAAATAGAGCCATACTCCACACCTCCTGAGTCAAAACTCTGCTCCTTTCCCCATTTTCTTCTACCAAACCCTTATATCCCCTCCTTTGCTTTTAGGGACTGGCAGGTTGGGCCACAGGCCCAGAGAGCTGTGTCAAGTATTCATGCCTCCACCACATTTCAGATCCGGTTCCAGTTTAAACCTCGTTCTCTGCATGCATCTTCCCCTTGCCCCCAAAACACCACACAGCTTCCTTCTACTGTGTCTTTTTGTCATAGTTGGATTTAAATTACAGGCCATCTATGCCACTAGCCAGGATGTTTTTAGCATCTAAAGCAACCTGAAGAAGTCTGCCCTAAACCACCCCCTCCTTCGGTTTCTTCTCTATAATTATGAGCTGGCATGTGTGATCTTACCGGCATTGTGGCCTTGTGTCTTTATCTGAGAATGGCTGTGACAGGATAAAATAGCCAGGGTAAGGCTAAAACTCAGAGGTTGCCACATTACCCTTCAGGCCTTGATTTCTTTCTGGGATAGAGGAGCTTATTCTGGCCAGAAAAATTACTAGTGTGATGAGGAAGAGATTTTGTTTTCTCTATGCTGCAAGACAAGGAACAGGAACAGGTAATGTCACTTTTGAGTTAGCGACAGCATCGATGAGGTTAGAGAGCGCAGCCTTTGCTAATGGGGTCTGGGGTGGCAAAGATGAATTTCTGCAATAGGGGAGAATATTTGGGAATCTGTGGAGAAGAAGCAACTGCAGTATGGAAATTCATGCCCACATAACATGAGAATGTGCTTGTGTCATAAACATGGAGGAGTGGTGCTGGACCTGTCTTGATTGCTTGCTTGCTTGCTGTAATGGTGTGAGACCTGGAACATGTTGGCAGTTTACTTACAGTTAATGTTGCCCAGATAGAAATAGTCCACACAGCAGCAAAACCCCTGAGCCTCCATCTCAAGTTTTACTCCTTACAGCTCCCCTGGGGTGTGTAGTCCAGCCCTAACCAAGGACTGCAGATGCCCTCAGGCTGCCAGCCCTCTGTCCCTGCTGATAGCTTGCCTCCCTGCCCTATGGCCTCCCTCCCCGTTTGCCCCTGCACCACATCCCTGGTCATGCAGGAGGGAGAGGGGCATCCACGTCCCCAAGGGAGCTTATGCTGCTGGCAGCACCCGCACAGCCCTGCGGTGGCGAGGGCTCCCTCTGGGCCGATGGAGAGCCAAATCCTGGGCACCGGCAGGCTTGCAGGGACTCCTGGGAGCCCCTTGAGGTGGCCTCGGGGTTGACAGTAAGTAACCACAGCTTTTCTCCAAAATAAAAAGCAAGCGTCTTTCCCTTTGTCCATGCTAGGAACCTAAACATGTGAACTGAAGTAACCCATTTGCTAAGATTGAATGCATCTGGATGCGTCTGATTGCATCTGGCCTCCACTTCTCCAGACAGAGGCTGGAGGGGGAGGGGAAGAGAGGTTGGGAAGGGTTTAGATAGGCAGAAATACACACAAACAGACATATATTTTTAAGGAAATATGAGTCACTTGCACTTCAAGTTTATTCCAAAAATCAATTCCCAGACCTCCCTGACTTCTGCCCCCAACACTTGAGGCAGGCCCTGTGCAACTGGGTGTGATAAATATGGATAAAAATTGGATACATCTGTGGGGAGGAGGCAAAATGCTATTTTCCAACCTGCCCTGACATGCTAAGGCCACTGCACTTTTGAATCACTCTCCTGTCTCAGAGTACCCCTCCCGCCCCTGCTGGAGGGGAGCTCCTGGCCCCCTCCTCATGCTGCCAGCTGTGTGCTAGGCAAGTGCCCTCACCGGCCACTCCACCAGCAGCAAGGCAGGGGAGGCACAGCGAGGAAGGAGAAGAGGCAAGGGGGACGGCTGTCCTCCATGTGTCCCCCAGGCACTTCTCACACTGCTCCTGGCACGTGAGGAGCTGGTGTCCGGGGGGAACCGGCATCCTCCCTCCCAAGCTCGCAGCCCCACAGCCCTTGTGTCCCATTGCCCATCGTTGTCCTTCTTCCTGCCTCCCCCTCATCACTGCTGCCGAGGGGGGGCCCAGCAGCCCAGTGCCCGCCCACTCTGCGGACTGGCTTCTCACCATGAGAGAGACATGCTGCCCCCACAGCAGGAGAGATTTGTTGCCCACCTAGCTGCTTGACAGCCGCAGCCCATGCACAGGGCTGCTCCGCCACCAGCAGGGCTATTTCTGTGCCACCCCAGCACATGCCATGGAGCCACCTCACATGGCTGTGGGACAGGCCACCGCGGGGACAAGTCAGTGCATGTGGGATGGAGGTGTGGAGAAGCTCTTTGTGCTTGTGCCCCAGGGGAAAACTCTGGCAGGAGGTCAGTCTCCCAGGATGGCTGCAGGCACTGGTGGCCAGCCTGGTGGGCAGACATTCCCAGTCACCACCTGTCACCTGCACCCTGGGCCCTGAGGGGCCGGCAGGGAAGGGCACTGCAGAGGCAGACCCTCTGCTGTGGCCCCTGGCGAGGCAGGCTCTGAAGCGCCGTCCTTGACACTGATTATTTAGAGCCATTGCAATCAAGTGCCTGTGTACCTGACAGCTTCCCCGGTAAGAGGCACTTACCTTGCTAGGAGTGCCACAATCTGTGGCAGCTTGAAGGGTGGGTGATTTGAGGGCACCTCAACTCCCAGTCCTTAGGGCTGCAACTCCTCAGAAAGCAGCCTGGGATGCTGACAGCTAGCTGCTGCAAGCAGCTCCAGCCACCTCCAGGTGTAAACAGCCCACGTTTGTGGCCATAACAACAGCAAATTTGCACTCAGCAGTAAATGCTTTTTGCTTAACCTCGTCGAGAAGAAACTATACATGCTGGTTCAGCAGAAACTGGAGCGAGGCTTGAGTATAAAAAAGATGATTCTGCTTTAACGAGGCTTCCCCTTCGAAAGAATAATATTGGCAGAACTAAAGCCCAGATCGGAAACAATATGTGGCTTTTGTTTTCTTTTTTTCCTTCACTTTTTTCCTCCCTTGCCTTCATTCTTGGTGTTGGGGCTGGAGCAGAAAGTCTCTGTCTTGCCAAACTAAACAAATTACGCTTTACAATTCAGAGACTTAAATGCCACTTTTTATCATCATTTCCTTAGCACTGAGTGTTGAGAAAATAAAGCAGTAGTAAGCGAAGTGATTGCAAACCGTTTTCTTCATGGCCATTGGCAAACAAATCCAGCCAGTTGTTTCTCTTTAAGGCTATTAAGTTTGCCTGGAAAACATCCCTGGGCAAACCTCCCCCCACACACACTCCACGCCGGCAAGAAAAAAATAAAGCAGAGCCCCTTCTTTCTATTATTACCATCCCTGCAGATCTCTCTACTTCCCATGACAGTGCATGAGATCAAACCCCTCTGACCACACTGAAGGAAAGGGACTCATTCAGCCGTGCCGGGAATGCACACACTCACTTACGGTACCTCTTGGCAAGCAGGAGATGAGCAGGAGCTGGAGGAGAGTGAGTCCTACATGTGTCCAGGGGGCTCGCTCCATACTGCCCAGGCCAGTGCAGCGGTGTGACTGCTCAGGAAGGGAAAGCAGGCAAACAGCTTTTACTGGGACCTCACCAGCTCCAGGCTGCGAGGGATCTCGGATTTCAGACCTCAGCTCGATCCCATCCTCACCAGAGGGGAACTACCTTCAAGAGACTTCTCAGGCGTCCAGAAGCATAACGACGTCACCCCAAACCTCTCCAACTGCTGCTTTAACCCTTTCTGGACTCTGGCAGCCGATCCCTTTTGTGATGGGTTTATTGGCTCAGTGCTCATCTCTGAGATGATAAGTGATTTGCATCTCAGAAAGAAAGATATTGTAAAAGGGGAAGAAACAGAAATGCGAATATCTGTTTATATGAGTCATTGCAGTTGCTGTGGGTGAGCTGAAGTTACAGACGTCTCCAGAAGGAGGCACTTCGTACATGCTCCCTTTGGGCTTGCAGGGGTTGATGCATCCCCAGGGTGCTGCCCCTAATGGCGGGGCTGGGCGTGGGGTGGGTGCAGAGAGGGATTCCTGGCCCATGCCTCCATGACCGGGCAGCCTGGCCAAGTGACATGTTCCACTTTATGACGTGCTGTGCATTTTTATGGTGGGGCAGATGAATGAGTGAGGCTCACTAAAAGTTCCCTCCACAGTGGATGAAAACCACAAAACACAAAAGGAATCACTTGGCATACACACACTCGAGCTAGTCAAAACCTTTTTATGGAGTCCATTTCTGCCAGGAAATGCAGTTTTGGCAAAATTGAATGTTTTGTCAGAACATGTTGATATTGAGGAAATGTTCAATCCAAACAAAGGAGACCATTTAATTTGGATTTTATCTTTTATGTCATATTTTGTTTTGCCTTTTCTATTAGCACACGCTACTCATTTTATCTGGTCTTTAACCCATATTTCATAGCAGTATACTTTATTTTTTCTAATATTTTTCTTGCACAATTTTTCAATACTATCCAAAGGAAATATTTCATAGTTCTAAATCAGACTTTCTCAATTTCATTTCTGTAGCAAGTTTTCAAAATTTACGTATATTGTGAGGGGGGAAAATTGAAATATTGGCATTTGCTTTGGACTAGAAACTCAAGTATCTCAAAAAGCTTTAACAAATATCTACAGCTGTTTGTAAAGCTCTTAGGCATGTTGAGCAACCTCAAAAATTTGAGAGCAGTAGCCAAGGAAACCTTGAGTAGTTTACTGCAGTGGAAAATGCATTACACCTTCAGGTGGTCTTTCACGGGGTGAATTCCTTTATCCCGACATCTCTCTAGGTTATGCTTGTCTGTCTACCGACCTATGGACTTTTAACTGTGAACAGTCTTCGTAGTGTTTGTGCACCTTCCATATAAAACAATACCAAAGTATTCATGATCATCTTTTTTTCTCTAAATCTCTTAACACTGATGCAAACCTACCATTAAGAATATTAATATAAGACCTGAGATAGACGCCAATATTTTAACCATTATGGCACATGGTGCTACTCAGAACATGTCAACATAACATGGTACTTGAAGGACATTTTGCACTTAGCTGCCGTTTGACTTTCTGCATGGCTCCCAACAGTGGAATCGATACTAACTGCAAATACAGTAATGATCAGTCAATAAACATATAGTTTCCACTTCTCAAACAGCATCTTTTTAACTATTTCAGTATGATCTATAGATACTAATTGTGGTGTGTTAACCTTGGCTAAGGGCCAAACTCCCACCCAGCCACTCACTTACCCCCCCTTCTCAGCAGGACAGAGGGTGAAGATAAAGACAGGGAAGTTGGTTACCAGTTACTGTCACAGGCAAAACAGACTCGACGGGATTTACTGCCAATTAAATTAGATTTGGGTAGTGAGAAACAAAAATGAAAAGTAAACCAACACGTTGTGTCCCCCCTTTCCCAGGCTAAGCTTCACACCTTCACTCCTGACTCTTCTACCTCCCCCCCGAGTGGTGCAGGGGAACAGGGAATTGGGGCTGTGGTCAGTCCATTGTAGGTTCTCTCTGCCGCTCCTTCCTCCTCACACTTTTCCCCTGCTCCAGCAGGGGCTGTCCACAGACTGCAGTCCTTCAGGAAATACCCACCTGCTCTGGCATGGCATCCTCCAGGGGCTGTGGTGAGGATATCTGCTGCAGCGTGGGCTCTCTGTGGGCTGCAGGGGAATCCCTGCTCTGCCTGGAGCACTTCCTCCCCCTCCTCCTTCTCTGACCTTGGTGTTTGCAGGGCTGTTTCTCACTTTTTTCTCTCTTCTCTGCCTGTCCGGTGTTTTTTGCCCTTTCTTAAACATGCTTTCCCTGAGGCACCACCAACCTGGCTGAGGGGCTCAGCTGTGCCCTGTGGCGGGGCTGTTGGAACTGGCTGGAACCAGCTGGAACTGGCTGTGTTAGGCATGGAGCAGCACCAGCCTCTCCTCACAGAGGCCCCTGCAGCCCCCGCTGCCAGCACCTCGCCAGAGACACTCGTACAGAAATTTAGTTTCCACACACCCCTATAGTAGCTCCTGTTCTCCACCTCTGACATCACAAGCAAAATATTCACAGCTTTTGTAAAAGGTGAAGAAACCAAGGCTGTCGAGTGGAAATCTCTCTCTGGGCACAGGAATCATTGCAACAACGGTCCATAGCAATCTGAAACCGGAAGTCCTAAGAAGTGGACTAAAGCTTTTCCGCTGATCCTGGTGTGTGAGCCGTCCTCGCTGAGCCAGCCCGGCTGGTGCCCTGGGTGTTTGGCAGCACCGGAGGAGGCTACCAAAGCTCTCCAAGTCCCACTGGGCCCTATTATGGTTCAGCTACCACGTTCTCCCGGAGCCCTTGATGGGCATCTCGTGCCCCAGAGCCCTGAAACCCTGCCTTGGTGGCCCCCTGCTCCTTTCTGATCGCTCACACATATGCTCAAAACTCTTTCCTAATTCTAGCTTTGTGTTCCTCTAACAAGCCATTGCTTGTCAGTGGCAGGAGGATAGAAACTAAGGAAAAAAAAATGAAGCCCCCCAACCCAGATGAAAACAGTGAAAACGGGGAGACCTTACCTCTTCACAAAGAAACACAAAACTATTTTAATGTATGTGGAATCATGATTAGAATCATAGAATCATAGAATCATTGAGGTTGGAAAAGACCTCTAAGATCATCGAGTCCAACCATCAACCCAACACCACCATGTCCTAAACCATGTCCCTAAGTGCCTCATCTACTCATCTTTTAAAT
>NW_008794707.1:508893-518783 GCF_000699145.1 Aptenodytes forsteri
ACTGAGCCCTGGGGAACACCGCTCGTGACTGGCCACCAACTGGATTGAACTCCATTCACCACAACTCTCTGGGCCCGGCCGTCCAGCCAGTTTTTGACCCAGCGCAGAGTACACCTGTCTAAGCCGTGAGCTGCCAGCTTCTCTAGGAGAATGCTGTGGGAGACGGTGTCAAAGGCCTTGCTGAAGTCCAGGTAGACCACAATTAGACCAGATTAGTTTATTTCCTAGCCCTTATTTCTAGCAAACAATTACATTATTTAACCTAGTAAGTCCTTTTAGGACTGAAAGTTGGCTTACAGATATCTGAGGCTTAGATATCTCTGAGGGGGAATCTCATGAGGACATAAGCCAAAATCTGGTTTTGGTGTGTGAAGTGAAGGGAAATGCCAGAGCACTGAATGAGTCTGGACACAGGGAAACAGAGTGTTAAGGCCAGACATAGAGGACCTAATACTTAGGTTTCTCATAAAGGCCAGAAGCATTGGGGAAAACATACCCACAAGGGCCACAACTATTCGTTTATTTGAGGCAGTTCCAGTGGTGAGACGTTCAACATGGTAGAAAAGGAGTAGCTGAAGTTGTGTCTTTGTCCTGTGCAAGGAGCAGCTCTGTGGGGACACCTTCTGTTTTAGGGTGGAAAAGTGGTCTTTCTGTTTTATGGAGGAGTGAGCTAAAAGGGAAAACTGGTAGATCTATGATATCTTTTTGTTTTTCTTGTCTCTGAGGGAAGGTAGTTATGCTACCAGGAAATATAATTGCACTCAGCATTACTCTACAGTGCTTAACTTAGTTTGGCACCTTGCAAAATCAGTTTAGTTGGTGGATCCACTGCCACCTCAGAGAATGGCTCAGCAGCCAAAGAAGTGAATTCAGCCATGATCCCACAGATTTGCACATGGCCTATTTACACGAGTTGTCTTGTGGGATGTAGCTTTAGCCCCAGGAATGACTCTGGGCAACTTACACAGTGCTCCTGAATGCACTTACTGCATTCCTATTAAGAGGCAGGGACCAAACCAGGCAGATCACACCAGCCAAATATTTCAGGCTGTATGTAATCCTCCATGAAAGCAAGCTAAAAGCTCTTAACCATGTGTCTGTGCTGCTGAGGAATCTTACCGTAGCATTTGGCTGCACTGTTTGTATCTGCCCTATTACTGAACATACTTAAGTACAGGTTTGAAAATTACAGTCCACTGAAACTGAATTGTAAAACAGAGTGCTGCAAAAATTGATAAAGTTATCATATTTTAATAATAATTTTAAAGTACCTCACAATCCATTTCAACCTAGAGTAAAACAAGCCCTTTGATAATTAATAATTGACACTGAGTGAATAATTAATGTGTAATTAATACCACTAACTTGTACTTCTAATAATCCACCATCAAACCTGAGACATGAAAACAATGTGTGGTCCAGTCTGCAAGAACAGAAAGGACGTCATCATTTTACAGTGTGGAAAAACTGAGATGCAGGGAGATGAGCTGAGGTTCATATCCTGAAACAGTGGCAGGTCAAGAAGGGAACACAGTAACTTCACACCTGTTCAGTACTTGAAGCTCTGGATTGTCCTGCTTGAGAGGACTCAGTGAAGAATAATTAGGGATGAATGTATAGTTCTGAATAAAATCAATTTGGACTTGAAATAAAATCACTGTCTCAGAGCAAGAAGGACTTTTTTTCAGTCTTTGAAATTTTAGTGAACTTTTTTTATTTTCACAAACTACTGAAATCTCTTGTTACTGTTACTGGAACGTTACCAGAAAACTTTCTTCCTTTGTGACTTCTGCTCAGATGATTCCACCCCAAATGGCTCTGATGATCTTCTGAAGCTCCAGAGGTTCTGCTGGAAGGAAATCTGTGATTTTCAATGTTACTCATTTACACTACTACAGATTGGATGCCTTCACAGGGCATCCTTCTTACAAGAATATTTGGACCCCATTTCTCTCTTCTCACAGGCAAGATTCCCACTGAAATTAGTGGAGTCTTCTGCCAAAGAAAGAGTTTGAATCATCTGAGCTCAAATGTGCTCTCAGCAGCATTGGTGGAGTTAGGTCTTGAACTTTAGTGACTGCCCAATAATACCCATCCCACTCAAACAAAATCTGAAGAAACCATTTGAAAGACATCGTAAAAGAAAATGGACCCATTGAGAGGCTGGAAAGGGCTTGTATCTCAGAGGGAAAATAAGGTTCAAATGAAACTCAGACCTGGAGCTTTAAGAATAGCAGCAAGAGCAGTTAATGAAAGATTAGCACTAATGTTTTATTCCTCCCCTCAAAGCATTATTGTCAAATAGGAGATTACAAACTGTTTGCCTTTAAAACACAGCTTTTAAAAGAAATCCCAGACCTTACTGTAACATCTGAGGAGCATTTTATAAGTTTCTAGGAATATTAAGAGTATATTTTGCCCTTTGGGCTTCAAGTTCTGCCAAATGCGTGCAATGCAATATCCAGCATTTATGAACCAGAGTAGAATTGCGGCAGCCTACCTACACAGGCACCTATAGGCAAGGGCACTTTATGCGGCTTTTTCTGGCCTGAGCTCCACAAACTATTCCCATCTCTGTGTGGGATGTTAATCCTCAGTGACTGAGGCATCACAGTCCAGGGAAGCTAAACGGGTGAGAATGGGACAAGCCAAAAGAGCTAGGAGCTGTAGTGCCAGCACACATTACAGCCTCTGACCTAATGGGACTTGTAGTGACAATAGTAATGCTTGTATTTGTTAAAAAGATTTTGTCAGGAAAATCGAGGTAGTTTAAAGTTTATGATTCCAAATAAATTTCTGGGCAGGTGATCAGCAAAATATGGTCAGAAAAATATGACTGCTTAATGGCACCTAACAAGCAATATGCTTTTTTTCAGTTGTTATTTCACGTCTTAATCTGTCTGGATGTTTTTTTCAGTGATCCTTCTGTGTTTTACTTTTGTATACAGTCTATGATTATCTTCACCATAGCAATGTGTAAGAAAAGAAGCAGGTGGAAGATTTGGTTTGAAATTAAAACTAGCCAGTAGTCAAGCCTACTTAACAATCGATCAGATGCTGATATTACATTCTAAGGGGGTAACAAAAAAGGACTGCAATTACATATTTCCCTACATGGACATGAACAACCTGTAGATTCGTTTTTGTGATATACATTTGTTTCATAGGTTAATAAATAAGGCTTTCTAGGTTAAGGAATAAAACTTTTAGTCTGTATAGCAGATTCAAACTGATCACCCATACAACAGAGACACAGAAAATTAGCAACTGTTTTGGTTTTATTTAAGTTAGGCTTATGTTTTATGGTCTTGGGTACATGTGAGTCAGCATGGAAGCCAAGAAGAGAGTATGATTTTGAGACAGAAACCTAACCATGCTCTACCTAGAAGGCCAGCCTAGCGCTACAGCATGAAGTCCAATCAGATGAATGTGTGCATGAAATAAAGATCAGAAAAATGTATGTTGGAAGTAATTGGTGGAAGGTCAGCTTTTCAGAGGTGCTGAATGTCTGATTTTCCAAACTGGAAATGTAAAAGCATAGCACTTCTGGAAATATGATTCACATGAGCTGTTACGGCATTGCAGTTAGATAATGGAGTGATGGACTTGAGCAGTGCTATCTAACAAATTAAGAGCTTAGTTTGAAGTGCAGGTTTTTTGTGATGTCCTTTTCTCCTTTCATTGAGCCCCATAAAAACTGAAATTAAGGCTCACTTTCTCTGTCCCTGTAGGTCAAATTTGCCAAAAAGTCCTTATGAATGTTCTGTGAAAAAGTCTAGTTAGGAACAACTGTGAAATTCTAATTACAAGGAGTAATGAAATCATTCACCTTTTATACAGTTGTCTTACATGTCATACAAGTAAATAATCAGGAAATGTACAGTAACACGCCATGTATCTTCCCGATGCATCTTTTGGGCGTTCTGCCATCCATCATTTAACACCCTCTTATGCTAATCATTTCCCAGTTTTTCTGTCCTTCTCCCATGAATGACATGACTGACCTTGACAAAAAGGGGGGGACCTGAATCAGATGACAAAGACAATAAAAATATAATGATTCAGAAAGAGAGAGCAAGATTGCTCAAACTAATAGATGAAGTGGCTGAGATCTTTCAGAGCAGTAGTCCATTCTGAGAACAATTGGACAAGGTCACCAGGGCATTGCAAAATTTGATCTCATGATATAAAAAGATATACTGATCAAAATCTCAGGCCAATATGCAGTCATGTCTTCCATTTTATTTAAAAAAAAGTCATCAACATCTTCAACTAGTGCAAAACCAGGTGCTGAAAAGCAAGTTGCTGAAAAGTAGCATCTTGTCTACCTCTTCTGTCCCTATCAGACATTGATGTGGCAGTTGACAGTCCCGATGATCCTGATTCCACATATTTATTCTCCATGTCATCCTTGTCATCTTTGAACTCTGGCATGCCAGACCACTATTGATGTTTCACTTAAAAATTTGAAAAAATAAAATGAAAAATGTTTCCTAATAATTTTTCTTTTATTATTTTTTAGGCAGTGATATCAGGATATGAATCAGAAAGATCATATGTTGTAACATACTGTCCCTCAGTATTTAAACTGTGTAATTCTGAAGCACAGATCCCATCCACCACCCTTACATTAATTCCTATGGGAAAATTTGTCTTGCTATCTGTCAAATCACTAACTGTCACACTTTTCAGGAATGCATGTTCAGTGAGTAGTAGGATATGTTTGTATCAGGAAATCCCCTTCTATGTATCTAATGCCACAAAAAAATGCATCTTAGTATAATTCTGTTACTTACAGCTATATAAGCTGGGGAGATTTAGAAGACTTATAAGCTGTTAATCAAGGAAAAAGACTATACAGAAAAAACATGAGCTAAAAAGTTCATTCAAGTTAGTGGAAGACTTTGTATAGCTCATAAGACCTCTGTTTAAAATATCCATGAAGATACTACACAGTACCGGTCGCAATGGTATTTTAAGCTCTGACCTAGCAGAGACTTAAGCTTGTGCTTAACTTTGGTTAAATCAGTAATCCCACTGAATTCAGTGGGGCTAAATGACACTCTTAAGTTTTTGAAGCCTAAAGGTCCTAGTGGATGACCATAACTAAAACTGGGAGAAGTGACAACATCAGAGGTCACACGGAAAGCTTTCTGCCTGAGTCCTGGGCTGGCTGGACCTCCCGCACCTCCAGAGATGTGGAGCATTGCTATCATTACTCAGCAGCAAACAGGAGTGAGGCTCTCATTTTGCAGTGTGCTGCCTGCTTTGTACAAGAAATAAAAAGAAATAGATTCCATCAGACCAGATTTCCCACTGGGATTACCAACAGACTAGCACCAGACCACTACTTCGGAGATATTGAAAGAGTGACAGGAGTTTCTAAATAAGACAGCCTTCAATATTCATTGTTAATAGGTGTATCAGAGTTTTTAGTAAATATTTATGTAGCTGCCTCCAGGATTAGAAATCAACACTTCCCTTTAAAGATTGAAAAAACTCAGTTGAAGCAAAGTAAAAGATTTTACCACACCGTTGTTGCTCCCCTTGACTGTTAGCATTCAGTGGCATGCAAGCTGACAGAGAGGGTATTGATTTTTATTACTTTGAACGTTTCTTCATAGAATAGAAGCAACAAAAAGGAGTAGAAAAGAAATAATAGCAATTCTTGTTTTCTCCAGCAGCACTTCAATCTTACAAGTTTAAGCAGTAAAATAAAGGAATAGTCTATTCCATTGCACTCTGTCCTGCTAGAAAATCCACATTTCTCCATCCTTCTTATTATTTCTCTATCTTGAAACCACAATGAGAATGCTCATGATAGCATAGCTTTAAACTTCTGGTATCTATTCATGGCTCCTTGAGACCTTCCGGAACTCCCATCACACTATAACACATAAAATCATGCAAGGCAAGAAAAGTCTACACAGAAAAGTCTGCTTCAAGTAGTCTAAACTGCTTCAGGAAGGACCTCAGAAGAGCCAATCTTGGATCCCATAGAGAATTTTTAGTTTGTGCTAAAAGAGTATTGACTCTTGTGGGTTTTTTTCCTGTATATTTGGTTCTGTCCATAATTCCGTTGTTTGTATTCAGTCATTGTCTTCTGTGTGAAGAATCACTTGGCCATTGACATTTGTTTTAGATTTCTCTTCATGTATTTTTAATCCAAAACATCTTGATCCAAAGCCACTGAAGTGAATGGAAAGACCGTCACTGAGTTCAGCGGCCTTCAGAGCAGGCCCATAAGGATCCTGGTGATTAGCTGATAAAAATGTGTCTGGAATTGAAGGCCATGACTATGCTGTGTTGAAACAGAAACTTCTGGAGTGTTCGTGAGCCTGCTTTGTTTCCTTTCCTGCCTGTCTCGACTTACCTCTTGGCTGGCCTGGGCATACATGATCCTATAGAAGATGGAAATGGTGCTCCAGTTGTACCTCAGGCCATGCCTGGAAGATCACCGTATGGCAGATAGGCAATTCATCATCTCCTGGGGCAGTCATGGGACTGTCCTTTGCAGGCAATATAGGCATAGTTAATATGAGTGCACCACTTAGATAACTTTATCATCTAGGTCCATGTGACTACAGGCAAAATTGTAAATTAAATATAGTGTTTCTTCCTGTATTAAATGTGATCATGAACAAGGATTTTCCCAAACACTATCAAAACAAACATTAAGAAGAAATTTCCTGTATGGACTGTTTATGTCACAACTATCCAAAGTTGGCTTTTCTATGCCTTCAGAAGTAGCCACTGTCAAAGACAGGAGCACAACTGGGTACATCCAGCTATTTGATCTCTGAGGGAAATTCTTCTCTTGTTGATGTCCTCAGCCGTGTTTCCCAAATGTTTTGGTGTGTTAAAATTTATAAACTCTGCATCTTTCCTGAGTCACCTAGTAAGCATTGGCTTTTAGACAATTAGCTTGTAACAGTAGCATCTCAAGGCCGAAGCCAATATCAGCACCTTGAAATGTTTAGTTTTCACGTGCAGCTTTTATCTCTCTGCTCTAAACATATAACTGTCACACACATCATTACGAGTAGGAGATCTTAGGCAGAAGCCTACAATAGCAACTCAATGACCCACTTAATGGGATTGTTGCGTATGGTGGAATATTACAATGCATAACTAAGGTAGACAGCAATCACTTTCCTTTTCATAATACAAGGCATTTCTGCTCTTTCAATGGGAGTCAGTCAGTGAAAACTGGTCCTTGTGCCTCATCTTCTATTCCCGATCTAAGATGTAATTCAACCAACATGTCTCAGTCCTGGCCTCTAGCATTTTGTACTCTTTCATGGGTCTTCCATTTCAGACATGAGGATAGCATCCATCTCACCAAATGTTAGGTGATTGTACATAGATATCTGAGTTAGTGCTTTAGGTGCTCTTAATTATAAATGGAGAGAACTAGAAACTTCTGGTATGTGATTTATTAGCACTCTTTTAAAAATCAGCATTAGGATGAGTTTTCTGTTCTCCATGCGCTAGAAAGGGTTTTCAGATGACTACCTTTGATGTAAACACTGACATTTAGGATGTCTCATGTTAGATAAGGTGAACCCAAACCCAATCTGGTGAACTTATGTGAGGACTGCATGCCATATAAAAAAGTAGAATGCAATATTGACTTAATCTGCAAACCTGTATTTCATGGGACAGATTGCACTAGTTCAGGTTGCCATTCATCATGAAGCAAAATATTGTCTGCTTCTGCAGAGTACAGATGCGAGAAGGGTGGCAGATAAGTACCATGTGAGGACCTGGCCTTCAGTGCCAACCCTTCTCTGCTGTTTTAGCAGAGTAAAGCCTTACTGGCCAGCACAGATGAGCTTTTTTAAATGTTTTATGATTTTCTCAACCAAAAGAAGCCACATGGGCTGCAGTGTAAACAAATAAATGGGAATAATAAGATGCAGACGACAGAGATCTACATATTCCCAGCTATCTGGAGTGTATTTAGTGTTACGTCATCCCCTTCCTCCATGTGATCACAACTAAGGTGGAACCACTGCTTTCTTTTACAGCCTCTCCCTTGGAAGTATGACATATCAACTGCAAAAACAGGAGGAAAACATAAATCAGGATGTCTTAATAAATAGTACTCCAAAATAAGTTGGTGAGACTTTTTTTTTCCCTCTGTATGTAGGCACAGAGTAAACAGGTTAATCACTTTAAGATTCTTTTATAAGGTCACAGTGCTCAGTATGATTAACTGGAGATGAAATTTGGCAGGCAATACGTTCATAATATGATCTAATCATGTTTGGTAGTGTGGGGAGGGAAATAAAGAAATTGGCTGAGAGAGGATTGCTTAAAAATTGGCAACCTTGCAAATACTGTAACTTCTCTAGGGAAATCTAGGAAGAATGATGAGCTAGCCAGCTTTTCCGAGCCTGTCCAGAATTTTTCCTTTCAAAATATTTGTGCCTTAGTGATAATGGATGACTTCTATTACTGGATGGCTCTTGCAGTGCACTTCAGGACTGACCTGAAGTATCCCCTGCTATTTCATTATTGGACTACAAACTGCTCTGCCAAAAAGTCTCACTCAATCCCTCCTTTTCTTTCAGGCTTAGGGTTCATAGGTTTGTTGGAATATTGTCACATAAACACAGTCAGGCCAGACAAGATTGAGTATCTTCTTTGTATAGCGTTCTGCCTCCAGAAATGACCAGGACCACATATTTCAACAGATATAGACAGTAAACTCATTGGAATAACCTGTTCCAGCTCACAGTCCTATCCCGTTCTCCACTAATAAAGACTAACTCAACTCCTAAAGTGTTTATGGTTTAGCAATTATACTCCTTACCTCTTGCTATCTAATACCCCTTTTAAACTTGCTAAGATTTTGCTCCCAGAGGTATGCAATGGAAATGATCAATTATCTAACTACATGTTACACCAAGAATCATTTCTCTGGTCAGATTTGAACTGGCCACCTTCTATTTCATTAAATTACCCTTTGGTTCCTAAAACCCAAGGCAAACACTTAAACCATACCTCTCTTAACATTTTCTTGATTCAGCAGGGTACTATTTTTTGGTAAGACAATTCTCATGGGTTTTTTAATTGCTACCAAGAGACCAGTTTAATATTTTTTTCTCTGCCTCTCCCCTTTTCCTCTCCATCCTCTAGTCCGACAACATCCATTTGAAATGCAGTGATTGGGATGAGGTGAGTATTCCACAGGGGCCATCCTGCTGATTAGATCAAAGCATCACATCATTCTCTTGATCATGCTCTCCTCTGTCCATACCTGCTGGCTTTCTGGAATGCAGCTGCCACTGCAGCCACCACCCCTTTGGCCTGCCCAGAGCAGGACCCAGCTCACTTGCCTGAGCTGGTATAACTAACCTATAACTGAGGAGTGCAGAGATAGCTTACTCTTCTGATGCTTGTATTGAACTCTGCTTGTTGTGTTGTCTGCTTCCCTAGACCCTTGCTTAGACTATGCTTGGACCCTTTGCAAGTTCCTCATAGACATTCTTTGGTCTGGACTGATGTTGTGGTTTAACCCCAGCCAGCAACTAAGCACCACACAGCCGCTCACTCACTCCCCCCTGGTGGGATGGGGAAGAGAATCAGAAGGATAAAAATGAGAAAACTCATGGGTTGAGATAAAGACAGTTTAATAGGTAAAGCAAAAGCTGCGCACACAAGCAAAGCAAAACAAGGAATTCATTCACTACTTCCCATCAACAGGCAGGTGTTCAGCCATCTCCAGGAAAGCAGGACTCCATCACGTGTAACAGTTACTTGGGAAGACAAACGCCATCACTCCGAACGTCCCCCCATTCCTTCTTCTTCCCCCAGCTTTATATGCTAAGCATGACATCATATGGTATGGAATATCCCTTTGGTCAGTTGGGGTCAGCTGTCCC
>NW_008794707.1:518920-519569 GCF_000699145.1 Aptenodytes forsteri
CCCCTGAAAATGTCTGTAAAATGTCCAGAAATGTCCACAAAATGTCCACTGAGTTCATTTAGTCCATCACCTTGGGCTCCATCTGTTATGGTAGTCACTCAGGACTGGAGAGGTGGTGTGTTGCATGGAGTTACTGGGCACCAAAGCCAGCTTAGGGCCAGTCACTGCTGCACTTGTACTGCTGCTTGTAAGGTTTGTCCTCCATTGGTTCAGGTGGTTCCTGCTATAGTAATTCCTATAACATGCAACTCAAATCATGGACTACAACATTTTAAAGTTATTTCCATTACAATCTCCATCTCTGGTCCCTTTGGACCAGACCATAGGGTTTAACATTGCAATGAACTCCTCCCCTGCTCCAGCTTGGACTTATCCACAGACTGCAGTCCCTTAGGGGTGTACCTGCTCCAAGTGGAGCCTTATCTAGGAGCCACAGTCTCTTCAGGGGTATACCTGCTGCGGCATAGACTTATCCACAGCAACAGTCGCTTTGAGGTGCACCTGTTCCAGTGTGGCCTTCTCCATGGGCCAAAATGCCTACAGAGATATGCCTGCTCCAGCGTGGCCTTCCCCACAGCCACAGTCCCTTCAGGGGTGTACCTGTTCTGTCATGGACTTATCCATGGCCACACGCTTTGAGGTGCTCCAG
>NW_008794707.1:519718-542917 GCF_000699145.1 Aptenodytes forsteri
TGGACTCATCCACAGGTCACAGTCCCTTCGACTCGAGTTCACACTGGAGTTCTAGCCTGTCCAGTACAGCAGCACAGAAACAGCAGCGATGCCCTGACCATCTGCCAGCCCAGGTGCATCACCATTGCTGTTATCAAAACGTTCCCAGTCACAGCAGAGTAAGATGATAAGCAGTACAGCAGTATAGCAAGCAGCAAAGGCAAAAAGCAGCCACTAACAAGCACTAGACTCTAATATACAGTAAGTCAAGCAAACCCCATGGCAAGTACCGGAACCTGTCAATTAATAGCTAAACAGCAATAACAGCTATTAATTCAATCTAACATGTTCCAATCAAATCTGTCATTATCTTGAATCCTTCGAGCCCCACATTGGGGCTTAACCTTATGCTATCTGCCACAGTTGCTAGGTCTCACCTCACCCCTCTTTAATACATGTATTAAACTACATACGGCTTCACATCCATGTTAGGCACCTTGCTACACCTATGTTGTCAGGTATGAGAAAAAAACATTCGTTCCTACTCTTTCTTCCTATCTCTCAGGCAGTTTTGACCGATATACTTTGTTTCTCAGCCATGATAGTTTAAATTTATTTCTGTCCTGCTACAAGGCACCTCAGAAGGGGCTGCAGGGAAGTCTAACTGAGCTATGGCAACCAGCTACCCTCTACCCGCTGCTTTACTCTCATGTAAATTCACTGGATTTCTGTCTTGCAATGCCCATTACTATTCTGAGCCCAGAGCTCCTCACAGCGCCAGCACAGCTACCACTGTTCTCATCTGCTGCAGCCTCAGATGGTTCCTGCTGAACTTCTGTCTTCACCTGTGCAATTCCCCATTATTTATGATGTGGATCTCACTGTCAAATATACATGCAGCCCTATTGGTATGAGCAATCGGTGTGAGCGTTGCCTAATTTTACCACAGGAATCATGATTTTTTTATATCGCTTCATGCACTTTTTTCCCATGTGCTCAAATATGCAGGCATTAGGTCCCATTGCAACATCACTATGAGGTGTCTGAAATTTTTGCACCAAAAAAATTGCTTACGTTACAAATGAGAAATAATAGCACTACTGTCACTAAAGAACGATTCATCATTCTGTAAAGCTTTGGCAATGTGACAAAGGGCAAATGTTCAGGAAAAGAGACTATTTTCCCAGTAAAATGTTCAACAAAATAAATATGAACTCCCTGGAGATCACAGGCAATGAACATCTAATTTCATCCTCCACAGAAATGCATCATTGTTTCTTTTAGTCTTTGTAGTTCCCCAGAATAAGGAATGTATTTATGGAAGATTAATCTTTAGATAGTGGGTTTCCCATGAAAGGCATTTACCTTTTCTGTACTCTCTTTTGACTCTTCAGAAAGTAACACATGGGTGTTCTGAGTATTAATTGCCAGACAGTTATTTGGTCTGGGGTGCAGCCTTGGGCACATGCTGTTGGAGAGATTCTTTTAGCATTGCAAATTGCCTTTGATTTACCCATCTTACCTATTGTGTAAAATAACTTTTAATTTATGAAAGACAGAACTAAATAGGTGCTGGACCAGTGTGACAGCAAACTCCATAACGCATTCTGCAGGTACCTTTACTCAAGCCAGAAACCCTGCTTTGCAGTAGGTGCTTCAGACCCAAGCATGAACTCTGGTTTCCAGAACTGCTCTGCCATGGAAAGTGAGCCTGTGGGTGTCTCAACAAGTGCCTACCGGAAAGGGAAGGTGTCAGTCATTAAACCTTACTGATAGGCTGCCTGAGGGAAATACTTTGGGAGGATGGGCTGGCTGCAAGTGTTCATTAGCTCCTCCAACTTGTCTGCAAGAGACAAAGGGGAAGTGGAAAGTGGAAGATGCTTCACATCAAAGCAAAAGGACCAGATGTTGGTGATGGGCTGTATAAAGCTGAGGAATTCATAAAGGACAGGAAATCTTAGCAGGTGAGAGCAACAAAGAAATCTTTTCACAGCAGAAGGTCTTCTAATGTGTGGGAATAGGCAGTCAAAGCAAGCTGTTCCGTAGCAAGGAAGAAAAGAGTGAGAGTGAGAGAAACATCATGACTGAAGAACAAAGTAATTTTCATTCATTGTTCAAGTCAAATGCCTGCCAGAGAAAACTAAGATACAGGCATTTTTCACTACTTTGTCCACTACTTTTTTGTACTTTTGCTTTTATTTAAGTAAATAATTGTATTCTGGAAGATTTTACATCCAGAGTGTTTACCTTCCCTGCCATGGGAGTTACAATTTTACCCCAAACACCCTCCAGGCAGAAATGCCAGGAAGAGATGCTCCTATTCCTGTACGCCACAGAATGGCAGCAGCAAAGATGCCACAGTGACACTTCCATGAGGGCACTTCGGGCACAGCAGTGGCCTGCTGAAGAGGGTAATCCAGCATCTCTACAGGCAGTGCCCTCGGACAACCAGGAAGAGAGGGCACCTTGTGGGGAGGCCCAGTCATGACCTGGTGGCTGGCTGGTAAGGTAACTGCACCAGAAACAGGCAACCCCATCCTATGGTGGAGCATACACAGTCAAAAAAGCTCTCAAATAGATGCTTATCTTCATAAGGGTAATGTTTACAATTGAATGGGTCCTTAAATGCTTTCTTGAATGAGGATGGACTGAAACACGTTCACCAGCCACAGTTGTTGCACTATCCTGAGGGGAAGAACTGTCATATCAAGATCATAATCTGGTTTAAATTGACCTATCAAATGTGAGGCTTACAGAGTTTTCAGATGTCTGTGTAATTACCTTATATTCCTGGCATAAGGGATTAGCCACTTTTTTCTTATCCTTTGCTTTTTTTGTCCTAACTCAGCCTGTTTAAACATATTATCCATGTGTAATAGAGGGAAAAGACATGATTAAAATCACATGGCTAATAATATGGCACAGTTCGCAGGAGGAGGAAAATTATTCATTAGACCAAGTGATATAGCTGGAAGAAACAGACAAGCTCTCAAGCACACAAGCATGAGTGAGCCCAGAAGCTTGTCAGTTTTTCCCAGCCATATCATTTGGTATAACATGATGTATTTCCTCTCTCTGTGAACTGGCCTGTATGGATCCTCTGGGGGCACAGCGTGGAGAATGCACTGGGAGCAAGGGAGCCCACTGAAGTGTCCCTAGCATCCCACTTTATAAATTGGCATAGCCTTGGGTGAAAAGTGCCTTGTTATTATCCAGTTGCCTTGAAATCGCTCTTAATTCAAGCCAGAATAGGATCAGTTACAAATAAAAGTATTTATTCATGAGATCCAAAATAGATAACATTGTCAAAAATTTATAAAAGGTAAAGGTGAAGCAATGGAAGGAAAAAAACATTTGAGGTTCAATAGGGAGGGACTCCCTCTTACGCTTTCCCTCCCTTTCTCTCTGCCTTTCTCCCGTCAGTTCATTGCAGCCTTTCCCCATGCTCACCTGGCAGGGGTGGTCTCTGTCCGTATGCCTTCCACCGCAGCCTCAACCCGCAGGACTCGGCTAGGCAGATCATGACAGCTCTCAAGCCTGGTCTCCACCTGAAGCCTTCCAGGGGATGCAGGCAGGTGTGATCCCTCTCTCTGAAACTAGTTTATTGCTTTTCTATCCAGGCAGGAGCCTGATCATTCTTCATTAAAATAAGGGTTGCTTGACTTTCTTGGGGACTTAAACATCTCTGCAATGGACCAGGTGTTACTTTCCATTCTTTTCTGACCACTTGCCCATGCATTATACTTCCTCCACATCCTCCCACTGCCATACACATGTGACTCTGCATTCATGACTTTACACTGAACCCCATACATCATAGTAATCTGTACCTTAACAAGTGTGCTTGATATCACCATCTCTGTGGGATAACTGTATGCATCTCCTGACTGGATTTTGACTGAAAGCAGACACAAAGGTAATTAACCTCTTTATGGCAATAGTGGATTTAGGGTTGTTGACTGCAAGTATCTTTCTTCTAAACATACTCAAATAAGCATCCTACCCTCATGCCTCATAACAATTAATGAATGCTTTCTCACAGCTCTCAGCAAGGAGGTGATGACTGTATCTCATTTTTTACTTGAAGGGCTGAGACAGATGGGCTGACAGATTAAGCTTAGGAGTGTATTTGTTTCCATGGTCCAAAATGAGATGCCTAGACAGTTTTTTTGTTTCTTTGTTTGCTTTTAAATTATGTTGTTTCTTCTAACAGTACCAGAGCAGACTCCCATTGGCTTCCATTACTGCTGTCAGTGCCCACCCTCCTGCTGGTCAAATCTTGGGGTGGCAAGTGAGGAATCGGGAAAAATAAAATGCAAATAGCTGAAAAGCTTGACTTAAGGAATCCAGATGAGGTGTTCAGGTCTTCTGTGCCACTCTATAATAGAACTGTGGATAAAATCTCCAGGATTCTGCTTCTTTGAGCAGAAGACACCCTCCTTTTCTTGTGTTCCCTGATTTAATTCTCCTCAATACTGCTAATTTCTGCAGAATGTAAGGCAGAGGTCTGACTACTTTCCACCCTTGGTAAAATGCCATAAGGCAACATCTGGCAAAGCTTTCCCTTTGTGTCATTTTGTACAAGATATGCAAAGCAATTGATAGAAATGGTTGTTTGGATGATGCGCCTTTGTTCAGGACTTTCAGTGCTCCCAGAAAACCCTGCTGTCTGAGCAATCACTCTTTTGTTTTTATTTCATTACTTTAAACATTCTGGGATGTTTCAAGCCCAGAATCAGTTGCAAGGTCAGCTTCTCAAGGCTGAGGGGAAGACACACAGCTGGGCTGCTTGCCACTTGGTGACTCTCCAGCCAGAAACTTCTGCCTTGACTGCGGCTCTTTTCTGACATTTCCTGAGCTATAAGGAGAAGCAGAAAGGTGAAATGGCAAAAGGAAGTGCAAGATGATTCTGTGCTCTTCTTGTTCCTTTTTGAGACAGGTAAAAAAGGCCTGAAAAGTGGGACTCCCTCTCGAAATGTCTCCATTCTCTTCTTGTTTTTAACCTTTGAAGCATCATAAAGGTCAAGGCTCATCTTCACTGCTTTTTCTTGTGGAACTGCATGGATATCTGTGATATTGGCTGTATAGAGCAGACTGAGCTGAATCTTTGGCAAATTGATACTTTTTTCTCCAGCTGTCTATAGGGGGGTTGCATTAAACATGTACTAACAAACCCCAGCATTTTAAACAGCCTAGATAAAATTTACTTCCTCTCTCAGCTATTTGTACTATACCGTTATTGTAGATATCATAGATATCATCACAGTATTCGCACCTCGAATACTGTGTTCAGTTTTGGGCCCCTCACTACAAGAAGGACGTCGAGGTGCTGGAGCGTGTCCAGAGAAGGGCAACGAGGCTGGTGAGGGGTCTGGAGAACAAGTCTTATGAGGAGCGGCTGAGGGAACTGGGGTTGTTTAGCCTGCAGAAAAGGAGGCTGAGGGGAGACCTCATCGCTCTCTACAACCACCTGAAAGGAGGTTGTAGCGAGGTGGGTGTCGGTCTCTTCTCCCAAGTAACAAGTGATAGGACGAGAGGAAATGGCCTCAAGTTGCGGCAAGGGAGGTTTAGATTGGATGTAAGGAAAAATTTCTTTACTGAAAGCGTGGTGAAACATTGGAACAGGCTGCCCAGGGAGGTGGTGGAGTCCCCATCCCTGGAGGTATTTAAAAGACGAGTAGATGAGGCACTTAGGGACATGGTTTAGTGGGCATGGTGGTGTTGGGTTGACGGTTGGACTCGATGATCTTAGAGGTCTTTTCCAACCTCAATGATTCTATGATTCTATGATTCTATAATCCTATTAGTTCTCAAGCTGTCCAGAGAGTCTATCAGGAAAAACAGTAGAGACAAGATCTGAATTTTTCATGTACAAAGTATCTGCTGAAAATTTCTCTCAAAATATCTGTAAAAAACTCTTTCAGGCTTTCTTTATAGCTAGAAAAGGAAAGAAAAGACATGGACCCATTTGTTACTCTCTTGACATCATCTCCAAAAGCTGGGAAAAGAGCTGAATTTAACTCAAATAAGGCCAACTCAACTCTTACCAGGATGCCGTGGCCCAGGCTGGCCTGACAGTCCATGGCCACCAGTTTTGAGCTCCGACACCAATGACAGCCCACTCACTGAAGCACAAGAGCCAGCAAGGCTAAGTGCCGGCTCCTGCACTTGGATCACAACAACCCCATGCAATACTATACACTTGAGGAGGAGTGGCTGGAAAGCTGCCTGATGGAAAAGGACCTGGGGGTGTTGGTCTACAGCCAGCTGAGTATGAGCCAGCAGTGTGCCCAGGTGGCCAAGAAGGCCAATGGCATCCTGGCTCGTATCAGAAATAGTGTGGCCAGCAGGAGTAGGGAAGTGATTGTCCCCCTGTACTCAGCACTGATGAGGCCACACCTTGAATACTGTGTTCAGTTTTGGGCCCCTCACTACAAGAAGGACATTGAGGTGCTGGTGCATGTCCAAAGAAGAGCAACAAAGCTGGTGAAGCATCTAGAGCACAAGTGCTATGAGGAGCGGCTGAGGGAACTGGGGTTGTTTAGCCTGGAGAAAAGGAGGCTCAGGGGAGACCTCATCACTCTCTACAGCTACCTGAAAGGAGGTTGCAGCGAGGTGGGTGTTGGTCTCTTTTCCCAAGTAGCAAGTGATAGGATGAGAGGAAACAGCCTCAAGTTGCACCAGGAGAGGTTTAGATTGGATATTAGGAAAAATTTCTTCACCGAAAGGGTTGTCAAGCATTGGAACAAGCTGCCCAGGGACGTGGTTGAGTCACCATCCCTGGAGGTATTTAAAAGACGTGTAGACGTGGTGCTTAGGGACATGGTTTAGTGGTAGACTTGGCAGTGTTAGGTTTGTGGTTGGACTCAATTATCTTGGAGGTCTTTTCCAACCTAAATGACTCTATGATTCTAAGAGTTTGCTGATTTCTCCTGCTCTGGGTCTGTAAGCTGCTTTCCAGATACAAGAGGCACACAGCTGATGTAGTGAAAAAGCCCTTCAGTCTTCAAAAGATGTTCATCTGAACAATAAAACCTCTGATCCCACTGACTATTATTTAAAAAATGCAGGGTTCTACCTCCATGCAAAATGTATCAGGGTTGCATCAGGAAATAGTGTCACAGAGATTTCCATTGCACCTTGAGCAGTACTCTACTAATGTTTAATACAGACAGAAGCTGTTCACATGTATACGAAATAGGCAGGCGAGTGAGGCTGAAAGCACTGGCACTATGTTGTGCTCTAGGAGCTGGCATAAGATGAGAGCCCTAGTCCTGAACAGAGCTGTGTGAAATGTGCGCAGCTGAAACACAAAATCGCATGGAATGAATGTTACACACTTGAAACTGAGCAGTTTTGTCAAAAAGGATCCCTTTGTCTGGAATGTACCTGGCCCCAGTTCTGAGGAAACTTGGATGAAATCATGAAAACCATAAACTGCCCTTTTTTTTTCTTTACTTGGAAATTGCTGAAACTTGGGGAACACAAATCCACTGAGAGAGAAGCCAGAGAAAAAGGTTGTCATTATTCTCATTTACCCTTGTACCCCCTTCTTCATGATGCCTTGCCAGGACGCACTTTGAGAAGTTTAACAAGTCCTTGAATGAAGGAACACAACTGTCTTTCTTTCTGTACAATGAAAGCAGATGCATTTCGGTGTGACACCAGAGAGAGTTATTCAACAATGATGTTCTTTATACAAATGAGAGGCTTTGTCCAAGAGGAAGATGGCTGTGACACTGATAAAGCTAATAATCTGTAACTTCTATATGATGTTTTTCCTCCTCGGATATCAAAGGACTTCACAAACGAGGGTATTCTTATCCTGCCATTATAGAAAAAGGGAACTTATACAACAAGAAATGAAGGAACGAGTCCAAGATCAAATGATAGATCAGGGGGAAAGAAATAACCACTGTCCTGTTCCTGCCCCCCATGATTAGCCTGCCCTGTGAAACACGCTGCAGGTGAGAGTTGCTTCCTCAGTCTGCTCTTCAGAGGGAGGAATTCACGCTGATGAAATTTCATCTTCTCCCTCTACTGCCACTGCTACTCTTTGTCCCCTCTTGCCACCCTGGCACATGTTTTCTCCAAACTCTGAGCAGCCTGGGCACAGAAACGTCACTAAGAGAGGGCAGGTTTGCTGTGACTTTCCTTGCTTTGCGGCACTGCAGTCAGTGCTCCAAGTAGTGTGCTACACAAATATCATGTACCGCACACACACAGGGACAGTTCACATCACGCACACTGTAACACAGAGCAGTCTCAATGTGTTGCAGTAGCCTGTCCTGTCCCAAGAGCAGCAGACATTCAGGTCATATATCTCCTCTTTACAACTCCTCACAGCCTGGGACAGGGACCTTGGGGTAAGGGCAAGGACAGTGAGGAAACACAGTATTGCCTTACAGGAGGAGAAAATTGGCCAGTCCAGGGAAGAGATGCTCAGAGCAGCTGAATAAGAAAAAGAGATGGAGTCACTTGTCCAAGATTCAGATGTCATTGCCATTGGATGCTAAGAAGCAGAGTCTTGTGATGTCGTTTTTTTAAATTAAAAAAAACAGTTAAACACACAGTGGAGAATTGCTCCATTTTTCACAAGGAAATATGTCTGCTTCACAAAGATGACTTCCAAATTATTATACATACATCATTAGGAGGTAGCAGCTCCAGGAGCCTGGAAATCCAGGCGCTGAGCTTTGCAATGAGATGTGCTGCAAGGGAACAGCCTGTCAATACTGTACACAAAAAGTACACCCAGTGGTTATATGGAAGTAGCTTCGCCAGGTCTCAGCTCAGGTTGAAGCCTCATTATGGTGGATGCTGTACATGCACACAGGAGAGATTCCTTGCCCAGATGGGTTACGGTCTCTCTAACATAGACACTTCAGAGCTTGAAGGCATAGTGAAAGGGGATGCCTTGTCAAGGATCTCAAAGGAAGTTTGTGGCAGAAGTGCAAACACATTAAATTCAGATCTGCTAAGCTGAAGCCTGTGTCCCGACTTCAAAAGCCCCTGCCTTCCACTGAGCACTTTCAGACTACTTTTTACCTGTCTCTCCTCTCCAGAAGTTTACTGGAAACTACTGTGCCATGGTGGTTAGAGATTCAGATCCACAAAGGAAATAAAAGAAACAAGAAAAACCTCCTTGGGCTACTCTGGATAGAAGTCAGAAGGTTTACGTATGGAAATTATCTGTTTGCAAGGGATTTAGGGGTTGAAGGGAGACCTGTGAAATGTCATCGCTAGAGCCAGGATAAACTGGGACAAAACCCAGCATATCCTGTACACATACATCATTTTCAACAGGGAGCTGTCAATTAGCACAGAGAGAGTCAGATGTCACTAGAGAAAAATCTCTGCTCTTGGGGGAAGGAAGGCATCTCTCCATGACTCAAGAGCGGATGGTTTGGCAGCAGCAGCTCAGCCAACTCCTATCACTGGATTAACAAATTACACAGATATGCTCCTTCCTTTGTATTTACAGCACATGACTAGAAAGAAGGCTCAGGAAAAAGGGATAATGTGAGAAGAGCTCAGTTTCCACATGTAATGTCAGCTGAGTGGCCAGAAGGGCTTCTGATGAAAGCCAGCAGCCTGCAGCAGGACGCTGCCTGTCTATCTACCTCTAACGCATATACCTTGCTGTTTAAGGGCATAGGATCCCATCTCCTGATCCCAGATAAAACATAGCATTATAAACTACTGATATTTCCCTCTCTCTAATTCCCAGCGCTTAAATTAATGCTGAGCCTGTGTCTTTAAGCCCTGTTTGTTGCTCCTCTTGTTGCCATAGCATTTAGTGTTTCCATGTTGGAGATTTCCTTTTTTTTTTTTTTTTTTTCCCAGACATTACCCCATCAGCACAGTTCCAGACCTGGGATTCCAGCCACTTTTGGCTAAAGGGAAACTCATTTTTGTTGCTATAAAAATACCAAGCCATGTAAATGCCTGTGGCTCAGATTTAGGTCCCTGTGTCTAGGAATAACAGCACAGCTGAGAGTGAATGAGAGAGGAGAAGAAGAAGCAAACAGACCTCTGTGCATCTCGTCTCATTCCTCTGAGTCAACCTGTCCTCTCAAGGACAGGGAAAGGAACAGGCCTTTGCCATCCTCTGGCACAGTAGCAATCCCTATGGCTTTTTTTTTTGGTGTGAAGGATGCTTGCCTCCAGGTTGCACCTGCAAGAGAGATGGCCAAGGCCAGTGTGCCCCACCTGAAGTGCTGACCCATACATAAGGGCCTGGTCTGAGCCATAGCTGAGAGAAGGTGTCACCCACTCAAGAATACAATGACTCAAAGACAAAAGAAATTGCTCAGTTTGGGCCTGATCCAAAGTCCGAGGCAGTAGAAATTCAGCCAGCCCTTTAAGAGGTGCTGGTCCATGGTTAGGCCCAGCTTGTCACTAAGGTCTTTGCTGGCATGCAGTGGACATGGGAGGAAGCGTCACACCAGAGGCCCCTCCTTTGCTACATCCCACCTTTGCAGCCTGCATAAAACTGGAGTCAAGTCTGCTCTCTGCACTCAGGGATGAGCGAGATTAAGGGTCTCTCAAGAGACCAGAAGTGGACGGTGTAAGAGGAGAGATAAGCTGAGCCTTCTGAAGTGAACTATCTTCTTCTGAATACCAGAGAGTTCAGAGGGAAATTTTGTCTGGGTAGAGTGTAAGTGCTGTGTTGCTTCTTGTGCTGGATGCCTGCAAACCCCTAGAAAACAATGGCATGGAAAAGATATGGCAGCACCTGCAAAGCACAGATCCCAGATATTAATGCTGCCCTGAAATCACTGCACTGGTCTGAGCCTCTGGTTGCCTATCTGGAAAACAGAAGTAATGAATGGATATTTAATTGTCTTAGTAAAGTGTCTGCTCATATAGGGATGGAAAATATGAGCTAAGCACAAAGTAACACTAATATTAAGCTTTTCTTACAGCATTGTTAACACTGCTTTCTGCAAATCATTGCTGTTGACTCACCCTGGCACTCAAAGTATCAATCTGTTACATTGCAGCACAGATTGAAAGAATAAGATAAAATACTCTCGGGAATATGGCATGAAGTTTTAACTAGCTCTAAGTAACAGCTACTGCTAATTATTAACATTAAACATTTCACTAAATTACATTATAATAATAAAGCATTTCAGCTACTGTATTATGTCATATTGTAATATATCAGAAGCAGCAGTGCATGCTAGTAATGTATCAGGAAATTACATTTAAAAATGGAAATAATTTAAAAAGTGGGGAAAATTAAATTAAATTTGAAGTAAAATTGTGATGCAAACTAGCTCTAAGTATCAGCTACTGCTAATTATTAACATTATACATTTCACTAAATTACATTATAATAATAAAGCATTTCAGCTACAGTGTTATGTGATATTGTAATATATCAGAAGCAGCAGTGCATGCTAGTAATGTATCAGGAAATTACATTTAAAAATGGAAATAATTTAAAAAGTGGGGAAAATTAAATTAAATTTGAAGTAAAATTGTGATGCAAACCCAAAAATTTTCTACAGTGCTTTTTTAGTTTTGAACACTTTTGTCATTCAAATTCTATTCGTGAGCCTGTCCTGGTTTTGGCTGGGATAGAGTTAATTTTCTTCCTAGTAGCTGGTATAGTGCTGTGTTTTGGATTTAGTATGAGAATAATGTTGATAACACACTGATGTTTTAGTTGTTGCTGGACCCACACTGGCCAAAGGGCTATTCCATACCGTGTGATGTCATGCTCAGTATATAAACTGGGGGGGAGTCAGCTGGGGGAGGGGTGACCACTGCTCAGGAACTGGCTGGGCATCGGTCAGTGGGTGGTGAGCAATTGCATTGTGCATGACTTGTTTTGTATATTCTTTTATCATTATTATTATTATTATTATTATTTTCCCTTCCTTTTCTGTCCTATTAAACTGTCTTTATCTCAATCTGGGAATTTTACTTTTTTTTCCCAATTCTCTCCCCCATCCCACTGGGGGCGGGGGGAGTGAGCGAATGGCTGCGTGGTGTTCAGCTGCCTGCCAGGTTAAACCATAACAGAGCCTCGTGGATTTTGAGGAGAAGCAAATCCAAGATCATTCCTAGAACTTTTCATGAGACTAAAATGGGAAGTGTGGTGCCAAATTCAAACAATTTTCCTGGTTTCTACCCACTTGTGTTTTCTTGTGTTTTCTTGTGGTTTTGGATGAATACTTCCTGTCTAATACTCATGGGTTATGTTGCTGTACAGGGAAAACCCCTGAAAGAAAGGAATGTCAATAAAGAGCTTGTTGGACATACTACCATGATTTATTTTTATTACCACTAGAAGTAGTATCTTTTTTTTTTTACTTTGCACATGAAAGGAAAAAATATTTCTGACAAAGGGGAAACTAGTAAAATCCTCAGGGTGAAAGTCTCTCATTTGGACTTTCTTGAAAATCCAGGAGAAAAGAGGGCTAATGACAGCAGCAAGACTGAGGGAGCTGGATAAATCATGGTTAGGGAAGTAGAAAATGTTGATCAGCCATGCCATTCCTCAGCAAGTGGGCATCCCCAAGCCTCACTACCAGAGCACTGTGTAACCACACAGAAACTTGCTGCAGCAGCAATGAAGAGCCACTGCTCTGAAAAAGCACAGGCAAGTGTTCTGGCTTCCCTATGGAGACTCTTCAGTAGAGGCTGATAAGCTCTGGCATAGCACAAAGCGGGTCTGCAGCAGAGCAAGGATTACAGGTACATTTGTTGAGCAGCCCAGACAAATGACTGGTGGACAACACCTGACCTTCCCAACAGATCCCCAGCTGGGATTTCTGTTACCTGAACAGTTCACATCATTGCATCGCTCTAGCTTTGCCACAATCCATAATGAAGTCTATTCAACTGGCCAATAAGGAGAACAACAAGTTACAAGTAAAGGCTGAGAGCTAAGTAAGGTCATCTCGATCTTTTCCTTTTCCAGGCTCCCTGGCTATTAGTGAACCTGCCCATTTCCGGGCAAGTCAAATTAGAGGCTGTGGTAAATAACAAGGGGGATATAAAAACATTTATAAAATCAAGATGCGCATTCGAGCAATGCTGTCTGATGCTGCACAGCAGAACTGCAATTGTGAAAATCAAATCACAGCTTCAGAGGGGAAAAACTTAAGTTGCATCTAAAATTCTAAAGAGGATTTTAAAGGACTCTACAGAGGATCCTAAAGAGGATCCTAAATAAAGATCCGTGACAGGCGGAGTTTCACAAAGATTAGAGACATACAACCATATACTGAAACTGCAAATAGGAAATCCTCAGCTCAAGTTTCTTATTAGTGCAGGGCTCCTAACTTACCCCTTGGGTAAGTCAGGGTGGGGGCAGCCCTGGATACACCTTCTCTTCCCTGAGATCCTTTCTGTATGTGCCAGGATACAGATGATTTCTGTTCCTACCTCCTCACCAGACAACCTAATTGCCCAGCTAATTGCCCTTTCACCAGCCAAGTTAACAGCCAAGCTAAATTCAATGTTTGGATTTTCACCAATAGAAACATGTTGGAAATTTAATAGCACAACTCTCCTCCTACCAAGGCTGCCTGAAGCGAACTCTTACCAAGGCTGCCTGAAGCGAACCCCTACAGGCAACCAGCTTTCCTCGAGCAAAGATTGATTCCATCTTCTGTTGTTTTATTTTAAAGATCCAGACCCCAGATGATGTCATCTTTTTGCCAATTACACCCCTGTCAGCACAGTCAACCGCATCCAAGAATACAGGGCGTCAAAGGCTCTTAGCTCCAAGAAATGTCTCAGCTGGCTCTTGGCTCCCCTTGGCTTCTGGACACAGTGCACTTCTGCACAGAAGGCAGTCACTATCTCATGTCAAAGCTGACATCCCAATCTGTAGAGCTCTCATCACAAGGGTTGATTTTGATTGTGTGGTTTTGACTTTCCCACACACAGTGATAGCCCCATGTGCTGCAAACACAAATCCTGTGCAAGCTGCACGTGGCGGAGGTACAATCCAAATTCTTGTTCTGCTTGTTCGCAAAAGAACCTGACCTCCCTTGTTTCTGTGACTCCTTTTAGCTCAACACCTTATTGATTAAACACTTTGTTTTCATGTGCCTTTTGTATCCTTGACCTCATTTCATCCAGGGTGGGGAATAAGTCTCATATAGACAAGTCTTGAGAGAGCTGAGCTGTTTATTTCTATGTTGGTATTTGACTGTTGAGCCCTACTAAAAACAATAAATCATGGAATAACTTGCATTTAAGTAGAGACTCTTGGTGGTACATTGACAGCATTTTAACTACTTTGGACATTTCAAAGCATTTGACCATGGGCAGATTCAACCTTGACATTTTAAGATAATAAAGCATAAGATGGGTGTTGCATATTAAATATTATTTTGTTTCCTGAGCAGAACTCATAATATGAGCCCATCTGAGCATGTCACAGCTGTAATCTTAAGCACAGCCTGAGCATCATCCTCACATTGCATATTTAACCTAGTAAATATTGTGCTTTCTTTGGTTTTGGCAGCAGGAGACAGGAAGCTCTCAAAGTCCTCATGTGGGCTCCTGAGTGCTGCAGCTCCTGGCAAGAGGATATACAGAAGGAAGATCCAAGGTCTTCACATAGGCTTTGTCCTTGTTGTCCTTCACCCTAGCAGGCAGAGGAGAGAGCACCAAAAGTAATTTTACGTATTTGCTTCAGGTTGCCGTCCATACAGTGGCATAACACTGCAGTACAGAGTGCTGAGAGTTCATGGCAATGCAAGCCCCACAAGCTGAATTGCTCCATGTTGGTGCTTAATTTGAGGAACAGTGTAAAAAGGCAATTAGAGAAATGCAATGTATTTCTGACACTTAGTTCTGTCCCAGAATAAAAAGCATCTGGTACAGAGCTTGTGAAGACTTGTAATGCCTGTATCTGCCTTGGTGATTCCAAAATCCTAATGCAGACCTTAAAGACAATCTTTAATGTAAGGACAGGGAGCCAGAGAGGGGTGCAGGTGGGTCCTGGTGATCTGAATGGGGGCGCTGACACAGCACACATGTCCATGCGGCTGCTCTTCCAGCCTGGAGACACCCAGGACCAGCTCAGCTCCTCCGCACCACTACTTGCCATTTCTTGTGGAATTACATTAAGCCGTGTCTCTATATGCCACTCCATATCCGAGGAAGTTCAGATGTCTGTTCAAATCCATCTCAAAGCTTAAAAAAATAAATGTATATTTTTTACATGATGCCTTTGTTTGTTTGTTTGTGCTGTCTCCTGTTATCTCCCTGGTCTGTTTTTTTGTGGCTCAGTGGAAAATCAGCTCCTGTGATGGCTGACAAAGATCAGGAGGAAGAGAGAGCTCTTCAGTAACTCATGACTATGTTTATTTTTCTCTTCTTTGGGGGGTTTATTTTATGACTCTCACTAAACTGTTTACAGAAAGTTTGATAGCTAAGCAGAAAGTCATTTGCAAGGAAACTGGGCTAAATTAAAACAAAAATGTTGGTCAGGTTCCCAGAGGAAAAAGAGCTCTTTTCTGTAATGTCTATGCTGCTCTTCCTCTCCACCCACATATTGGGGAAGTTCAAGTGTGATAACAGGGAGCTGAGCAGGGATGAAGACTGAATGAACTGTAGCTGGTCTGGAAGATGGGGAAGCTCATTTATCCCCCAAAACTTTTTGCTTTTTTCAGATCTTTAGTTTGAGATCAATGAGAAGGACACAGTCCTACACAAATCAGGAGTTACATGAAATGACAGTGTACAGCAACAACAAAAATAGTAACAAAATTCTACTGTGTTGACTTTCTTGAGTGTCCACCAGCTCTTCCCAGCTCTCAAGGAGAACTCGAAGACCTCTTCAGACATCATCAAATAACTTATCTTCACAGCATCCCATTCTGCAAGTGGAGGAATTGGGGCACGGGCAAGCTAAGTGGCTCACCCGATCATTGCAGAGGGGAAACACAGTAGGGCCGGTTGTAGAAACTAACACCTACATTACCTGTCTTGCCAAACTATTGGATGCAAGAAAAGCTGAGGGAGAGACTCACTCTTATGCTTTTGTATTTCGTCATTCCTGACAAAAGATGTGCAGCACGTGGTAAGCACAACATGGAGCCTCTTGCACTGCTCTTAAATTGGCTGCCAGGAGTCCTAAACCTGTCTTAGGCTTTTGGAGGAAGATGAGCAGCACCTCTTTCCCCAGCAGGATGGAGGAGGCGTATCCTACCAGAGCACATGGTAGAATGTACAGCCCAGCTACAGTAGAACTGTAAATCGTATCTTTATTTTGTAGTTTTACAGCCTAAAGCTCCAGACACTAACCAGCGTTACTCCTTACTTCTGTGCTGTTTAATGGCCAGCCATAGGCTTTGCAGGCTGAGGAACTTAAGTATTGCTTTGGGCCAGTTAACCTATGCAGTAATTGAAATGCTTTCCTCTTTGTAGATAAAGTATTTGGATTTCATTTAGAGTTAAAATACATTTTGATTTAACAAAAGCATTATGGTACTTTTAATAAAGTTTATTGAATATAAAAATGTTTATGGCGCTTAGATATTGGGCAGATTCAGTTCCTGACTGCACTCCTTAACCTCTGAAGGGTACTTTCGCAGTTCCTTTTAAATCACATGCAGTAACTATCACTTGCTTCTGACTCTTTATTCATTCCTTAAGAGAATGCTAGTTAAATACCAGACAAATAAATACGTAATCAATGAGATTTATTGAATGTTAATGCTATGTTTAATAAGGCTTAGAAATTTAAATGGGTCACATTAAGATGTACAGTGCACAGCAGGGAAACTTCTCGATGTCACCAACCCCAATCACAGAAAAATCATAAGCTGGGATCTTCAAAACTGGGACACCTTTGTGACTTAGATGTGGGGGGGTTCTTTTGTTTCCTGCTTCTCACCCTGTCAGCGGGAGGGCTCCTGATAGGGAACATCTCTACTGCAGAATGGACCATGGTGTAGGGATCACTGCGGTTGCAGAGACCCAAACCGATAAGTCCATGTGAGTCTTAATTTAGGCTAGTCATGCAAGTGTGGCCGTATTGCTGTGCTAATAACCTGAACCCAGGCTTCTGAGCTCAGGCAGGGAGCCTGGCTGATGCAGCTAGATCACATCCAGGCTCACTTCAGACAGTTTGGCTGTCTTTACATACATCAAGGTAGACCCTATTTATTTTCTTCAGTGAAGACTGAGAGCGTCAGTCAATAATTTGATCCCAACAGCTGGAATGTGTAGAAAAACTATTACAGTAGGAGTTGCAGCCACAGTCAATGCTCCCAGCAGAGATGTCTGCTGAATAGAGCTAGGAGGGGTGGAAATCATCATTTGAGTCACTTAAAATTGGACAAAATAAAACCCTAGGGAAGAGTCCCCACAAGCGAGGAGATAGCCTCAGTGTGGCCTGATGCAAAAGACTATACTGTCACCTGAGATGGGACCATACCTGTCCTCAGCAGTAGACTTGCTCCCCATATGTGGCTGGAGGTCACATCCTGGAGCCCACAGGGTGCTGCATACGCTGATGTGTACACTGCTGGTTCGGCATGCTATTGTACAGCCCTAAGTGACTGATTGTCAGACCAGGGATGCCCTATGGGCAAGCTACAGACTCCCTGGAGTGCCTGGTGTGGGTAAGAGATGCACAGAGCTGAGAAACCCTACACCATGCAGGCACAGTGCGGAGAGAACCTCCTCTGGCAGGATCCATGGGCCAAAGGAGAGGGACTGGGACACAGCTCCCCATTTCTCACCACCTCACCTCACAGCTTCATGCAGGGGCAGAGGACACCTTCAAGGAGGGGAGAAGCTGGGGGAAGAAAAGCAAAGGTCCAGGGAATTCATACATTTCTTTCTTCTGTGTCTTCCCCCTCCAGCACTCTTGGCAGCCAGAGGGTCTCCTCTGTCCTTGGAAAGAATCCAGCTGCCTCTCCAGGCAACACAACAGGGAGAAGATATTAGGGGCCTGGAAACTGGGTTTGCTATTTAAGCTGGTCCTTTTCTCTGCTTCGCTTAGAGACAACTGAACAGCTGGCTTTCCACTGGCTCAGCTGGGGTTTTTACCTTAAGACTAATTAGAACAGTTTCACTGGCAGTGCAAAAGCTGCACTTTTTTAGGACTTGCTGAAAAATTTAAGATGTGTCCTGGGTGTATTTTTGCAGTAGAAGCTAAATTTTATGACCATTTTTTTCCTTCCTTTAACAATAGTAACTCTACCTTTAGCCTGGCCTCATTTTTCTAGTCAAGTCTGGTCCATCTCAGTTTTTAACTGGGCCCATCACAGGGCTGTCTGAGTGCCTGGAGAACACATTAAAGTGAGGATATTTTTAATAGTGAGGGTATTTAATTCCTGGCCCAGCTTACCAGAAGGTGATGGAGAGTCTCTACCTAAAGGCAGTATCTTTCCAAATCATACATACTTCTTCAAGTACAATTTCATGGGTTTGCAGGATGGGTCAGGAGGAAAGAAGGTCTATGGGCTATTATCAAGGTGGTTTGACCTTCTCTCTTCTGGAAAGACACCGAGCGTGGGTTTCCCCTCTCTCTTCTGTTATGCTACACCAGGGCAGGTGCCTGGAATTACTGTGAACTGTATTGAACAATATTCTTCACTCACATGTTTTGGCAGCCAGAAGAAGGAGAGGAAAAAAGTTATCAATATGTATGACATGAATATTGCAGGCCATGGGATCTGACCCTTCAGGAAACCCTACTTGAAAGCAGAGGCTAATACCCAATGCATTATTTGTCCTTTCATGTGGTAATTACCTTTTGTCTCCCTAAATCGCCTCCGCAGTTTCACTTGAAGAGGTTTCTTGAACCTCTGTACTTCCTAGCCTAAAAAAAATGTATTTTTTGTAATGGACACAAATGGCTACTATGTTTCCCTCCAGAATGGACTGTATTTCAGGGTGAGCAGGGAGCAGTGACCTCTCAGAACTGTTCTAATGTGGATGCTGCAAGTTTCAGTGAGCAGCTCACCACCGTGCAGCTTTGCCAGTTCAGATTAGCCAAGGATCTCACCCCAAGCCATGAAAAGCAAAGCCATCGTGCCTGATGTTGCTTATATGGAAAATCCTCCCAGCTGAATCATCAGCTGTCTGGAGAGGCTGGGTTGTATTTGTATAACGAATGCTGCTGACCTATCGTTTCAATATATTTCTTTCATGACTCTTCTGCAGAGCCTGCTTGTTGGAGACCCTGAGAACATCAGACTGAGCATAACACAAATGTCTATCTTTGCAGTTCACCTTTGATAGGGATAAGAACAAATCCCCTAACTGACTGAGCATCATCAGGCACCTGACAAGTCTTATGAACACTTTCAAGAGTCAGGTACAAGAGCTCAAGCACTTACTCATTTATTGCTTTGATATTAAAAGCAGAGAGTCACAGATATTAAAAACAGAGTCCCAGAGTACAGGGGAGATAGGATCCATTCTGTGTACGGAAATTGCCTAGCTTTATGTTCTACATGGTGCTTCAGATTACAAAAAAAATGCTTGTAGAATCCCATCTGTCTGGGAGTTTTTCTGCAAAATCAACTATGGAGTCAAAGGAATAGAAAAGCTTCCAGATTTCTCTATTCCAGGCTGAGACAAGTTTGTAAATACTTCCAGAAATTGCCAACACGCCTGCAGGGCAAGGTCTCTAAAGTTCACCTCCCTGCTATGAAATGCAGAGCACCTTAACTTCTTCAGCCCTCCCCCAGTCACAACCAGCTATAAATCCTGCCCTTCAGTTGCTGGAATATCTTATCATGAGGGATGCTTTTTTTAGATTGAGAAATACAAATCCACCTTGACAGAGTCATAGTCAGGCATATACATGGGCTGCATTGCTGATATATTTATACAACACACTCCTAGTGTGGAAATAACTTATAGTGACACTAAGCACATAACATTTTTGCACACTAACTTTTTGCCAGTATAGTTTATTCTAAAATTCCCACCCTTCCCCAAGACAAACAAGCTATATTGGCAGTAGCATTGTCTTGATGGTAACCCTGCATCTGTACTAGATGGCTTTGCAGGCACAACTCTTCTCCTGCAGCCAGCTAGTCTAAGTAACTTCATTGCAAAGGGAAGAATTGAAACACACAGGCCGCATGGACGAGGGGCTCTGTATGGGAGCTGCCCTTCCTCCAGGAGTCCCAGGTTCAGGCAATGAAGAAGGGCAGCGCAAGGTGCGCTCACCACCAAGTAAGGCACCGGTAAGGCTGCATCAGGAGGAACCTGTCATCAGCAGAAAAGGAATGCTGTAAATCAGCCAGTATAGGTTACTGGGATGTGGAGAGCTGATACCGCCCTGATGGAAGGCTCCTGAGACCCACATTTTCACTGATCCAGTGGCTCAAAACACAAAGAGAGGAAGTGTGGAGGGACAAGAACATGCAGCACTGAGGAAGCAGGGGCATCATTTTGCTAGAGCCTGTCTGCAGCAGCTTTCACATCCCCAGAGCAGACCCCAGTTCCACAGGTGCAGGCACACTGCACCATGTGTTCAGTGCTCCTCTCCTGACAGCAATCTCAGGTGGTCCCTTTAAAAATGGCTATCACTAGTTTGGGAGCTCACTGGCAGCAGCTCACTGCCAGGAGCCAAAGCTACTAAATAGGGGTGGGAACAAGCTGCTCAGGGACAGTTGAGGAAATGCTGGATAGAAATAGAGGTGTCTGGTAACCTGATGGATAAAGAAGAAAGAGTGCAGATAGAGCTGGAGAAGTACTCAAGGTGGGAACAAGCTGTATAAAAAGTCTTCGGAGGGTAAAATCTAGAAAAATTATGCTGGACTGGAGTAAAAAGCCCCTATTCCCACCCAGGATCCTGAACCACAATTCAGAGTAAATGAAGGACTTCATGTGTTGTGCTACTGAGAGAGATCACCATGAAGCAATAGCTCAGGCTCACCCACTGCAGTCTCCAGGGAAGGAGCTTACAGCCCTGCTGAGGTTAATGTGGTGGCCACCAGACTCAGTAACTTGGCATTGAGGTGAGTTAGATCTGGCATTGGGTATACACCAAACCCAATGATGAACATAAAGTGTCTGTTGGTACTCAGTGAAGGGGGAGAAATTTCCATGAGCCTCGGAAGGATTTGGGGGGGGCTAATCTTGGTAGTCCAAAAAGGTCTGTGCTGAGAAATAACTTCCATGGCAATGCCTCTGAAAGGCAGGGGTGGTTGTACTGAAGCCTTGAGCTGTGGGAGAGTATCAGATGAAGATATGCAATGCTACCACAGGCCAGAACTTGCCTGAGCCAGAAGGTGCTTATGCGTGGCTGGGGCAGCCCTCCCAAGCTGTCCTCCCTGCAGCAGGCTGCAGCTGCATCCCCGCTGCCAGCTGCAGCTCCAGCCGTGGAAGGAGGCTCCCTCCTGCCCCAGAGAGCACTGGTGGATCTCTGGGTGCTTTGGAACTGTTGATAGTTTTGGGCTCTGGTGCAATGGAGACTCGATCTGCACCTACTTTGCCAGCCTTCCTTGCCCAGCAGAGATTGTTAGCAGAGGCAGGGCCCCTCAAGTCCAGCATAGGCAAGCTGTGTCCAGAAAAGTAAAGCCCCCATCTGCTTCCCTGTGATCCTAATCCTATCAAAGCCCATTAGAGTTTGGCCTTTGACTTGAGTACAAAATAACTTTCACTGCAGGGGAGAAATCTTGAAGTCTCTGTTCAGTCCCGTTTCTTCTACCTTTGACGGGAGGAATCACTGCTGCCTGCAATGACAGCTACCCCACATCACCAGGAGGCTGGGTACTAGGGGTCAGGAGGGGAATGAGGAGAACCAAACCTTCACTAGGCTAAAATCAGTGCAAAACACTAGCAGCTAGGTATTCTATGATCCTAGCTTTGTCAGGCAGCTAAAATCAAGTTAATATAAGAAACAGTGTAGGGAAGCCATAAATTATTTTGTTATCTTTTTACTTGCTAGGATTCTGGGTCTGGACAGTGGCCAGCTCTCCCTTCCCCAGTATAGGGCTGAAAAGCCCGGAGACCGTTCTCCTTTATCTCCAAGCTGCTCATTGCAATGTCTGCAAAGCAGTAACAAGATATCTGATTGACCCAAATATATCAGTGATCACAGTTTCAGGAATGCTTAACATGCTGTAAATTGAACAGCACGTCACCTTGGCTGATGTTTAACCCTCTACCAATCGTCTGGTTTTAAAAATATTCCAGCTTGTAAGCAGGACTATTAGCCAGCAGGATGGCTTAGCAAAACTCTGGCTTGTTCTCCTTTCAAATAGTGTGGTTAGGAGGCTATTTGGAGGAGATGCTGTTTTCCCAGCTATTGATTTAAGAGTGTAGTCATAGTATAGCCTGTTGATTAACTGCTTAGATTACAAGAGGCAAGCTGTAATTGAAATGAATGTCAGGCATAACTTGGAGCTTATATTCACCTTAATAACAGGAAATGTAGTAGTATCCTTATCCATGGCAATGGTACTTCTCCGGGGGACCTCCCAGTGCAGGCACTGGCAGCTGGATGCCCACTACAAGCATAATTCATCCTGAAAGAAATGCAAATAATTCACTTAAATCAAAATACATGTCCAACCTACGTATGCAATAAAATTCATTTTCTGCTTTCAGTCCTTTTCCAACAAGCTATGAGTTTTCTGAAAGCTATTTCAAGCTGGAAAGTGGCAGAGAACAGAGGCAATTCTGTGCCATTTCTTTGGTAAAAATATTCAGCCTACCGTAGGATAAAAGCGTCCTGCTTAGTGTCATGGTGCTGTTCTTATTGGTTACTGTGAATTGTGGCAATCAATAGCTCCAAATCACACACCTGATGTTCACCGTGCAGCTCATGTGGCTTCAAAGGGTGAAAGTGTAAAGCATTATCTGGCAATAAGGCTCCAGGGTCGGAATAGCATGGGTAAGTTACAAGAGGAATGATTATAGCTTGTATTGCATTTCAGGGAAGCCAGGATGGTGACTATTTCTCATTATTTCAGCAAGTCCCTATGTGCATGAGGGACCCAACAGCACTGATGTTCCCAGTTACAACAGTCGCAATTAGATGTGAGGTCTTGTTGTTAGAAAAGGCGTCAGCCACAATTTTTGACACACGCTGGCTGTCCCTTCTGTGCCTGGCACTCCCGTTTCTTGGCAAGAGACCGCTAAACCCAGGAGTGAGCCCTTCACCTCCGAAGGGCTTCCTACAAGTCGGTCTCCTCGGCCTGGGCCCTGCTGGGGTGGGGGGATAGGGGTGGTGGGGCCAGGCTGCCCGCCCGGTTCTGTCGGTGCCGGCGG
>NW_008794707.1:543021-544304 GCF_000699145.1 Aptenodytes forsteri
GGCGCTGGGGGGCAGCCGCAGGAGAAACCCTGCGTCCGCAAACTCTGCGGTGCCGCGGGGCGCGCTGGAGGCAAGGTGGAATAAGGCATTGGCGTCTTACAGCCGGAGCTTCCCTAGGAAGGCTGTGGAGTCCCGGTTTAAAGAGGAATTTGAGGCCAAAGACAGGCAATTCAGCTTCTGCCTTTTTTTTTTTTTTTTAAGTTGTTAAGGAGATTTGGGGGGGTTTGATTTTGTTTTTAACAAAATCCTGGAAAAGAGATAATTCCCTTTTTCTTATATTAAAAGCATATAAATTGCATTCCATCCAGCCTGGAAGACTGTGGTGTGGTTGGAAAACTAGTTGTTGTGATACCTCAAGAGAGCAGGAAGAATTGAGGAGGTGAGAAAGAGAAAGGGATTTTTTCTTTTGCGATGTTTAAGATTCTGTGTATGGTGGGTTTGCTTTGCTGATCCAACTCCAATAACTACTTTGGAGGGTAGTCACGGCACTGACTGAAGAAGGGAGAGGTGTTTAATCTAACTCAGCTCACAAACATGTTCTTCCCAAGAGAAGTCTCCAGTAAAATACAGAAAGAGCAGAGCTAAGGTTCTTTGCCTTGGGAAGGCAGGAAACTGGAAATGGGAGGACAGAGAAACAGCTGCTCTTCCAATCTTCCAGTATACACCCTAAAGACCTCAAAGGGACAAAACTTGAAGGGCTGGCTGTCGTTCCCTCGGGCAAGAAATCCCGCGGGGTGCGACCGTGCCCTGCCGCCGGCTCCGCAGGCTTGAAACTTCGTCTCGAGAGGGTTAAAATGCCAGGAAAAGCTGGTCCGCACCGCACACGCAGTGACACACCTGATGGGTGAGCACGCCGCACACACCGGTGTGCAAGGACGCGAACGGCGCTCCCCTCCGTGCAGACGGGCCCCGCACCGGCTGTCCCCTGCCGCCGCCGAAGCGGGAGGAAGCGGAGGAGGAGGTGATGCTTCGTGCGGTCTCACGACCGCGCCTTGCCCCCGGTCAGCGGCGGCCCTGCCCGGCAGGGAGCGTCGGCATCACGCCGCAGTGTCCCGGCTTGGTCCCGGGCGTTACGCTCCTCGGGCCGGCAACTCTGTGTGTCCACGTATGTACCCATACGTACACATGCTGTATGCGCACAGCGTGGCGCGTGTGTTTCGGGCGATCCCTTTGTGCAAAGCGTGGCGCTGTGTTTCGGGCGATCCCTTTGTGCAATCACCTGCCGGCTCCCGGCCCCCCCCCCCCGCCCCCCCCCCGCCGCCCGCCGCCGAAGGGCGCGGAGC
>NW_008794707.1:546281-558326 GCF_000699145.1 Aptenodytes forsteri
CCGAGCTGCTGCAGGCCCGCGTCGACTTCGTGCACCGCCACATCGCCCACTGCCGCGCACAGGCCGCCGTGCTCTGACGGCCCCGGGGCGGGCGGAGGGGGGCGGCGAGAGCCGGCTGCCCCCCCGGCTCCCGGTTTTGGCCGCCGAAGGCTGGGGCGGACCCTGCCCGCCACCGCGGTGCTCGGTGCCCCGTAACCGCCGCGACCCCCGTAACCGCCGCGACTGTCGAGTCTGACCCTGCCAGGGACGGGGGGGGGAGAGGGGGCGGCCGCCGGGAGCGGGCAGCCTGCTTGCCAGGGCTGTCGAGAGGAGCAATTAAGTCGCGTTTGTCAAGATCTCTGAAGATGCAGAACGCGATCGGTATAATTATAGCCGAGTTCTACTCAGAGGCTCTGCTCCCAGAGCTTGAAAAATGAGAGACTCAGCATCTTGAGTGCTTTCCTTAACTGTTCTTGGTGCATTTGCCCTCATAAGAGACCCTGTAGGAAAGCTGTCGTCTTTGTCTGGATTGGGGTCGACTACCTTTTCCTTCCAAAGGAGGCAGGTGGAAACATTTTTTTATATATTCTTCCTTTTGCAACAGCATATTTAAGTATGAATGTTGATATTCATAGACCAAGAAGTGATTGCACAATAGGAGAGTCCCTAACTAGCAAAACTACCCTATTTATGAAGCTTATTTCTTACCAATTTTCTTTAACGAGAGTGAACCTTTCCGCTGATTGTTAAATCTTGTCGATGAGAAGCGTATAGGAAGCCCATATTCCATTAGTTCTTAGTCTTTGTTGTGGATGCATCTGGTTAAACTGTTTTGATTCTTAAGCGTTTGTTTGTAATCATCACCATCATCGTTTCATCTGACCGGTAAAGTAACTGACTAATGGGCGACACAAGAGGATCTCCCAGGTTTTGAAAACATTGCTATGTGCTAAGACTTTGACGCAATAGTTAAAGTGGAGGAAAAACTGTTTCATGCACTTTACTTTGACTTTTAAATTTTTTATAAAAGAAGACCTTTTTATTTTACAAAGTCTGCCTTTTATGTACATTATATATGTTCATAATTTTCTGTAACATACTAAAGAAACTGATATTTCAGTAAAGTGTGTCAATGTTTTTGCCTTCTTTGTCCTGAATGTTTGCCTGAGCTTTGACAGGGAAGCACGCACCTCCTTGGTCTTCACTGATGGGCGACGGAGACCACCTCTTTCCAGCTTCTCACTCCACCAAACTGAACGAACTTTTACTCATTCCTTCCGAGGCAAGGAGGAGTAGAGTTAAGCTTTCAAATGCTCCCTCTTTCCTAGCTGTTGTGTCACTGAAAGGGCAAAAGCTTTTCGAGTGGCTAAAATAATGTGACTATTGCATACTTTAGCTGAATAGACTTTTGTCTGTTTTTTGAAGCCTGAAATGAACTGCCTTGACTAGCACTGAGATAACTGAAGCAGTTAGTTTCAGCAAACTGATATAGATGGTGTGGGCTTAACTGCCATCAGTCTCTTTGGGTGCTGGGACTGGGTACCAACCTCTTAATACAGGTCATGTCAAGTGTTACTCTATCAGAAACATCCCCAGCGGTGGTGGTTGCTTTCAGTGGGTGTTTATGCTGGTTCTCAGTCCTCTCTTCCCATTTTGGTTATCTTTCCAATGGAGGTTGAGGGAGAATTGAACAGGAAAGCTTTTCGATCTTGCTAAAATAGTTGGTGTTTTTTTTCCTACGAAAGTTTTGTTCTAGGTAGGGCGAAGCGGTAGCAGTGGGTGTTCAAAATAAAATACCTGCATCTCTTGTTTGCTTTTTTACATGTACCAGTATTCATAGAAAAGGCCATTGTATGGCTCAAAATACATCCAGAAGAAGGACAAAGGACAAACTAATCCTCTTTAAACCCCAAATGCTGGTATATATCCTGCTATAATCAAACAGCAGCATAATCTCTTCTACATCTGGACAGGTACCTCTCTTGCTCAAGGCAGCAGTGTGCTCAGTGGCTGCTGCACAAGTAGGTGCTGTCTTCAGTATGTCAAGTGCTAACCTTCCCCTGAACTCAGAGAGGGCTGTGCAGGTCTTTGGTCTGTTAATATTCATTTATTTAGATTAAACTTCAAATAAAGACAATTTTTTTTGGCCATTACAGTGTTTTCCTTTTTTTTTATAGGACAAGACAACAGTTTTACAAACAACTTAAAATTAATGGTCAATTAGTTAGCTATATTAGATACGGCAACTGTGTGTATGAGTATTTATTTTAAAATGTACCAGCAGCCTCCAAGACTAGCTTTCATTCAGCTGCTTAACTGACAAGGCTCTCTATTGAACTTGTATTTATAGTTCACTGCATTTATCTCTCCGAACAATGCACAGAATCCCATGTGACATTCCTTTGCCATTTACATGATAATACACAATTTAACTGTGTAATTCTTAATTCTTCTTTAGCCGTTGCTTTGTAACTTGAATGCAGCAGCTCTGTCACATTCACCAAATGAAAATACACTTAAATAATAAACTGCTGGCATAAATTTTAAACCACTGTGAAGAGCAAACTGCTGTGCCACAAATATCTAAGGTTTCATTTCTGTTTAAGTACTTCTATAAGTATGGCACAACTGTGGTTTTGACAGCTAATAGGAAATAAATCTTTGCAACATCTTTAGAGCCAGAGCCTAGATAGTTACACCTTTTGAGAAGAAACATGGTTTTCTATTTGGTCACTGGTAACTACCTCAAGTTACATATAGGTTATGTGTTCAAAAATGGCGTAGTTGTAGGTTGGTGTGAAACTAGAGATGCTGTGCTAGAGAAGCTGTGCCCTACTGGGAAATGTGTTTATTCAAAGAGGAGGGAGAAAACTAGCTTGGATGGATGATGATACTTCCTTGCTGCATTTTATTCTTCTGGTGCAGGTCATCTGCTTCTGTGCCAGAGAAAGCTACCATCACATTAAGGAAAACTTACTTACTTTCTTCCATGTGATTTCTTTAAGGCAAACAGTGCTTTGTAAATTAGTGGTCTGGTACACTTTTTGCATGCCATTTTAGCTGTATATGCTGTCTGATGTTTGACTATCTTCCTGCAGAACCAAGGGGTGAAACTCTGTAAAAACTTTTGTAGTATAATCTCAATGGCACTCGTCTAACTCTGCTTTCTTCCAGTGGAGTTTCCTTTTGAGTTACAGCAATCAGACAGGCAAGGAAGACCATTGCTTATTTGAGAACAGGAAGACTTTAGGAGCTGGAAGTTGTGAGTAGAAGGCTGTTCTCAATAGCAGGATCAGCCGGTTCTGGCTGTGCATTGCCGGCAGCTCAGCAGCACTTTCCCTGAGGCTCAAGGAATCGGCTGTGCAACTTGTGTCAGAATGGGGCTGTAGGGCTTTAGGCCTCACTCAGCAGAACACTTAAGGGCGCACTTAACTTCCCACCACTTTTCACAGGTTTTCAATGAAGTGTGTGCTTACAGGTTGGCTGCACTGGTGCCTTGGTCAGATGTGGGCTGTTGCACAGATCTGAAAAGAGTCTTGAAAAGGTTGGGTGGCGTTGGCAGCATGCTGTCTATCCCAGATGCAAGACAGGAGGTCTGGTTTTCAGCTCTGTGGAGACTCATGTGCTTAACTGATAACACTATCTTCAGGAAAAAACAGGAAAAAGATATCTAGAGGATGTTGTAATTTGAATGCACTTCATTCAGTCCCATATTTCTGTATGTTTCCCTGATTAAATTCAGAATGCCTCCCCCAGATTTTTTCTTTCATTGGAATCTAAGGAGGCGTGTAGGGTAGGGGGTTGTTACTACTCACAGCTTGAGTTCGTAGTCACTGGGATGTTACTTCCAAACTCTACTAGTGTGAAAGGAAGACCAAATTCACAGTTTCCAAGAACTGCCTAAGGGGTACCAAATTATGCTTGCAGTGGCTACTGCACCCCCAGTGGACAGCAGAGCCTGGGTGAATTCAGTGGGGTTCCCACTTAGTGAAAAAAGCAAGACTGGCATTCGCAGCACAAATCTCCTTCACTTTTGTTTGCTTGCATCTGAAGTAATTTCCAATCTGGATTTATTTTCATAGTGGGTTTCCCTTTGAGAATTTCCCTCACTGCTTGGGAAGCTCTTCTCAGGCGCAGAGTCCCCTTGCCTCTCACAGAAAAGCAGCTGCCCTGGGGATGGAGCCGGGTTGACTGCTGGCGCCACACGTTGCTGCCAGACTGAGGCCATGTCAGCCCATTCAAAGATTCGGGAAATAACTTGGGGCCAGTGGAAGACAGAAAATACAGTTAGTTACACTTTGACTTACTGGGCGTACAGCACGCTCTTAACATCACCAGCATAGTTTTTGTGGTTTGCTTTCCCTTCGAAGTTCAGTGCACTTTTTTTAATGGTAATAATACTTAGAATTTTCTCACTGACATTACTAGGTGGTCCAGGACTAGCTTGGATATGAGATCATTTTAAGACTTAATCCCATTTTGCATGTTATTCCTACTTTGCAACCACAGCATAAAATTTAATCACTCCTTCAGAGCTGTGCTCCCTGGGTTGAATGCAACAAAGCTCCCACGAGAATGGGCTGGGCTGCACAGTAAGCAGTGCCTGCCAGGCACCCGCACAGCTGCAACTCTCAGTGACCTAGAAAACCTTTTACCTTGCCATCTCAGGTGCTAATGTAGCTTTCCCCACTGAAGTAATGCACACTCATCTGAGCAGAAGTTATTTCCCAACATGGTGACTCGCATCCGCAGAGTATTTTGTTGTGAATCAACTGGTGTTTTAACAAACATTATCAGTCCCACCCTCAGGGACTGTTTAATCTAACTCAGTGTACCTTGCGTATGGGGCAGGAACAAGCTGTAACATCTTAACTCCCTCTCGTGCTACGGCTTTCCATTGCCCACTCCAGGCGGAGGCGCAGGATGAGCTTACAGGAAAGAAGCACTCACACAGGCCCCCGTGCATCGGGACGGCTGCTGTGTGCAGGTGTGAAAGGAGCTGTGCAAAGGAAGGAGAGTAGTCCCATCTGAAAGCAAGCCAGCACTGCAGTCAAAGAAAAGAGCTCCGGCTGGATTACAGCTCTGGAGGATGAACAACAGTAATAGGACAACAAAGAGGGTCTGATGCTGCAACCAGACCGGCTGTTTTTGAGTCATCCTGCTATTCAACCACTTCTTGTGGGTTTTGGGTTGTGGGGTTTTGTGCGCGTGGCACTCGGACCATTTCTGCAAGGAAACAAACCCAAGGGAAGACTGACTGCAAAATGCAGCTATCGCTGACGCAGGGAAAATTGAGCAGATGCTCTGAAGACCCAGACCCCTCCAATTCCTATCCCAGGGAGGGAAATGCAGGTAGGGGGATTTCAGGTGGGATACAAGCAGAATGCAAGCTGGGGAAGAGTAAATTACAGCATATTGTAATACAATTAATACAGGCAGATTTAAATTGCACTGTTACGTGTACTGCCAGGATATCACCACGCTTGTCTACCCTCTGTCACCTGGGCTTTTTTAAGTGTCACACAGTGTCAAGCCAGTCCTCGGTGTCATGCCAGCAGAAGGTGTTTTCAAAGAAGTAGTCAAAGGCATGAAAGTTCCAAAAAAGAAATAGATTTTGAGGCACTTAAAAGTAGGCTAATTCCACCCCAGCTATGTCTGCAGCAATGGGACGTGTTCAATGAATTCACGTGTGCCACCTTGCAAGGTATAGAAAGACACAGGAACGGAGGGGAAAGCACTCCAGAAAAGGACAGAGAAACAGTTGAATCCTTGCAGATGCTGGGGATGGCAAGTGGCAAAAAATTGAGGAAATTGCATGGGTGCAGAGGCAGTATGTCCCCCACAGCCCCTTTCTCCACCTTCTCTGACAGGTTTCCTGCAACAACCTCTGAAATGGGTCTTTTCTAGGCAGCCTGTGTCACAGAACAAGGAGAAAAAATGTGTGCACCAGGAGGCCTTTGGCCCTTCCCCTGTGTAGACCACTGACAATTTGTGATCTTGAAAGCACAGGCTCATTTTCAAAATGTGTCATTAAATGTTTTTGTTATCTGATGGATTTCAGCCTGCATAACATTATGTATGTTCAATAATTTTTACTGCCCTCAATATTTAATTCAACCCATTCAATATTATTTACCAGAACTCATGAAATATTGAAATTGTTTTTACTTTCCCTGTTCTGAGTTGTGAGCAGTTCATTAAAAAGCTCCCTTTCGGTGCCATAAAATCCACATATATAATTTAATATCCAAGTATGTAACAGCCCAGGGTTTCCCAAACTATTTGGACTAGGGGATTCTGTCAGCTTCAAGGCATCCTCTGAGCTTACACCTGCAGCTGTGCAATGGTGAGGATTCACAGAGGTTTGGGGTCGGTGTGGTTTTGGGTGAGGAGCAATGCTGGGAGGGCCCCCTCGCTGCTGCCACTTGCTGCTCCTCATGTTCCCCAAAAACACATGCCAAAGTTGAAATTACTGTTTGTCTGATATGGACTGAGTTGAGCTGATTTTCCTCTTTTAACTGAAATGTAGCTGAAGGGCTTTGTTCCCGAAGGTATCTCACAGAAAGCAAAAGGCAGCTGTTGAAGTGTCTATTCCCCGCTCCAACTACCCCTGCCTTAAACTCCCTCTTCTGCCAAAAGCCTTCTCCCCTCATGGCTGGGATCTTAAAAAATGCCTTGCAGTGAGGACAGACAGGCATTTACCTCAAGTGATACTAACACACTAATGCAACCCAGTAATGAGGTAAGGAACAAACACGTTTTATATCAGTATCTCCAACCAAGCACAAAAGAAGAGGGGTGCGTTTCTGCATATCATATGTTTCCATCAGAGGAGTCATCATTTTTTAATGCGCCTGTCTTGCCAGTTTCCTTTTTGTGTTCTGCTGTGGGGGAAAGGGCATTAATAAACTATGGTTTAAAGCTGCCATTGTGAATTTTTTTATCTGTACATGATTTCTTGTAGACGAGCTAGGAGTCTGCTCGCAGTATTTATTTGTTTAAGTGATTGCAGTTAGTCAATTTGCTTTAGTTTAGCTGGGTCACCTTCATCATCCCCAAAGTTCTCAATGCCCTTTAGTATGTTCAAACTAAGGAAAAGTAATCGCTTCCTTTGTTATGTGAAAACCACACAGGATTTGCTCATCTGACAAAGAGTTATTTTTTATTTTTTAACAGTGCAGTGCAAAATCAGGTGGCATACATTATGGATGAACCTGGATAGAAGGATCTGGAGGATATTAGTAGTATTACTTCCTTTCACACCAGCTACACAGCAAGGCAACTGCTCAGTGGAGATATTCCTGGTTTGATAGCCAGCAGAGATCAAAACCAGGCCCTCTGTTTGCAATTTGTTAAAGGCAAGTAACAGGCTAAATTCTTTTCTGACTTACAGCCCTGCAGGGGGAAAAGCATGAATTTGCCTGCAATTTGGATGCAGACCCTGGTGATGAGTATATCCACAATGAGTATTATTTAAGATACTCTTCATCCTGCTTTCAGAAGTGACGAGGGGGAGTGACAGTGGTGCTTCTTGCTCCTTCCTTTCTTTGCCGACCGAGCCAGCAGACTGCCAGGAGCCCAGCTAACCAGAACCTGCTGTGAGAGTCAGGATGACAGGAGGTTTTATGAGCTCCTCTACCAAGGAATATTTCAGGTTGTGCCAAAAATGAGGCAGTCATCTTCTGGCTCATAAAAACAATTACCTGTGTAGAAATTTATCAAAAGTAGCAGCAAAGAAGAAAAAAAAAACATTCAAACTGGGAATGTCACACTGAGTCTAGCTATATTACTTTCAAGGCTCATTAAAGTGGTTAGTAGATGGCACTGAGTCATTCCCTTCCCAACAACATGGCACAGTGCAGAGGGGGATGGAAACAGCCTGGGGACCAGCACAATGTGTTACGTGGGATGCTGTCCAGTGACAGAGTCTGAGGCTCCCAAAACAGCAAATGACAGAGCCCAGTACAGTCATTTACCCCTCCATTCAAGCCAGTGCAGAGGATCTGCTAACCAGGCTCTTCAGGTGCCTGTCAGCTGTAGAACAAAGGACCACAACTGATGACTGGCCGTTTTCTTACCAGTTTGTCATTTATTATGGAGCTGATGAAATGTCTGACTTTCTGAAGTTGAGTGGTTGGAGCTGATACAGATCAGTTAAACGGATGCTTCTGGGTTAAGTCTCCTGTTTTTCTTTAAGAAGAAAACCAAACCATTTCCCTTCCTTATGTTTCTATGAGTGCTTCAGATGATTAAAACTAAATTAGAAATGTAATTTGTCAGTGAATAGTCTAGATGATAGTTATTTTACTTGTATTTTTCTCCTCCTAGTCAAGGCACATAAATGAGGCCTTTTTTGTCAATAATAAGTCTCCAGGCAGTTTCAGTTTCTAGACCTCTCCTACACAATCAGGACACTGCAGTAACTGTACTGTAGACTCTACAATTGGTATTCCTTGAAATTAAGCTATTCCCATAAAAATCATTAAAATTATTTCTTCATATATTTTGTAAAAGAGAATATTTAGGATTTTTCCTTGTGAATCTTAACAAACCAGGCTACATTTTTTTCCTTTTTCAAACTGTCAGGTTTAGCTCCTTTATGCTGAAGGGATAGCAGACAACTGCTTCATATGGCAACATCTATTTCCTATAAAATAGCACAGCAATCCCATCTGTCTTAACAGTGCTTTTGGTGACATCAGGAAAGCTGTCTCTGATCAAAGAGGCATAGGACAGGTAGGTTACATACCGAAGTATGGATCTAAGGCTTGGTTGCTTCATGGGTGATGTACTGATGCTTTGTGAAGGTATGGGCAGTTTGGATTAGTACATAGATCAAGGATGCATACACAGTGTCAGCAATTGATGTGAATCGGGACACTGGTGAGTGCAAGTGTTAGAGAGGTTTTGTTTGGCCCTGAGAGAAGAAAACCCTCGGGATCAGCCCCAGCACAACCATCTCCCTTCCTCCTCCTTTGCCTCCCACCCCCTTCAGTTGAAAATAGATGTTTAAGCCACGGAGCAACCCAAAGCACGTTCAGACAGGATCAAAACAGGTGGCCCGGGAAGCTGCAAGATCTGTGCTAACCCCACTGATGTAAGTGTAATCCGGCATCAGCAGAGTGGCAGTTGGTGCAGGGGACAGAGCCAGGCTCCTCCAGGAGCAGTCATCCTGTCTGTCATGAGCACCGTGCCATGGCTCTGCACTCTGGCTGACCCCAGGCACAGCCGACCCCACAGTTGTGGGGCCATACGTGCCATGTCACTGGCTGTGCTTGGGGCCAGGAGCCAGGACAGGCACAGCTCTCATCCAACACAAGTGGGAAACTTGACACATGAGTTTTAGCAGGTACCAAGTGGCAAAAAAATGGATGTTTCTGTTTGTTCTGTTCTATTTGCTAATGAAAGGTATTGCCTTGCTCCAGACTTGGTGCTTCTCCCTGCCAGGATCATCCTCAGCACTTCAGCAGCTAAGGCTGCTCTTGAGACACAGGGTTCAACCTCAGAGCTGGGGAGCAAAAGCAGAAGAATCCATCAGGAAGCAGGGCGATGCGTCCCGCAAGCTGAGGCTGCAGCTGCATGCTGCTCAGCAAAGGTTCACGGTCCCTGCTGGTGGAAAGGCTGGGACAGGGGCACCGCCAAAATGTGGGGGTGGGATGGCTGCTTCTGCAAGAGACTCAGCAGAGTCCGGCCAGCAGGAAGGAACATGCTCCAGCGAACTTGTCTGTTCCGATGGCACTTAAAATGCTTAAATCCTTATTTACGACACCTTGGTGCGTTTGAATGCCTTGCCATGGGCTATCTGGTAATGAGCAAATGCCACATCTGGGAAGGGAACTTGAGCATATTGACCACTCACCCTGTTCAAAACGCTCAGCTCCTCTTCTTTACCATCTAGATAATTTTTGCTCCTGTCCACGCTTTGCTGCAAGTTCTCAGACACCACTGATATTCGCACATGCTGGTACATGTTAAACACAGACAAGTCTGACCGCACCGTGGGGCGTGCTACCTCCTCTTTGCTACTCTGGGCTAGGAGGACCTACCCATACTTACACATAGTGCCCCAGAAACACTAGCTAGGGTGGTAAGGAACACATGACATGCTATTTTGTGATGAAATGCAAATAAGTGTTTTCTTTGTAATTTTTCAATCTGCTGTAATTTAATTATATCCATCCATTTCTTTCAATTCCGGCAACTATTGGTATGTTCACAGTCATCAAGAGAATTTCTTAGAAAGAAAAGTGTACTCACTGAACAATGTTAAAAATTATCCTGCCTGGTAGGAATTACTCACAAAGCTCGTTAACATTTCAGTTCTCAGTTTGCATAATAGCTGAAAAATATAGGTGTGCCAGATGGAGCCTTTTGTGCATTAGAAATGACAGAATTTTGACTTCTAACATTTCAGATGTGCGTACATCTTCCTGAAATTGTTGGGAAAGGGCAAATATAAGAAAAGCGTTTACAGCATCTCTGTACAATTGCCAGGGAGCTGAGATATAGCATGGGTAGATAATAAATAATAATATTAATGCTTAATGATAATGACAGACTATTCAGAGGTAGCAGCACAATAAATACTGTGGTAATATTGACGATGTTACACTAGTGCTTTGGACTTTTGCAGAGCATTTCGTGATGGATTCAAAGCACTTTACAAAGATGAGTTAGGCATCACAGTGCTTTTGTGGCAAGTCTCTTACTGCCCTTGTGTTACAGAGAGGAAAACAGGAATGGAGAAGCCAAGGGCATGTTGCATGGTGCTGGCAGAGCCAGAGCACATAACTTAGGAGGAAAGCAAGGCCAGTGATGGATGAGCTCTAGCAAATATTGCATTGAAGGTGGAGGTAAGCTAAGGCGAACCCCGCACTGAAGCTGCCAAACTTGGGCACAGGTTTTCTTCTGCTAGCCATGCTGCATGGGCAGCACTGCGCTCTTGCTTCAGAAGGTGCTCTTGACGCTGTGGGCTGGCAGGAGCCTTCACCATCTGCCGTGGGCAGGAGGGGCCCTTTTTCATGGCCCCCCAGAGGACCTGCTTCCTCTGAGCTGGCAGCTGGCAGCTCAGGCCGCCCACACTGCCACTGGGAGCTGGCAGAAAGCTCACTCCTGCTGCTTGGCTTCCCCCGTGCCTCTGCCTGGTGCCGTGTTGCTCCCCTTGCAGGAGCAGCAAAGCCACATTGCAGAGCTCACCTTGTTTCCCAACGCCAGGCAGGCTTCAGAGTAAAGAAAAGGTACTGCAGTCCTGGGATTATTGTTACAAGCCTCAGGGTCATAATTGCAAGTAAAAGAAAGCTGTGACGTGGTTATAGCCTGTATTTTATGGAACTTCTTTGTCAGTCTCATATCTCTCCAGTGATGTGGATTTAATGGAATAACCCGACTGCAGGCACTCCTCAGTACCCAGATGAATTACTTCTCTTTTTCCCCATATTTACACTAGATCTTGCTGTTCTTAACGAGCACAAATGTGGCATCAATAGCTCACATTCCTACATCTGTTGTCTTCTGGGATCCCCACCCTGGGGAGATGGCGTAATACACAACCTTAAAGTATGCTGAAAGTCTATAAGGTTTTACCCAACAGTGCTGTCTTAACTGTACAAATTTTCTGTTGAGACTATGGTCTTTGTGCCTTCCTGCCTTTGCTAGCAATCAGCTAGAGCATCTTTGGATGCATTATTAACAAGAGACCAGGAAGAAGCTCTGTGCTGGTGAAGCCTTTCGGGCCAAGCTCCTGCTCCTTAGGTACCATTGACTCAGGAGCGTCAGGCTTGCAATGTGCAGGTGCGAGTTTGCATGGTGGTTACTCTGATGCAGTGCATCGACCCCTCTGGGGTTGTCTCCGGACTGGCTTGTAGCCAGCAGCGCCCGCTACCACCTGCCAGCTAGCCTGACTCCGCGTTTGGGTTCCCCTTGCCTTAGCAGGAGCACACGCAGCCTCACAGCATGCCTGGTTCAAAGCCGTTCCTGGAAGAGCAGAGCTTTAAAATTGAAATTTGAAACTGCTTGATTGGAGGAGTCAGTGCAGCACTATATATTAGCATTGGTATGTGTACTTGG
>NW_008794707.1:558807-563056 GCF_000699145.1 Aptenodytes forsteri
AGCGGAGAGGAGAGGAGAGGAGAGGAGAGGAGAGGAGAGGAGAGGAGAGGGAGGGGGGGAGGGGAGACAGTAATGACTTAGAAAGATTTGGGATTTCAGTGCTGGTTTTTCATGTGGATAGACACACAACTAGGAAATGGTTTTTCCACTGCCTTGCTGTTGGTGTAGGAATTTATATTTTTAAAAGCGTGGATCATAATGATAGTAAAATTAAACCATACAAGAAATGTATAGTTTTATGCATTTTACTCACTCTGTGGTTGTGTAAATAAAACCCTAGGGACACAGCAGAAGAAAATCAGGCCATTTTATGCCGTTGACTACCTAATTTAATTACTGTTCCACCCAACTTCAGAATAACTGGGTTTGAAAAAAAGAGAATAAATATACCTTTATTAAGACAGAAAAGTAATGAACTTAAATCATTAAATGTAGGTGAGGCTTCTGTAGATCATCAGATATCAAACCCAATGTAATCACAAATGCCACCTAGTATTCCAGGGTTCAGGAACACAGGAAGGACTTTCTTTTGATTTAAACCACTGCAGCTTGAAAACTGATTTTCTAGCTTTCTGCCAGTAGAAGTCAGATCAGAGTCACGTTTAGAATGTGATTAGTCCGAAATGTAAACGTTTGATACTTCTTGGTGGTTTTTTTTTTTTTTTGGGGGGGGTGTCTTTTTTCTATTATTATTTTTTGAGAATGACTTGTTTACATGTTTGTCTGTTGAGGGTTGGTGATGACTCTGTTAGTTTGCATTAGACTGCGAGTAGTGTCAGCTGAAGTAAGTCTGGCATACATATGCTCCTCACAGAGCCTCAAGTTTTGCTCTATCAATACTTAATTCTTAAGTGCATTGTATTAAGGATTCTGTATGACAGGTTTGCACCTGGAGGCAAAGCCTGTTCCCTTCCCCCCACTCCTTCCCTGAAACCCCAAGTCTTTTCACATCAAGCATTTAATTTTCCTTTGTTCAGGATAAAATGATATATAAAGTATGTGTTGCCATGGATGCAAAAATGAGATCCTCCCCTTGTCCAGGTAGATTTCAAGCAGGATATTTAACATCAGAGGGCACTACGTCATGGATGGCAAGAGTGAGACAGACTGGGGCAGGGAGAAATAACTAAAATTGATGTTCCCATAGCTCGAAAGTGTCTTGTTGAAATAAAGCAAATCTTGTGCCCCCCGGGGGGTTGCTGGACTTGTTCTCCGTGTGCTCAGCAGCATTCCTCTGCCAGCACTCGGTTTTCTCCCTTCCCTCCTCCACGTGCCTCCCGCCATGCAAATGGCATGGATCATTCCCATTTCCCACCAAACCCACTCAGATTTGAGCTGTGGCCTGGATAAGTAATTTTTTGTGTATGCCGCAGATTAAGGAGCAATGGCATTTTAAATACCACGGGAGAGTGGTGTGAAGATGAATGTCTGAGAGTGCTGCAGGAGGATCCCCGACTGCTGAATGACCCAACAAGGTCAAGCTGCTCATCCATCTAGGGCAAGCAGGTAGGGAGAGGGGAACACACAGCTGCTCACGGCTCAGGGACTTCTGGAGATGACAGCTCTGCCTCTGTGTTTTCCTCTTGCAGCAGATGAGGCTGTGCACCTGGTTTTCATGAACAGCACGTGGGATAGTGTCGAGCTGCGGGCGAGAGGCAATCATCTCACAAGAGCATTATAATGCCAGAGAGGGACACAGAGGGGGTGTGGTATAAATAAATACATTTCCAAAGTGGTTTACAATGTTCCCCTAACTTAATTTCAACCTTATTTTTTATACCTATTGTATTTGCCATGGCTTCATATCCTTTCCTTTCAGCAGCAGCATACTTATATCAGAACATCAATTTGCTGTTGTAATTACACTGGACTGTGGCCTCCACAGAACTCCACTAAAATTGTTTCATTTAGTTTTTTCTAAAGAGTGTAGCATTGCCTCCATAAACTTGCACCAAAATTGGCTCATTTTGCTTCAGATTATCTTTTCCCCACAGGATTGCATTATTACGGCCTGCACTTGCTTGTCGTTGCCAAAAGCACACACTTTAATCCAGCTTGAGTCATGAGTTAAATGCCTTTTTAGGGTTTTCTATATTTTTTTGTGGGGCACGCTTTGCGTACTTGTGGGCAGGGCACCACCAGAGACCTGCTCAGCAGTGCCTGCCGCGTAGCGGAGGGGTCAGAGGAGCCTGCAATCGGGTGAGCACGAAGCTGAAATTAGTTTCTTGTTCAGGCAGCTCGATGTCTCTGTTACTGGGGTGGGGGAAAGGTGAGGGTATCTGCAGAAGCAGAGGGGAATATTGCTTCCCTTGTTTCCAACAATCACCCTGTTGTAGGGCCCTCGCTCCTTTGTCATTCATAAGAGCTACAGCAGCAGAAAGGCACTTTCTTTTTTCTAACTGAAACGGGCTTTAATAAAGCTATTGTATTTGATCACTGGCTAAGGAAACAATAATTTAGCATAATAGGAAAAGATCATTAATGTTCAATGAACCTAACACCCTGCTCCAGTTTTTGCTGCCCTGGAGAGATGGAGTAAACTCTTCTTCCTTAATGGAAGACTAAATAGAGTACATTTCATTTTTCATTTCCAGCACTTTTTCCAATAGGCTTGTGATGTTCATTAATGCGTGCTGAAAGGGGTGGACTGCCTGGCAGCAGGGGAAAAATTGGGTGGGAGGGTTTAGAGCACATAAAAACTCACTTGCTTTTCATCAGATGGCTCTCTAGGGCCTTCGACTTCTTTCTTGACAAACCTCATTTCAAAAGCCCCCAAGGACCGTGCCAAGGGGATGTGGTGGTCCATTATATTACAAAATAGGAGCAGAGAACAACGCTCACGTCCCCTCTCCCACAGCCATCCCTCCACGGGGCATCTACAGCAGGGAACTGCACTGCTAATTTGTCTACCAAGGGATTCCCTGGGGCATAGAGGGGTTTTCTGAACTGCCAGGTCAGTGGCTGTCCTCCTGCCAGGGTCAGATAGAGGAGGAAAGGCTAAAATTGGTGTCTGGATGGCATGTTGACTGCAACTGTGATTTTGTATGAAAGCAAGCTGATAAATGCACACAGGTGTAAGGTTTGCACCACTGCAGCTCTGGATTCAAATGCCACAGCCCGCTCCCGTGAAAGTGCAGCTGGTGTACTTTGCACCAGAGGAAGCTCAGGGCCAAATCCTTCTCCACTGATCGCTTCAAACACTTTTAGCGCCATCATTTGCAGTCACCTGCACTCACCTCCCCTACCAGAGCCATAGCACAATTCCCATCCTGAGTGCTCCCCTCATGTGGGTGGGAAGGTGCCTCTGTGTCCTTGTCAGCATTTTTGGGTGTGAGGTTGGCTCTGGCTGCCACGGCTGCTGTGGGAGTGAGCTCTGGCCACATTCACCTGTGCAAGACAAGGAGGTGAAACACACGGCAGCCACGGGCATTGCTGTTTCAGCTCTGCCCAAGGAGCCACTGTCTTGCTCGCTGCCTGCAGACAAAAGGTGAGCTGCTGTGAGCCTAAGTGCTGGGCTGGCTGGATCTGATCGAATAAAATGCCTGAGCGCAGGTGTAATGAAACAAAGCATCTCCACAGAAAAGCTGGGACACAGCTAATAACATCACGTTAGCCTCTGTTTAGTGCAATAAAAAAGGGCACTGCTAACGACCATTTTTCTCTGAGAATTTTCCTTGATAGATTTTGTCATTGGAGAATGCACCATCCTCATCCCGTGCTGTGCAAGAGCAAAACTAGAGGACTTGACGGTCAGGGATAAGCAATTAGAAGCCAATGGTGCTGCAGCGGGAACTTACCCCAAGTAATACAAGATTTACAGTACATATGGCTACACTGCCTAATGTTCGTGTCAGACATCACTGATAACAACCATGCCGATTGTAGTGATAATTAACAACAAGATTAAGGATAATAGCTTGTTCCACAGCAACAGTGAGTCCCTGGTGATGCAGAGTGGATTCGCTGTCACTGAGGAAACGCTGCGTGTGGGGGAGGTGGGGGTGTATGGGTGTGCGTGTGTGCATTGCAGAGCACCGCGTGTTTAGGCCACCAAAGGGCACGTTTTGCGGGGGTGTTGAGCTCTGCTAGGCCGCGGCCCCGCACCGGTCGTGCAGCAGCTCCGCCTGCCGACCCACGGGGGCGGCATCGCCGCTTTAAGGCGCCGGAGGGCCCGCCCCCGCCCCGCGCAGGGGAGGCCGAACCTAGCCGGGCTGGGCCGCGCTGCCCGCTACCCGGCGGCGGCCGCGAC